>NW_019416579.1:183871-560227 GCF_000390285.2 Anoplophora glabripennis | reverse complement strand
TTGAGTAGAGGAATTGAAATCTGTTCACATTTTGGTTAAAGTTCATAGAGGGCGCTAGCTGCAGTAGATTGAATGTGTTAAAAACGACATAACTTTTTTGTGCTTTAAGGTATCTCATCTTTGGTTACAAATTCTTATTTTCCAACTATTTTTACACAAAAAAGGTAGACTTTATGAAAGTAGCTGTCTCGCACCGTTTCCGAGATATTTGGCTTTGAAACTTCCAATGCTAATAGTTGAAATAATTAAAATAATTTAGAAATGTCAAAAACAAGGGTTTATTTAGAATTAAAAATTGTAATGAACAGTAAAATAGTAAACATTAGTAAAAAAATATGCCTTTTTGACAATAATTGCTTAAAATATCCACCTCTAACTTCAATACATTTATCAACACGTTTATTAAAAGATTGTCTTATTTTAAAGTATAAATCCTTAATGCGAAATTACTTTGCTGCATTTAAAACCTGCTGCTAAAGTTCTTCTCAAGTGTTTATAGTTTCTCCATAAACAACTGATTTTATGTAACTCCAAAAACGAAAACCCCGGCATTCTATCTCACATTTATGTACGAGTCTACCATTTAATTTGTAAGCTAAGATGTGATTTTAATTAGATACGAATAATACTTAATAGAAATTAGCATACAAATGACAGTAATAAGACAAGTGGAAGACGTCAATTATTTGATTTGCGTCCAAATCCTACTTAAGAAACTTTACCACTAAATTAATAATACCTGTAGGTACTTAATTGTAATTTAATCCATAAATGTTTTTTTAGCAATCGGTTTTGAGAATTTTATTATCTTGTCAAATAGTTGACCAACAACTGCGTTCAATGTACCTATGTTGTATATTTACAAATTGCGTGTCGTAGGTATATTTTCTGCATATAACAATTTTTGAATTACATGTACTTTCAAAGGACTTACTTAAGGAAATTATATAGAAATATCTTTTTCGATAAAAATTGTGTAAATTTCACATTTTTAGTCAATTTGTTAAAAGATTAGAATAAGCAAAATCTGGAGCAATGTTTATTAGATCGAATAACAAACAGTAATATCCAGTACCAAATTTTATTTGCTTATCTGGAATTGAAAAAAATAACTTTCAGGAATACCTATCTACGCTTTTAAGGTGCTTGGGCAAGAAATTAACGCTATGCGTATGGGTTAAATCAAATATATCAAATTTCAGTACTTTCTTGATACAGTACATCCTAGAAATTCTAGAGAAATCCGCATATCTCCAAGAAATCTTAATAGTACACCTCACAGGTGTAAAAAATAAATCCCTATTTATTTCTTCTGGGTAAAATTAATTAAAAATGCCCCGAATTTTATCATTTGAGTTTATTTGAATAGGTAGTAGAAAAAAAACATATTTTCAGTGTGATGTTTGATATTTCAGTAGCATCATTGAGTTCACTTTAACAAAATATTTGTTACTGTACTATAACGTGTTTTTATTTGTTCAAATAAAATTATATATAGATTGTTGTATCCTGTATTAATTTCTATATCTATTAATGAGACCTAATGGATTTATAGATTTATATTTTAGAATAAAAAGCAACAATAGGCAATACAAAATACAAATAAAGATTCATTTATCGTTGGCATTAGCAAACGAGTCTAGAAAATTCTATAATTTGTTAATGATGTCTTTCGAAATTAGCAATAATTGTAGGGAGTGTAGGGGTAAAAGCTTTTGGAAAATTTATTATCCTAGGTGTTTTTCTGTCTGCTAGTAAATTAGAAATTTCTCAAAGTTCTTCAGAAGAAATAGTTAAGAACGGAACCTGATAAGAAAACTCGTCAATAGGTAATATTTATGAGGTTGGACCCATCAGAGACACCGCTAAAACCGCGGAGCCCTGGATATAGCAGCGATAATTACCACATAGTGGATTAATTTATTTTCATCTCATATCCAGAATTATGCTATACAATTAGACCATACAGAATGTTAAAACTTTGTACAGCAAAAGTACTACTTCAAATTAATTTTAGTTTTTTATTTGTTAAGGTTTACTATTGTACTATTTTCTCCTCCAGCTAAATACTTTAATCGTTTCGTTGACATTGGCTAGGCCACCGATGATATACCTATAGATACTATTGTGAAAATAATAATAAGTATTTGTGCGTGAAAAAGTATCTCACTTGTCCATAGTTTAATTAAAACTTCTTATGATATCTTAATGTTTTCCCATAAACCACTAGTTTTGCTTTAGTGATTTAGTGATTTTAACTCGATTAGAGTATCTAGCTTAGAAAATCCATCCCGACTCCACTGAAGCTTAGTCGAGGCCTCACCCTGTTTCGTAACAACGCATAACTTATGTAACAACTGTTTAATGAAATAGTTGCATTAATGTAATTTTTTACAAGAATAGTAGAATTACAATTTTCCTGCAATAACTTTGTTTGATACGCTTTCAAACATTAACAAAATATGAACAAATAATAGACTTTTAGTTTTATTAAAGTTAAATACAGAACACATTAATTTCAGAAGGAACAGTAATATTCCATCAACTGCAACTGTTAATGAAACTGAAAGTTTCTACATATAATTTCATCAAATTAGTGCAAAAAATAAGGAAGTTTACATTGTAATAAAATATCAGATTATTCTAAAACGTCTAAACGTCATTCTTAAGTAGATTATTACAGAACGAGCTAAATTGTGGTCCGTTACGTTCGAGGGAACAATTTCGCCCTAGGCAGTTTTAATCCCGTACGGTGCGTATCCTACTATACAAGGAATTTCCGCTACCTGCTTATTCATCCAACCGTATAATATGCTAAGATTAATAGCGGCAGTACTTCCATTTGCCAGCGTTGCTTCCTTTTATTCACTTTATAGTTTATCTCATAATATTAGTTTTACCCTAAATTGTAGTAAATTGTATACGTATATGTATATATCTATACAGGGTGTTTTGATTTTTATTTGATTCTAACAATCTGTTATAGTTCATGTATACGGAATATGTATTGGAATTTAAAATAATGGCGAATGCGCCAATGATATGGTATGTTGTCTAAAGACGAACCTTAAGTGTGTCATTCCCAGTAAAGAATGTTTTCCATAAAGACAGAAGGATCATTTAATAAATGGGTTATTTAAAGCTAATAGCTTTATATTAGGATACTTATTATTTTCAAACGTAAAGTAGAACGACGGAAAAAGCAGTAAAAGACTGGCTGACAGTTTTACATCTATTTTTCTTCTCTACAGAACAGCTGCTTGGTTGTTATTAAGTATGAAAAATTAATTGTAGAAGTTTATACAGGGTGTTCCTAAATAAGTGTCGCAACGGAAAACTGTAAATTCCTCTTGAAAAAAGCAACAATTTTTTCCTCTTCCATTTTTCTCTCCGGGCTTTCGTTTTCGAGATACACGGTGTCAAAACTTTAATTTTTTTTAGTTTTTCGCCAATATCTTAGGAATCGTTTGAACTACAGGACTGAGCTTTTGTACACACATTACCACTATTAATAGCTACTTTTTCGCACCCTTCTCGAATTCATTGGACGTGCCAGTGGTGGAGATTTTAAGGTATCGTAAGGGTTTTCCCCCCCCTAAATTTTACGCCACTGGAAAAATTGACTTTTGACAGCAAATTCTAAAGCGCCAATGAATTTTAGACAATAAGAGTTCTCTTGATTCATTGCTCTAAAGTCAACCGTTTTCAAGAAAAATGACTTTTTATGAACAAAAGCAAACATTTTGCTAACGTTTCGAAAATCTTTTGTAATTCAAAAAATAGGTAGTAATAATTAACAATTTTAACGAAATTTAACAACAGATAGGATTTTAACTTTTTTTATTAATTTGGCGAGTAAAATTTACAGAAACTGTTGAAAATTACGTCAGTTGGCTTGAATGCACGCATTACATCTTCTAATCATGTTTCTTTCTGCCGCTGCGGCTTCACCTCTATTGGTCAACTTTTCGATAGTATTGACATGGAACGTTAGCAAAAATGTTTGCTTTTAGTTCAAAAAAAGTCATTTTTCTTGAAAACGGTTGACTTTAGAGTAATGAACCAAGAAAACTCTTATTGTGTAAAATTCATTGGCGTTTTAGAATTTGCCGTCAAAAGTCATTTTTTCCAGTGGCGTAAAATTTAGGGGGGAAAACCCTTACAATACCTTAAAATCTCCACCAATGGCACGTCCAATGAATTCGAGAAGGGTGCGAAAAAGTAGCTATTAATAGTGGTAATGTGTGTACAAAAGCTCAGTCCTGTAGTTCAAACGATTCCTAAGATATTGGCGAAAAACTAAAAAAAAAATAAAGTTTTGACACCGTGTATCCCGAAAACGAAAGCGCGGAGAGAAAAATGGAAGAGGAAAAAAATGTTTCTTTTTTCAAGAGGAATTTACAGTTTTCCGTTGCGACACTTATTTAGGAACACCCTGTATAGAAATTATAAACCAACAATTTTAATACTATTTATATCGCCAACTCATGACAAGTAAGTATAACTATAATTGTAAGTACTAACAACTTTCTAAGCTGAACAATACAGTTTCTTAGATTATATCATCATTATTTATAATTTTAAGTGTTTCCAATTATATTGATTTTCTTTAATTTTACGCTGTTAATCGACCTCTCTTAAAAAATATATATCGATACAAGATACCTTTTAATTTAATTACAATTATAGGGTGTTGATCAGCATTAACACAGAAAGTTCTAATAAACTAGAAATAAATTCTGGTTCTGGCAGTTGAAGACTTGTTTTAAATGTGTTGTAATCCGGCTGACTGTGAAGTGAAGTGCAATTTTAGCAAAGCAATCGCTTTTCCATCTAACCCGCACAGCTATAT
Organism: Anoplophora glabripennis; assembly: GCF_000390285.2. Taxonomy (NCBI): domain Eukaryota; kingdom Metazoa; phylum Arthropoda; class Insecta; order Coleoptera; family Cerambycidae; genus Anoplophora; species Anoplophora glabripennis. The sequence goes on along the minus strand of NW_019416579.1, from coordinate 555,375 downwards.
GCAATTATGTGTATTTTATATTTATCTTTTTTCAGTCGGTGTGAGGTTTTTGGTTAGGCAAAACTATTTTTATAGCAAATAATCCTTGAGTTTCTTCAAAATTACAAAATTTTCAATAAATGAAGATGTATTGTTTAATTTTCCTTAAAATTATGCCCTTTATAAAAGCAGTACCTATTTTTTTCGAATACTATTCTTCATATTTCTCGTTGTTTTTCATTATTTATATTCTTTCCATTCCATTTGTCAAGAAACAAAAAAAATCGGTACCTTTTTATGAAAGTAGCTATGTGGGTTTTATCCAACTGTTTTTTTTTTATGACTCTGTGTCAGTCATCAGTATGTCATCAGTAGCTATGATGTATGCCAAAGTTGTTGGTACTTGTACTTGAATTGGTTTAGAAGATATTAAAGAAAACATTGTCATAAGATATCTCAGTTATACTCAGTATTAGAATTAGAACTGTTCATTTTAACTTCGATGAATTAACATTCTGTAGAAGCTTACAAGTAGTAGCTAAACTAAAGAGCATTCTGTATTTTCATAGAAAGAAGTATTGAAAAAATTTTAGTAGATAAGCAACCAGTGTTTAGCATAAAATTGTATAATGATAACAGCAAACCACAATCCACAATAGTCTCAATTGTATCTATTAATATTGTATGTAACCTAGTTTTTAAGTATCTAAAATAAAAACAATTGTCAACATTGTAAAATCTGTTAAATATTAGGCCAATAAAGACCTTCAAAATCAGTTCTATTGTCTCCAAGACAGACTCTAATGTTCTGTATATTTATTTAACAAAAATATTAATTCAAAATAGCAATTGAATAATCTTATATTGACGAGGCTTTGAAATAACTTTACTTGTTAATTTGCAAATTTTATATTTTTCAACAAAATGAAAATTACAAAACTTTACAAATATACACAATTTTACCATAATTTCCAGCTCTCTATCTATAATAGTTTTCAAGAGGGCAATTTTATTGCATTTTATCTGAAACACACTAAGTACCTACATACATATTAACAATTATCGTCCAGCTGAACTGAACATAATTTTATGTTATAGATGGATTCACACGCACAAACACTATTCCATATTCGTCCTAAAAATATCTTTGTTTATTTAAAATATGTTTGATGATATAATTTTGTTTAATTTAATCATAGAGTGCACATAAAGTTACTTGATAGAATATAGTGCAGCATTTCCATTATTAATTTCAGTCGAGACAAATATAATGCAGTAAAGCAAACACGGGGTGATTCAGAACTTACAAGAGTTTGTACAATTCAAAATAGTTCAGTATGCAACACATTATAGTTTAATAATTTTCTAGGTATTACTCTTTTCGTTTGTGGATATATTTCTTCAAATTGTTTAATAGTTTAATTAGTGTAGTTATGTTTAGTGTTTTTTTATATAATAACTTATGATTTTAGAAACAGAGCCAAGTATGTATTGTACATTAAAGTCCAAGGTAATATATAATTTAATAAAAAAAATTGCAATTATGGATTGCTTATAAAGAAATAACTGTAGCGTGGTCTTTTATCTATGAGATACATAATGTTGCAGTTATAAATTAAATAAAGAAACCTTTTACATTTCTTAATGATCTCGTTATATTTTACAATGATTTTATAAATTAATGTCGCTACAAAAAATTGAAAGAAAATAACCATATTTCTGAAAATGGTACTAAAGGACAGAAAAAAAAATTAGTAAAATTGAGTTCTGGACGACTCTGTTTGGTGTTAAAATTATAAAAGTACCTAAGTCACAATTTACAAGTTATATTCTCCTTAGAATCATTGTGCCTCAAAAAGCGGCCCGTAGCCCTTATGTACAGTCTCTTAAAAAGTAGTAGGTATCTATCTTGAAAACTGTAAAAAATTAAATATTTCTGAGATAAATTGATTACAAAAAATTGTAATAAAATGTAAGGGTCATGGATGCTCCATTTTCCATTTATTTTTCGAAGTGCACAAATCTCCATAAACTCATAACAATCATAATGAAATAAATAACATCCCTCTGAAATTCCAAAACCATCTAAGACATTAAGAATCAATGATTCCGAACATTCTATTTTAACGCCCTGTATCATTTAAAGGAAACATGTTTGCGTATAAGTTGGTTTTGCTAAATCATATTATTTTGAACCCAGAAGTTTGTGGTGCCCGTTTGACCTCCTTTTCTGGAATAACCTGTACAAAAATAACCTATAAATACTTTAAATTTTGTATCTATTAACAGAACCAAAGTTTTCTCCAAAAGATAAATTTTTTAGAAGATATTTAAAAGTACATACATAAAGTGAGAGAAGAGAATACAGTTACGAACGCAACGTTTTTCTTTGGTTTTCATATATTTATAAAGAAAATAGAAATGGTAGCAACTGGAGTCCCTGTATTGTAAACTAAATCAAAGAGCGCCATTCTCCAATAAAAGGCCCCATAAACATCATTCACCATTTTGCCCGTTGGGTAGAATTGTTTTGAGCACAATTGTTACAAAGCAGAGGTGTATGTATCTGTGAATACAGACGGGTAAACAAGTTGGTTTTCGCCCATACAAAGAGAGAAATATTTTAAATATTTAATAACGCCACATAACTATTTATAGTTTAGTGAATAGTGTAGTAGTAGTAGTATAACGACAAACAAGATGCAAATTGGTGCAGTTTTCTATCTATCTATCTTCCTTTTTTATTATACACTTTATATTTTATTTGATAGAAGCAAAATATCTTTATACAAAATATAAACTTAGCTTTCATTATTTTTGTATATAATAAATTAATAGTTCTAGTTAAGTTGTTAATAGTATGTCGAGATTTCAGATCAAATGGGAATTTGAAGAAAAACATAAATAAAAACAAATGTCGTCGTTTCGTCTCGTTTTTGGGACATTTAAGAATTCTTAAATAAGAAATTACCAAAAAATACAGGGTGTTAAAAAAAGAGTGTAAAATATTTAACGAGGTAATAGTATGAACCAAAATAAGCAGAAAAGTCTCAATAAACATGGGTCCGCAAAGTAACGGTTGCGGAGACATGGAATGTTTTATGTTTTTTAGCGTCTTTTTTATTTTGCAAAAACGTTGTGTATTTTCTTACAATAGTTGGTTGATGTTTAGTGAAATAAACAGTACGTATTTGACAGTTGTTCTCAGTGCACAAGTTTTCTTTCACTATGGCTGGTTACTCTAACGCAGAATTAACAGACATGCATTTCATGTATGGTCGTGCTAATGGGAACGCCACCGAAGCGCGACGTCTTTATGTTGACGCTTATCCAAATCGCCAGATTCCTTCACAACGCATGTTTGGAAGAATTCACCAAAGATTGCGTGATACCGGTTCCTTGAGCAAACAGTGCCATTTATCCGGAAGACCAAGGTCGGTATCCACTTCTAGAGCAGAAGAAGAAATTCTAGCACTGGGTAGGAAGGGCCGGACCTGTTTTATGGCCTCCAAGATCGCCTGATATGAACCCTCTAGACTTTTTGTTTGGGGATATTTGAAGGCATTAGTGTATGGTACTCCTGTAAATAGCCTGGAAGAGCTGCAGCTACGGATTAATCAAAAGTGTCAAGAAATCCAAACCAAGGAGGGTGATTTCGAAAGAGTTCGAATATCGTTGAGACGAAGATGTCGTGCCTGCTTGGAAATGGATGGAGGGCACTTTGAACATCTTCTGTATCTTTGTTTTTTGTTTGTTAAAAGCTTCCTTTGTCGGTTTATTCCTAATAAAATAAAATGTTTGAAAAACGAATAGTGGTCCATATCTCCGCAACCGTTACTTTGCGGACCCATGTTTATTGAAGACTTTTCTGCTTATTTTGGTTCATACTATTACCTCCTGAAATATTTTACACTCTTTTTTTAACACCCTGTATATTACAATGTATATTAATTTAAAAGATTAATAAATCAAATAATTACATATACCTGTATGCACAAAGGGACAAATTGATATAAACGTAAAATTGTGAATAATTAATCTGAAAGCAATTACATTAATTACCTACTTGTGTAATAAAAGTTGTTTAAAATAAGTTAGTACATTGGGTAAAACACTTAGGAAAAGACAAAGTATTTTGGTCGAATGTACTAAATGAGCACCATCCGTAACTATAACTAAAAGGTTATTAGGGAAGTATATGTGCACTAAAAGCTTTCACTTTTATGAAAATTATTACAAGAACAGCTTTTTGTTTAAAGTTCATCATCGACGTCACTGGTGGTTATAGTGAATAGTTTGTAGATCATTTTTAAAGGGCATTATCTAACCATAAGACATTCATTAGTAAAAACTGCTTTTTAAGTATCACGAAAAATATTTAAAAAAATTAAATTCAATGGCTTTAATAATAATAATAATAATAATAATAACAATAATAACAATAATAACAATAATAACAATAATAACAATAATAACAATAATAACAATAATAACAATAATAACAATAATAACAATAATAACAATAATAACAATAATAACAATAATAACAATAATAACAATAATAACAATAATAACAATAATAACAATAATAACAATAATAACAATAATAACAATAATAACAATAATAACAATAATAACAATAATAACAATAATAACAATAATAACAATAATAACAATAATAACAATAATAACAATAATAACAATAATAACAATAATAACAATAATAACAATAATAACAATAATAACAATAATAACAATAATAACAATAATAACAATAATAACAATAATAACAATAATAACAATAATAACAATAATAACAATAATAACAATAATAACAATAATAACAATAATAACAATAATAACAATAATAACAATAATAACAATAATAACAATAATAACAATAATAACAATAATAACAATAATAACAATAATAACAATAATAACAATAATAACAATAATAACAATAATAACAATAATAACAATAATAACAATAATAACAATAATAACAATAATAACAATAATAACAATAATAACAATAATAACAATAATNTTTTTATTGCAGCAAATAGTTATAACAAGGTTAAACAATATAAAATATAACAACATAATAATATACAAATATGCTGCAAAAGGCAGAGTTCACATTCACGCAACATCAAGTTACATGCGTTCTTCCACTCAACCCCTAACTTATCACTAACATAACATGATTAGGTAAAGCACTATTCACTACGACTACGACAATACATTATGAAGTAACATATATTTAATTTTGTTCTTAAAAAAAGCTGCGCATAATATCTTAATTAATATTTGCCGAAATTTTATTATAGATCTTTGAAACATTATAAGTAAATGAAGATCGAAATAGAGTTGTTTTATGTTGAGGTGTTGTTAAATTATTTTTATTACGTACATTAATTTCATGAACATCAGTTCTAAATCTTACTTTCCTGTAAAGATATATAGGCTGCTTAGAGATAATTATTTTATGGTACAGAATGCAACAATGCGCCAAACGACGTTTCTCCATATTCAACCAACCGAGTTGTTTCATATTACCAGAAATCTAGTTCTGTTCATACAAACTTTTCTGCTAAAAGTGAAGCCCTCTATCTGTCAACTGTTAAAGATAGTATGTTTAAAATAGAAACATTCTGTATTTATTCGAAACTGTACTTATTTCATATTATGATGTGATTATATCATTTATCTGCTCCCACTATAGTAAATAGACTATTAATACATTGTTTTTAAGGAAGTAAGTAGATTTTACCATAAAAGTGGAAGTTGCTATGGACAACGGGAGGTAAGTGAGGTAACTTACCTCCCTATAGCAAAAAAGGCGATTTTGAGTTATAAATGCATATTTTATGAACAAATAATTAAAAATATTTGACGAACAATACATTTTATTAATTAGCTTTTACCCGCGAGTTCGCTCGCATTGAAGTCATTAATTGATTTCGTGCAACTTTGGCGGCACGGGCCCGCGACGAATTTTTGGATAGACCAGATTTCCGCTTCCGAGGCATTTTTAAAGAAGAACAGAGTAAGAATTAAAATCACGAATTAACCACAAAAATGACACCTGACCAATTGACCAATATTGACCACAATAAATATAGAAAATCTATCGTAAAATTTTTTTTTATAAAAAGTATCCTATGTTACTTCTAATACCTCCAAGAATATGTGTACAAAGTTTCATGATGATCGGTTAAGTACTATAATATTATAGTAGGGATTATGAACGAATATACAGGCTGTTACAGATTCACTTCTCGAAAAGGTAAGAGATACAAACTAGCTTAAATAAGGGCAAAGTTGCGTAATAAGGGGACCAACACTGTGCCTCTAAAAAATCAAGGCTAACATGATTAGTTTTCTAAATATTTGAAATTTCAGCCTTGTTTGAGGTGATATTGAAAAATTTTCTTAATTAAATTAATTTGCCTACTAATTCTAAAAGTTGAGATTTGTGTTGCAATTTCACATAAAGTGGCATTTACAATACTTTTTTTTAAGTATGTATAAATCTGTCACCCTCCGGTAACATGATCTCCGAAGTTAAACTCTGGTTTTGCGTCAGTGTATTATTGTTTGTAATTTTCCCCGGGATTTAAAATTTCTAACGTGAAATTACCTCGACATTCTAGTATTTTAGATGTAGTCACCTTAATCACCTTATTCTAACGAAAGCTCTTGTCACAATCATAGTAAGCCAGCTAACGCTCAAATTGACGAGATAGTCGGCAGCCACACTTACATGACGAAGTGTTTCATTTTCATGTTAACAACCCCTACAGGGAGGTGTCTTACTTAGCCTTACAACTCGGATGTTGTTTCCTCTACTACCATTGTCAAATTAGAACCCCTTCTCTAAATTGGTAGTGGGGGTTTCTTTATCGTTTTCGCCGCTGGTGGATATTAACTCCGATCGTGCTATAACGCTATACGAGTATGCGAGTATGTAGACCCTTAGCTTGATATATGTTGAATGGTGTAATGTAGAGGCAGCTGTTACTACATCTAGATTAAATTTCTTATATGAGGTTTAAATTTTCACGACAAAGTTTTTCAATAACTCTATTTTTATTATACAGGGTGTTAGTCGACAGTAAGTGCGACAAATTTCAGGGGGTGATTCTACAGGAGAAAATAATGGCAGTTTGCTTATAAACGTATGTCCGCAAATGATTCGTTTTCCGAGATACGGGGTGTCAGTTTGTCTTAAAAACTGACGATTTAATTTATTGCTCTGAAACCGGTCGAGATGTGCAAATAAAAATTGGTGGGTTTTAAGATGTAGTTACTGCGCATTTTTTGACACGCAATTAAGAATTGTATGTTCATCATTGGCGCGCGTACGGGTAATAATCTCAATTTTTTTAAAGAAAAAAATGGTACGCCACTGAGATATTACAAATTTGAATTCCTCGTTCAATTTGTGACAAATAAACTCTCTTGCCTTTTCTTCGTATGGGGCGCCGTTTTGATGCAAAAAAATAAAACATCTTAACACGTATTTTTTATTTCTTTAATACATTATCAAGAACTATCTAATACAATAACATTAAACCAGAACAATAACAGAAAATAACACTAATAAAATTTTGAAAAGGCGCAAAGCTACAACAAATGTTCAAAATGACCTCCCTCAGACGTGACACAAGATTCAACTCTTCGCCTCATTGATTGTCGTATTCGCGCAAATATTCCTGGTATATTTCTTATTGTCTCACAGCCGACTATAATTCGATTCCTCAGGTCATCAACATTTTCAACGGGAGTGGAATAAACTAATGACTTAAGAAAACCCCAAATGCAAAAATCAAGAGGATTTAAATCCGGCGATCGAGCAGGCCAATGTTCCGTACCTCCCCTACCTATCCAACGATTTGGATATACTGTGTCTAAGTGATTACGTACATTAATGCTAAAATGGGCTGGTGCACCATCATGCATGTACCATAGGTGTTGTCTCAGCTGTAGAGGAATTTCTTCAAGAAGAACAGGTAACTCTTCCTGTAGGAAATTAAGATAAGATTCGCCTGTTAGTCGTTGTGGGAGGAAATATGGACCGATTAAATGATCATCAATTACCCCAAGCCATACATTTACGGAAAACTGATGCTGAAAATGAGCTTCAAAGATTCCATGGGGGTTTTCCTCAGCCCATAAGTGATTGTTATGGAAATTTCGTATACACTGTCGTCCAAAAGTAGCCTCGTCAGTAAACAAAACGGCATTTAAAAAATTAGGAATTTGAGCGATTTGATGATTAATCCATTGGCAAAAAAATAGGCGCGGAAAAAAGTCTCTAGGTAGTAGAGCTTGCACACGTTCAATATGAAACGGATACAATTGCTGTTCTTTAAGAATTTTAAATACAGTGAAGTTGCTTACATTCAATATGTTGGCAATTTTTCGAGTACTTGTTTCAGGTGACTCCGCAATTAACTCGAGAACTGCTTCTTCTAGTTGCACAGTTCGTACTTCTCGAGGGCGCCCACAGTCAACCGTTTGTTTCTTAAATGAACCATTTTCGCGCAAACGTTGATGAAGACGAGCAAATATTGTGTGATGAGGTACCCTACGTCCTGGATACAACTCAGCATACAATCGTCGAGCTTGCCGACCATTTCCATTACTTCGACCATAGACAAAATGCATGTCTGACAATTCCGCATTTGTAAAATTTTCCATTCTTTTCGATAAAAGAAAAATTAATTACTTATTAACACTAATGTTATAGCAAACTAAAAGCTTAATAAATTAATAATGACGAAACGCTAATTTGACATTTCTTAAAAATATTCGTATTTAACAGACAAATGTTGACAGTAGCCTACTAGGTAATGTATTAAAGAAATAAAAAATACGCGTTAAGATGTTTTATTTTTTTGCATCAAAACGGCGCCCCATACGAAGAAAAGGCAAGAGAGATTTTTTGTCACAAATTGAACGAGGAATTCAAAAATGATTTTTAATTTGTAATATCTCAGTGGCGTACCATTTTTTTCTTTAAAAAAATTGAGATTATTACCCGTACGCGCGCCAATGATGAACATAAAATTCTTAATTGCGTGTCAAAAAATGCGCAATAACTACCTCTTAAAACCCACCAAATTTCATTTGCACATCTCGACCGGTTTCAGAGCAATAAATTAAATCGTCAGTTTTTAAGAAAAACTTTGACACCCCGTATCTCGGAAAACGAATCATTTGCGGACATACGTTTATAAGCAAACTGCCATTATTTTCTCATGTAGAATCACCCCCTGAAATTTGTCGCACTTATTTACTAACACCCTGTATAAAGGGTGTCTACAAGTTTATAAAGGATATTTGAAGGAAGAGTAGTAAATCGAGGTGCTTATTTACGGATAAAGCTGAAAAGAGAAAACTTTTTTAATTATAAAAAAAATTATACTTGTGAAAAAATTCTGCTAAAGTTCAAACGTCGAAAAATGTCTTTAAATGGATCAGCACATACAAGGTGCCCTGTGCAAAGAAGTGATTTAAAATACAAATACAAGTTGATTGTACCTAGTAAACAAGTAAACTATGAACTGGCCCTAGAATGAGAGGTCAATCACACTGATGTGTGCAAGGCAGGTGAAGCTAATGCAGGCAAATACCGGTAAAACAAATAATGGTACACGGGTATACCGGTACAAAATACCGTAAACAAACCTTAGAGTAAAAGTCAAATAAAAGATTTCTTTTTTGTGTGTGATTTAGTATAATATGTGAACTATTTGTAAAAAATAAACATGGTGCAATCGTGTTCAGCGATCAGTTGCGTAAAAGGAGAAAAAATAAAATTTCATAGGTAGAAATGAGGTTATGATGGTACCAACATGTTTATACTTTTCGCATCTTTCTGAAAATAATAACCTAATAGTTGTCTCTGTTTATAACATATTTGAATATATTATTTCCCACATCCTCAAAATAAAATGTCATTTGAACATCAAAATTTTGCCCCCTTAAATGTGTCACTCTTCAAATTATTTTTTATCATCAAAATACATAAAATAAACAGTTTCAACTGAATTGTGCTTATAATATGCTTCAGCAAAACTTCTCATTAAATATGTTGAAAAAGAAAGCATCGATATAGTTTTACAAAGCAAGGTAATATGAACTATTTAAAAAAACTAGGTACTTCAGAAGAGCTTGCACTAATTTTAACTGATCGAGCTTACGATATGAGAAAAATAAATGGAGAAATACATAAAAGAGGCATTATAAAAACTATTTGAAAAATACCAGAAGTGTAGTTTTACTCATAGAATTAATATATCTATACATTTTTAATGGAATTTTTTGTCTTCTAGTTTGTATGTTATTTTCATAAAGTCTTTGTAGATCAGAAATTCGACGGCTGTTCCTTCTGTCGTTGACCTGAATATAATTATAAACCTAATCAATCATTTTTCAAAATTTTTAACTCAACCATTCTTTCAGTGTAGCCACCTTACACAAATGAAGTTAAAATCATTTTAATTTCAAACGGGATTACGGCCCAATAGAAAAAAGAGGTAGCTGATTGGCTGAATTAAATGTAGCGCGCTACAGTCGAAGTTCTGTGAACGAAGTATAAGCCCGCACTAGCTCTATCTCTCTCGCACACGTCTGTGCGATTGCTAATTATACAGGGTGATTCACAACTTATCCAAAAAAAATTGGGAATAGATGCAGCATGAGAAATGGAATTAATATTGTAAAAAAAATTGTGTAAAATCCCTATAGTTTCCTAGAAAAAAAAATATTGAAGTTATAGTACATTCAACCACTACATAGCTGGACAACTGTAGTCTCTAGCTTCATTCGCCACGTGGCTTCAGCGACTCCGAATACTGAATTCGGATTGTGCAATCGTCGTTGCGATATTTACGTTATCTGTGGTGTTTTAGTAGTTAGTGTCAAAAATGGGTAGTTAGTGTCAAAAATGGTTTGCGTGTACTCGGAGTTGATGGATAATTTATGGTGAAGTATTTGTGTTATGGTGAAACTAGACAACATTTGTGTTAGTTCGTAGAAACTGTGTACAACGGACCCAAATATTGAACAGTTGTTGTAACATCGGGTATGTCAAATGATTTTATTATTTAAAAACACAAATTAATTGTATTAATTAATAAAGGCAGTTGAATTTGCCGATATAAAATAGGTGCGATAAAATTCTATTTACATATTTCTTTCCTTGCGAAAGTTTTTGTCCGTTTTTATCACACCGCCATGCCGGTCGCATTGTGCTAGGTCAGGTTTTACAGTGGACCAGTTTCCAGTGCCGTGCAGAAGTGTATTTTTAAATCATTTTCGAACTGCCCTTTTTGATTTTTTCTTTACAAAATTGTGTTTGTAAGGATCCCCTGTACATCCAGAATTTTTTTTTCGGATGTTCTGAATCTTCCTATATAGGCAAAATCCCAGTTGGGCGAATCCAGTAGTTTATAAGGTCTATGATTTTACCATTAGAAGTTAATAATACACTGTCAGTTATACAGCGTGTATCCAATAATTTTCCATCATTTTATGTTTACGGGTTCTGTTTAGTTCAATCTAAACCATAAATATCAACAACACAACAATTTTCAACATATAATATATTTGCAGGGGTAAATTCTGGGAATCAAAATAAGAAAAATAAACCCATAATATAGTATAGTCCAAATGTCAACCATTGTTGAAATAACTAAATATTTTTTTTGTATACAACGAACTTTCTTCCAAAAGTCAAGTCTGTTCCTTTTGTACAAATCAATCACATATAACCGTGCAAAAAACGCATGCGCAATTGATGATCACAATCCTTTAGCCGCCAGTCAAATCAATTGTCAGAATTATAATCAGTCACTGATTTAGTTCGTATTCTTAAAATGCTCCAAATATTCACCCATAGGAAAAATGCGGATATGATTTTTATTTATGGGTTAATGGAAATTCTGTTCACGCAGTTAACGAATATCGACAGCGATTTCCTAACCGAAGGGTGCCTAATAGAAAAGATTTCCAAAGATTGTTCACCAGAATTCAGGAAACTGGTGTTTTTCCGAGCGCAAGGATTTTTAGTGAAAGAGAAGGTCTTGATATACGAACCGAAGAAAACATTCTCAACATTTTGAAGGAGTCTCGAGGAAAAGTACGAGGAGGATAGCAAGTCAACTGCAAATATCACAGAAAGTCGCTTTTAATACGCTTAAGAAAAATAATTTAAAACCTTTCTATATCCAGCTCGTTCAACATCTTGAAAATGGCGATTATGTTCCAAAGTTACAATTTTGTGAATTAATCAAAATTCTACACTAAATGAATACATTTGAGGCTCAATTCACTCGTGATGGAATTTTCACAATGAAACCGATGGTAGAAGAAAACCCTCATGCAACATTTGAACGCAATCTTCAGCATCGATTCAGCATCAATATTTGGTGCGGCGTAATCAATGATTGAATCCATTTGTGTTGAATGGACGTCTTACTGGGGAAGAATATCCACAGTTCCTAGAAGATCATTTAACAGAAAGTTTAGAGGATGTTCCTCTAAATATTCGACAACGGTTATACTTCCAACATGATGGAGCCCCTCCCCACATTAATCTGCGGGTACGAAAATTTTTTAACAATCATTTTCGTAAACGCTGGATTGGTAGAGGGGGTCCAATAAATTGGCCAGCAAGGTCTCCAGATGTAAACCCACTCGATTATTTTGTTTGGAGGTGGATGAAGTCGTTGGTGTACGAAACAAGAGTAGACACAAAGCAAATATTAATCGATCGCATTATGTATTCGGCCGCTGTAATAAGAAATAATCGCGATAATCGTGCTATTCGCAACATCAATAGAAAAGGAATGGTATTTTTAAAAATGTTCTTTAAGTATTCATGAAATTCCCATTTCTCAGTTTTCCTTTGATATAATTAAAATCAATATAATTTTTTTTACTGCATTTATTTCAATACTAGTTGACATTTGGACTATAACTTATGGGTTTATTTGCTTATTTTGAGCCCCTGAATCTACTCCTGCAGTATTTCGCGTTCCTCCGTAATCACCCTGTATAGAAGTACTAACACCAAATTTTATTTGTATTGTAAATCGCCTTTTACAGTTATCTGAAAAGAACAAAATGTGTTTGCTTTTTTTAACGCACTCTAACGACTAAACGAAGTAGTTTGGATTTGAGTAAACTTACTCCAATCGTTTTATTTTTACATCAGGAATATACGGTATTTCTATATACACGGAATATTGCAACACGTTATATAGACATAAAATACCTCTATTCGCATAACAAATAACGTAAATACTGTTTTGTTTTTGATGTTTTATCGAAATACCTTAAAGTTTTTTTATATATTTTTATAATTAAAATATTAAAAATTAGGAACTTTCATTACGTTGACATTAAGAGTAGTCGCAATTATGTCCTGTATTATTATATTTCTATATTGTCAAAGCCAACAACGGCCAATAATAGTGGCTAGTCGCTTAAGTGTAAATACGCTGGATTTAATGGCAACTAAGTGTCAGTTCAAATATTTGACTATACTGATGAATTATAAACTAAATTTGTTGACGACTCGAATATTTAATCCATTGTGTTTTTTTGCAGCACAAACAAATTTTCTTAATTTACAAAATCTTCACCAATTTCGTCATTCGCTGCTAATTAAAAATTAAATGTTTCCACCCCTCTTTTTTGGAAGAAAAAGATTGAAAACAAAAACGTTTTATCTTTAGAAAACAGTATTTAAAAGATAAAAAATACCATATTATTATTAGGTAAGTAGATTCATCATTACTTACCTTAGGAGAAACAGAATTTTGATAATTGATTATGACTAATAAGATAATTTGGGATTCAAAATTACTGCATAAAGAAGTACAATTATAAATTAGGTACGATCTAATTATAAGTTTAAAAATGGAGGATAAAGTGAAATCTAAAACTAATATAGTCACATGATGTTCAATAAAACCTGCGGCAGATAATAACTACTCGCCATTACTTCGATCACGATAAACCGTAATTAAAATTTAGATTTATATTCAATTTGAAATTACAGTGCAGTGTTTAATAGTGCCTCTAGGGTCTATCTATTTTAGTAACTCTGCATCTTCACTTAATTATCCAATTTAAATTTAAAACAGTTCTGTTAACTGGATGGAGATTACTACCAAAGGTTATAAGGAAAAAAAATCGATCATCAAATTAAACCAATATAAGTAGACTCACTACAAATAAATATATATTGCTAAATTGAATATTGGTCATTTTTCCTTTGTTTTTACAATAGAACACTGTAGTGGTTCGAATTTATCCAGACGTCTAATAATCCGGTAATTATTTTGCCCAAAAGTGATTAAATATTTTATTTTATTCGAGATTAACGTTTACAGTGTGATCTTCTTTTATAAATATTTAAATAAAAGATCCGACATTCAAACACTTAATAAATCTTATTTAATTTAATAGGCATGATAAAAAGGTGAAGTAATAAAGAAATGAAGATCTCAGTTTTTCATGTGAGTGACTCCGTTCTCATATTCTGTGTTTTTTGCGGTTTTTGTTTTATTGTTTATATGTCTTAATATAGGTTAGTTTAGAATACGAATTCAATTTTTAAATTAATTTTTAGAATTTATAAATTAATTTTGAAATAATCATAAAAATATGTAATTAAAAAAAATATATTACCTATTTGTAATGTCCTGAAGATGTCACAATAAAGGTGGCAAAACTTCGACAAAGAAAAAATTATTGTGTTTTATTTTGTGTTTTGAGTTTTGGCCTTAATTTTCACTATTGACTACCAACAATCTGTACAGGATGGCCAAATGAAAACGAAACAGAACCATTTTCAGGAACTGCCTCAAAATTGCAGAAAAACGCTCAGACCCGTCGATTTTAGATTAAAGGGGGACATTCTTTGCTGGTATTTTTGACTCCGCCACTTTCACGCCCAAGCAAGGGTAAGCATCACCTCAAAATATTTAAATGGCATTGGGGGTTGAGTAATATTTCTTTTGAAAGCTCTTACAATTCTCTTTACAACAGACTTTAAATTTTATAATTCCACCCAATACTTTGAAAAAATTTACATTTTAAAATTTAAATTATGTTTAGTTGCTTACTTACTACTTAGTTGATTAAATGTTCAAACTAATGACCGCATCCATACAAGAATTAAGATTTTGTTCGAGACTTTCGCGCACATTTCGAAGCATTTCCGGAGTAATTCGACGTTATCAACGACTCAATGCCGTCCTGTTGAAAAATCAAATGATCTTCATCATACTCTGGAACATTTGCAATAATATCAGTCAAGGCAGGGTCAATAGCGTCTTCCAATAATTACAAATACATTTGGCCAGTCAAATTGCCAGGTAGAAAAAAAGGACTCACCAGCCGGTCACCGAAAATTCCAGCCCATACATTTAATTTTTCCGGTTGCTGTGTATACACCTCGTGAAAAACTCGTAGGTTTGAATAGGACCAATAGCGGCAATTGTGACGATTTACCGTCCCGTCCAAGAAAAAACTGCATTCATCAGAAAAACAGATGTTAAGAAGGAACTGTGGATCGTTCCCTGCTGGCTCACTCATTATTTCGCAAAATTGCAAACGGCGGTCATAATCATCCTCATGAAGTTCCTGGACTAAATGTATTTTGTATGGATGGAATTTATTCTTCTTCAAAATGGTTTGTATGCTAGTTCGATTGATCCCAGACAAAAATGCCAGCTGCCTCGTACTTAATGTAAGATCAAGATGAACTTGTCCCAAAACTGCAACTTCACTGACTTCATTAACTATAGGTTTTTCAATTTCTTGTTTTTTATTGGCTACGTTCCCTGTCTCTTGACATTTTTTATACTAACTCTCCTCCTGGCATGTCGATCTTGATGTTGTTCATTAAATCGCTGAGCTGTTCTATTCGCACATTTATTGTTCATAAAGTAAAGCGAAATGATATCTACTCTTTCCGCAATGGAATAAACCATGTTTAATTTTCAAAAACACAATTAAATAAACTACCAACCAACGCTTCCAAATAATACTAGAAAATAATTTGGAATCCACTAATTTTACGTTCATTGTGTGTGTATAGCATTCATTTCTGTTTTTTTAAATTGTGTTTTTTTACGAAAGTGAAAACAAATCGCCAAAAACACAACAATGTAACACAAGAAATACTAAATTTATACCATTGGCGACTTAACTCGAATGACTGACATTTTTACCGTTACTAATTGTTTGTACATAAGTTTCAACTTTTAAAACAAAATTCTTAATAAGTATTGCGGAATTATAAAATTTAAAGTCTGTTGTAAAGAGAATTGTAAGAGCTTTCAAAAGAAATATTACTCAACCCCCAATGCCATTTAAATATTTTGGGGTGATGCTTACCCTTGCTTGGGGGTGAAAGTGGCGGAGTCAAAAATACCAGCAAAGAATGTCCCCCTTTAATCTAAAATCGACGGGTCTGAGCGTTTTTCTACAATCTCGACGCAGTTCCTGAAAATGGCTCTGTTTCGTTTTCATTTAGTCACCCTGTATAATATAAAGGCTACTAGCTACCAATATTTATTATGTTAGTATATTTTGTTTAACTTCAGCACCCCGTATATTAGACAAGAAGCGTCGTCTATAAACAAGTTTCTATTTGGTCTACCCCCACTAATTTTCGTCATAGAACCTAATTGTAAAATATGACCCATTCTTTAGTGGATACCCTGTATGTTTCCCATTTTTGTTGTAAACTCTCATAAAACGAAATTTCCAGAACATCGATAATAATAAGTAGGTATTATATTAAAAGAATGAATTATTTTGTTATTCATTTCATAACAGAACAAATACGTTAAAATAAAGTGTTCATTTTTATATCAGTATACTGCAGAAATATGTTTTACGAATAACTGTGACATAGGTACAGGTATTTATTGCCGTAATATATTAACAGAATCCATATGTTCCAAATCTATTACAATAGCGATAACATTTTCAAACAAAATAATGGTTATTCAACGATGTGACCTAGATAGGAAATAGCGTTATATCAAAATAAAAGTTTTCATTACAGTTAGATATTAGATTCATTAAATTAAGAGTCGTGTATCGGCAATGTAATTCCATAGTCATAATCTATTAAGATTATTTATTTAAAAAGCCATAATACCGTTATTTCCTAAGTGAAATTCTATAAAATGTTAAATAAATATAAAATAGCAATTAAGACGGGTAATTACTTTTATGTTTGTCACAATGGGGTATTTGCATTAAAAAAAGTGTACCCAGTGTACTGAATACTATTATACAATGATTGTTAATATGAATTGTACAAGAAATTTCGTTAATAACTCCTTACATACACATTACACAAATTTAATCGAATCGTGCGCCATTGTTATCGACTTGTGGCGTGCTAGATTATAGACATTACAGAAAACTTCTTATTTCTGTAACTATTCTCTGTATCTCTGTTCCTGTTAAAAGGAAAAAGGCAGTGGTATGAGATTTTAGTCGAGTCAAGTCTTATGGAATTGTGTGATTATCGGATTCATCATCGTCATCAGGAGACAGGCTAAATAAATATTATTGATCAACAGTTGATGTTAACCAACTTGAAGAGAAAAGTTCGCTAGAAGTTGGCAAACAATACGGAAACATCCAAACACCTTGTTGCGTAGTTGTTCGTTAGTAATTATTAGTATGTATGAAGCCTCCAAAGTTTCAACTATGTTATTAAATACGTCAATACTTACTATTTAATATAAAAAAAAGTGTAACGCAAGCTAGTCTACTGTCCTAGAATTAAATCAAATTATTCGACTCACACTATTGCCAAGTTGTGATAGAATTCTCCAATACTTCAACTCAACGCATTTTCAAAAAGAGTTATGTTACATCCTTGTAATATATCACTTTTAATTTCATTTATATCTATTTTATACTGAAACAATAGCAGTCAACTTTCTAACATGATGTATAATAAGTTGGGGGAAAGAATTTCAAGACTACTACTACCAGGAACACGACATAAATTTTCAACGTAAAGCCAAACGCCTTATTGTATAAGATCAACATATGCCACGTACTCGTATAGACATTTTGAAGGAAATCAAAACATTTATTGACCATAGAGTGGGGTCCTGTGGATCTTATGGTCGGCAATTCGCATCGGTAGCTGTTATTTGAGAAAAAATTGGAGAGCAATCTACCAGTTAAATAAAGCTGTTCTAGTGTAAAAACGATACATTCTCGGATTTACCATAAAACAATTATCGATTGTCGCAACCAACAGATAAATCAACATCCATAGAACGATCCAAGTACTACCAATCAACATTGCTGAGCCTGTAGCAAGGCCCCGTGAATTATCTCATCTACAGAACATAGGTTTTTGAATAATCTATTCAGAATTCTATATGAGTAAAGATTGTTTAAGTTCTTGGAAATCTATATCCATTATTTACCTAATGGGTTTGTTTCAAAGAACCTTAACAGTGTGAAGGATACTATTCGAAATTTTCTTGTACACTGCCTTTAAAGCCGTCTGGAAAATTGTACGAAAAATCAATGGATTTCTGTTAACTACGTCAAAGTTCAGTACCAACTCCTTAAATTTCTCACAAGATATTTCCTTGTAAATAAAATTGGTAACATTTTTAATAATAGACTCTAGAGACAGTTAGAATTTCCAATTCTTGAATATTTTTTAGTTGCTTGTACCCATTACTACTGCATTTGTTAGTAAATATTGTAAATGAAGAGTAACCGCATGCAAGAAAATAGACTAGGTAACATTAAATGCTTTGTGGGAGTTTGGAATTGGAACAACTTTCTTCATTATCACTTTGTTCCAGCAGTTTTTTATTTACTGATTCAATGCGGTTTCAATTTCCTCAAAGTTTTACAAGTTCTACCCTGAACTTTCATGGTTAGATGATCGGGAACGGTATTAAAAAGATCATAAGTCCTCTTGGATCGAAATGGGACAGTGCAAGATTAGAACTAGTGTGTTACTGTAATTCTAGATTTTCTTGATGCACTCTTCAAACAAATTCTTAGTCACGAGGTTGGTAGGTAGATATCGACGTTGGATAGACCAAATCCATCTTGTCTGCGAGTTTTAGATGACCAATGACAACGTTGCCAAACTAGTAGCGGGGCCCATTGTATGTCTCAACGTCGATTGGTGAATAACGGTCATTAAATAGAACCAAATACAAATAGTTTGATAGTTTACTTTAAAATATGTATAAATAGGATTAAGTATAAGTAACTTGCTCATATATTTAAATAAATAATATAATACTTTAATTAAACAACTATATTTACCTGATCGAAGATACCTGACATACTATTAAGGCTTCTGTCTTTGTCAGTACTGCTGCGGACTTTCTTCTCTAGCTAGATGTATTCTAGGAAGTTGTCCTTAACTAAAAGACGCTCTTCCTCCACTAGCCATGGTGTGATCTCTGTGAGGGAATTGAAAAAATTTTTTATTGTACCATCATTTTCGGGATTCTTTATATTAGGATCACCTCTAATCTCTAAAGTTCAATCGAGGTTACAATTTGCTCCTCAAATCAATCGCGGGACATTTTTATTAATAACAAAAGTGACAAATGTGTCAAAGTACCTACTAAATGCAAATACATGTTACTAAGGTGTGCAGTGTCAACTTCTGTGCTGAATAACAATCTTCGTTCCGTCTGTATCCGCCTATAGAATTGTTTGTGTATTTGTCACATCTGTTAGAAATAATCCACTGTGCAGAACTAAAAGAAATTATGTTATCCCATGTGATAATTTCGAAAGTAAATATGATTTTTAACATAAACAATTAATCAAAAGATATGCAACCATGAAATACATGCTAAATATATTGCATGCTAAATCTGCTTAAACTAATTATAAAGGAATGATAAACGAGTTTATTGTCTTCAGATATCTTTGCAAAAGTACTGTAGAAGGGTTGTGTTGAAATCCAAAACTTCATTGATTCTATACATCAGAAAACTTTCGTACTTTGGTAGATATTTTTATTAAAATATCATGTCAAGCTGAAAAACATTCCACTTAAAATTCGATTTCCCCTTTCCCATATTTCCAAGTTAAAGTTAGGTAGGGAAATAATGATTAAAAAAACTTTAGTCACATGCATGTTCTAAAAATAAATTTTTGTTCCCATGAATGAATAAAATTAGAACTGGTTGATCATTTTTACTCTGCAAGTAGTTTCTTATTTATCATAAAAATTATTTGGACGTATTGATTCAAGAATGAAACTACTAATTTGTGCAATGAATATTACCACTTTAACTAATTATAATGTGGGAAACAACTGCTCTGCGGACTACAATCCCATACAGCATATCTAGTAAATAGCTAGATCATTCGTCAGTAGGATCAAAAGACATAGACCAGTTTCCAATGTTTTAGTTCTCATCACTATGACATATATGAATGAAAGGCAATTTGCTATTTGAATATCTATCGCGATATTTCGAATATGGCTGAGATGCAACCAGTAGGTACAAACACCATTTTATGCCAGTAGACATTGGTTAACACTGTTAATTATATAAACTATGTTTTGGAGTGTAAGTTATATCCATACACAGGAAAGAACTATTATAGATTGCAGCGCCGAAATATTTTTAGGATAAACCAAATCAGCTTTCTAGATATTTTGAGGTATAGTTTTAATCTGTTTGGTAGGAAGGCAAAGAATAATAATATAACTTTAAGGGTTTCCAATTCTATTTATTCAAATTTTATAAATCTAATAATATTTAATAAGTAATTTAAAACGGTTTTACTGTATAATACCACGTGTGTTTACTTACTTACAATCGTTAATTGGAAGCGACCGAATACTATCGTTTTCAGTTTTTTTTATAGTTGTCATGCGATAATAAAACATTTCAATACGACATTTTTATATGACAATACGATAATACAATACGGTACAATACAATACAATACGATACAATAGGTGTACGATAAACAATATACTTACTATATAATATACGATACAATCTATGATACAATACGATACAATACAATACAATACAACAATAACACATTTCAATACGATACGAATACGATTTAATTTGCGAATAAATAACCAACATACAATCCAAAATGAAGCAAATGTGACATGAATGTACTAAACAGATGTCAAAAATGATATTATTATAGTGACTTGTATAATATTCATGTAGTTGTCCTAAAAATGTTGCAGGTCGTCGTAGTCACTCTAACGGCTCTTGTGCATGGTTATATCTCACCCACACTAATAATTACCTAACCTAACAAATTTTCGAAATGTTATTACTTCACATTACGAGATATTATTACTTAAAATAAACTAATATTTCACAAAGCTATATTTAACTCAAAAAACTAATTTCCTGATTTACCTTTGCAAAAGAGTGGTCCGGATTTTAAAATTATTTTAAAATATATTTTTTATCTTCTTATTACATTTTAATTCAAAATGAATTATTTAACTACATCGGGCTATAATGCGGATGTATAGAATATACTGCTATTGTGGGACTAACTTAATTCGTTACAAATCCTTTCAATATACAATTGTGTATTGATTTCCTAAATATCTAACAATGTTCTGGCTAGCCTCAGCGTTAATATTTATGAGCATTCGTCAGATCATATGTAGGAGTCTTAAATGGGTTTTATTCTACTGGTGCTGCCAAGAATAAGAAAGTTATTTATATGTAGAGGTATATATGTATATGTAGAATAATAAACATATGACAAGTATAAATTTATTTTGAAATCAGAAAAACTTACATGACATAAACATAACTTAATCGTATGTGCGATGTACATTTTTTTCTGTAAAACTGAACTCTGAAAGGATCATACAAACTTTTTTCCTAGAGTAAAATATGAAAACGTTACCGATGTAACATAAAATAAATGTGAATATAATATTGTCATAGTATGAGTCTCGAGCGGATTTCGAAAACAAAGGATCGCAGATGACCCGCTACGCCTATGGAGAAGCAGCGAAAAATAAAATTGAACTATGTTTTGAAAATTTCCTCGAAATCTCCTACAAAGCCGCTATTAGCACCATTACTTTTCTTGGCATTCTTTCTGAATAAATATTGTAAGGACTGTATTATAGGCGGCCAATTTTCAAGGGCGTCTAGGTAAATATTTTTTTGTAAAACTGTCATTAAAAATTACATTTTTAATTAATTCATAAGTGAACTAAAAATTTACTTTTATAATGTTACTTGTCAGAAAGGTATTCAGTTTAACTGCAATACTATCGTCGATGTCACCTGATGACGCTGACGTCAAAATAGAAGTGTTCTCTAAACCAATTATTGCAGCATTAGAAGAGGTACTGGCACTGGGAAGAATTATCTCAGCAATTTTATTTTTATTTGTTATAGAATCCTCGATGTAGACCTCAGCAACGGCTGATGATTTCCATTCACCATGTCGTTTTATTGTAATTAAATTAGCTCTTGAATCTGATAACAAAGATGCCAAAGATCTTCGGAAACAATGACCAGTAAACTGCTTCAGATCTGGCAATTTCATTTAGAAAAAAAGACTTTTCTGATTTTTTAATATCATCCAATGTTAACTTACAAAGCTCTTCACGACCGCATGCTCCAAATAAACGAAATATTGATGCAACTTTTATCATTATATATTTGGTGTCTGCAGCGTTATTAAAAAATATACTAATTTGTTTTTGTTCGTTAGTAAATATTTTCGATTTTTTTGGCCGATATCTTACACTTTTTCTTTTCAAAACGTTGTTCTTGATTTGCAAACTAGCTTTTATCATAGAGAAATTAGACCACTGTGTTGACGCCTTCCATAACGTACATTTTTCTTCGAAGTAAGCCAAAAGAATATTTTTAGTGGACTTGTATGCACTTGTATGCACATATTGTTACCGTGATTTGTGGGGCAACAGATTTCAAGTTGCCCTATTTGCGGCTTCTTCAACATCTGATAATAAAACTAAGTAATAAAATTACTTTCATTTCACGCATTTTCTTCAAAATCCATTTTTTTAATCACAAAATTTACAATATTTAAAGGCAGCTTCAATTGTAGTTACTAATAAACACTAAAAAACAACTGTTTTACTTATTGTTACACTGAAAAAATGATTTATTTGGACTAAATAAATATCGTTTGCCATGAACTAATCCTAGTTTTGGATATTGCCTAGCATATATATTGTGAAAAGTAACTAATAATAAGTTCATAGTTTTGTAATAAATCTTATTTGAATGTTAATTTATTTTTAGTGTAATATCACATTTCGCCTCTTTATTATTAATCTACATATGTAGATGACATAAGATTATTAGAAATATATCTAAGCTTACGCTTAATGTGAACTAACAGTTTTTCAGTGAAAATAGGTTATTTTAATATTAATAAATGAATGGTTTATAAAAAGTGAATTGTTTTTTTCGCTAAAATTGGACGTATTTCTTTCTTGATTAGTCTCAAAATTATGTACTTTCTCAAATTTAATTAAACTGATAATTAGATAACTTATCTAACTAAGTTTATAATTTTTGAAATGGTACATAGTGTTGAGATCTACTAATAGAGAAGCACATGCGAGTATATACGATACTTTTATTCGAACATTTCATTTTTGCTAAAAATTAATTTTAAGATTTGTATTTTCCGAACTTATTATATACATACATATATCGATCAAAACTACTTGTCATAGTTGTTGACAGTTTAATGATTAAAAATAATTGGCGGATTGTTAAATTGGGTTTTATTATAAATTTATGAAACTACAACAGCAACACTATGTCCTTATTTAAAACTGACTTTTTGACGATTATTACTTGTTTGACCCTAACTTTCATAGTTTCTGCATCCATTTTATTGTTGAGTAAATGGAACACAGCACACAGCACTCTGTAACTATATGCACATGTTATATTATGAATATGATCTAAGAACAACAAGAAACACTACCTTTTGATATACTCGTAAGTCCATACCGAGGTCCATACTAGCCTACTGAACTAAACAATACACTACAGGCAGCTTGCATACATAGTCGCCATGATGGCGAAGATACGACTGTCAGGGGAGAACACAACTTGGTCACGTGATTGGAATAATTTTTAAATAATATATTTTACTATTGAACTGATAATAGTGTTAAACTATATAAAAATTTAACTTTTATAACCAGCTGGTTCACATTTAAGAAATTATATATTTGGAATAATTTTCCTTTAAAGTTTAATTGTAACGTTAGATAGGCCAATATAAAATAATATTTATTAAATAAAAACGAATATAAATTTGTATTAAAAATTTATTCTTTTAATTCGCCTAACAAATATTCTAAAATCATAAATGGTTATATTAAATCTAATTTGTTAATTATAGACAAAGCTGTTGCAAACTGTTTCTTTTTTTAATTCAAACAAATCAAATGACTTGTATTGAATGTAACTGGTTTATCTCAATGTAACTAGCATAAATGTAAACTAACTGCATTCAAAACAACCGATTCCTTTAATAGAAAGTAATTGTTTTTTCAGTGTAGTTACCCTTTATCCAGCCAACGCGTCCCAGCGATAGATCGGGAGTTCAAACCCACAGATGGCATTTTTTTTTAATAACAGTTTACAAAAAATATTGTATGATACATTTGTTAAAAGTGATTTTATTTATAAAATAAAATGTCATTTTTAACACTTGTATTATAAATAACTACTAAATAATAATAAATCAAATAATAACTGTTCATTTTAATATATTTTTTACACTATGGGTTTTATATGGATCGGTAGTAACTCTCATATACAGGGTGTATCTAAATAACACTGAAAAAATGTAAGGGGCGATTCTTTGATGAAAATTAATAGAGGTCTTTGGTAAAAGGAAAAATATTTCAAAAAAAAAAATGTTTTTTTTTATCTTCCATGTAGGTATATCAAGATAAAGAAACCAAACTTGGTGAACATTATCTGTCAAAAAAATTTACTTTTTTAAATTTTTTCAACCCTGAAGTATTTTTGTAAGGGATTGAAATAATCAACATCTATGACATTTTTAAAAATTTTTTTTTCAATAAAATATAATATATATTTTTATAAAATATGTCTAAAAAGCCTCATTCATTTACTTTTTGAGTTCTCCATGTTTTTTTTCGAAAAGTTAAGGATTTATGAGAAAAAAAATGTATTGCAATGCATTTTTTTAAAAATTAGCTGTTTAACGCGAGTGTATTTTATGAAATGATTAAATAATTTTGATCGAGACCTATCTTCAAATTTATTGTTTTGCATTCCATTGCAATGAACAGGCCGCTAGACCTTTCGGCAAAATACACTGGAATTAAACAGCTCATCTTTTTAAAAATGCATTGCAATGGATTTATTTTTTTTTTCTCATAAACCCTTAACGTTTCGAAAATACTTGAAGATATCAAAAAGTTAGTAAATGAATATGGCTTTTTACACATAATTTTTAAATTGCAATAATTTTATCGAAAATAAAATTATAAGAAAAAATGTCATAGGGGTTGATTTTTCAACCCCTTACAAAAATACTTTAAGGTTGAAAAAAATTCAATAAGTATAGTTTTTGTGACAGATAATGTTCACCAAGCTTGGTCTCTTTATCTTGATATACATGTACGATAAAACAGAAAATCTTTTTTTTTAAATTTTTGCAGGGGCGTACCTAACTTTTCTGGGGAAAAATTTTTTCAAATAAATTTATACCAAAGACCCCTATTAATTTTCATCAGAGAATCGCCCCTTACATTTTTTCGGTATTATTTAGATACACCCTATATATTTTTTGATAAATTGGGACATGTTCCGCATATGGAGAGTTAACACCACATTGCCGCAGTCGTTTAACGTAATAGGTTTAATGCTGTAACTTAATTATTTTATGGTTATTAGATTATACTGCCTACGACGTGTCCAGGGATTTGCAGTAAACTGTTTAAGCTGATTGTCCAATTTGGCACTGCTGCATGACTACAATATTTTAAGGTAGTCGAAATGGATACTTTCGTTTATTTCATGTTTACTGCGGAATATACACTGTGTTCCAATATGATGGAACAAAATTCATATTTTTTTCCAGTTCAGATTTTAAAAAAACCGCTGAAACAGGACAATTAGTAAATAGAAATTGTCACTTTTCTGCAATATTTTCTATTTTTTTAACCATGTTTGACATTACCATAACATTACCAAATTTTTTTTTCAATAGGACGCTCTATATTTTATAGTATAAATAGATAGTCCTTCTAAAGATGAATTCACAGGTATAAAATAATCTAACGGCGTTAGATCGGGTGCTCTTGTAGGCCATCTTATTGGTCCATATGTGCCGATCCACTTGTTAGGGAAAATTTGATTTAAATAAGCAACTATACAATTCTAAAATGGTGAGGGGGTGCCCCATCATGCTGAAAATACATATTGGCACGTATATTCAGCGTAACATTGGAAGTTCGCTCTGAAGAAATTCTAAATATGCCTCACCAATTCATAAAACTTTGGTTCGAAATTCTTTGAAAATTTGTCTCTCTTATCCAATGAATACTATCTATAGACCAATAATGGCAATTGTTGGCTAGCCATGCAAGTTTTCTGTCATAATCTCTTGGTTCTAATCCTAGTTGCAGATGGATAAAGAACTGAATTTGCCGGATTTTAGGATTCGTTGTTTAGAAGAACGAGAGATATCGCATTCTGCTTCAATTTCTCGAATTGAAATATGTGAATTATTAAGCACACTTCGCAAAACACCTGTGCTCTTCATCAGTAGCATTCTTTTTTTAAGAAGGCCCCATATGTCGTATTTTGCAGTCTGACATGTAAAGTATATACGTATATCACTTGGCATACCTACGTCTGTCAGGATACCGCTCTCCATAAACAAGGAAGGCCTGTTTTTTGTGCATTTCGCGTAAATTAGGATCATATCCCATTTTTTCTGATTTATAGAATCATCGTTATTCATTGTGAATATGCATGTTTTGTTCAAAGCAACTTATTAATACAAATTTTTGTAACACTTCATGAACTATCAAAGTAAACAATCAAATTTATTCAAATAATTTCACTTGCTTTAGTTTTCGTAAATCGCTTTGATTTGTACAATCCCAATTTTGGAAACATTTAAACTGCAATTTCACTTCCGTTTTGAAGTCTAAATACAAAGTGTAACACTTCACGAAAAAGGGATTCTTTTGTAGAATTCAAATTTTAAGAAAAATATACAGGATGTCATTTAAAATAGAAAAGTTACGGTCGTTTCCGGTTAAACCGGAAGTGAAAGAATTTTAATATTAGACTCAATTTAAATCAGGTATCAAATCAGATGCCCCAAATATCAAATTTATAGTTTTTTAAATAATGGAGATATTGGAACAATACAAGTGAGACACCTGGTATAATCGAAATTACTTCAAATTAAAAATGGGTAATTTTCCTGATACCGACCCATATTTTAGTTCAACTACTTTTTACGTACCTATTACCGATCGAGTTACCGTAGCGTAAAGACCACTTCAGCAGAAAAATAAACCTGATACAGCAGCATATAAATTTTCAGTATGTGTTATCGAAATATTTTAATCTCAAAACCTGCACTGAATAAAATAATTCCAATAATTAAATGAAAGTTCGTTAATAGGACGTCAATAAATAATTGGGTATAAGCCTATTTCCGAGTCAACAATTTTAATAGATCGGTGCACATTGCAAAAATCCTATTAGCGACCAATATAATAAAATATATTAAATAATGGGTATACATTTGCTTGTTTCATAACCTTGTAAGGCCTGGAAATCGCCATTTTGAGATTTTTTTTATTTAAATTAGCATATAATTTAAAATTATAAAAATCTACTTTTTATTGAAATCTTAAAAAATACACAATTTTCCAAAAATACGTCACTATTTTTATAAATAACAAAGTCAGGAAATGGTAAAAGTTTTCTATATCACTAACATGTATGGAAACAGTCCATCATTTCCTAAAGATAGCTATTGAAAAATCATAAGACGCAAACTTTTAAGGTTTTTTTAAAATATATTACAATGAAGAAAAACGTATGTACAATTACTTACGGGATCAGTCAAAAATAAATTATACAAAAATATTTGTCAATTAGGTAAGTTTATAGTCCATCAAGTTACCTTTGAAAGTTTCTAGTTCCATAACAACGCCGTGTCGTTCTTTTATCTAATAGTAATTATTGTCTTGACATACATATCAAAAATACATTTAGTGTAAATAATTTTCTCGCAAAAATAGCACGCTTAAGTGAAACCGAGCGTATTGAAGTTTTAATGATCATAAGATATGGTGATAAAGGACGAAGTTGTAACGAAGTAGTGGATACTTTTCATGAATTGCATCCCGATCGGGAACGTTTTTATGAAACTGTAGGTGTTACAGATCGACGAAAAAGTAGAAGACCAGTAAGCCTTACAAATGATGAAAATTCTTTGAATGGCTTTAAATTGTAACATGTGTTCATTCATTCATTCATGTAACATTCCATTTAAAAAAATTTGCAAACGGGAAAAATTATATCCAATTCCTGTCACCTTTGTCACCCACATATTGTTTTCTGACGAATCCACATTCTGTTTAAACGGGCACGTAAACCGACACAACTGTAAGTATTGGTCAGGCCACAATCAACATTGGATGGAAGTTCACACCCAATGACAGAAAGTAAATGTTTAGTGTGGAATTATTGGTGGATACGTCATCAGAACAATTACAGTTTCAATATAATGGGGTTCCTTCACATTTTGATAAATGGATTGAACCCAGAAGTGCAATTGAATGGCCAGCTAGATCTCCCGATATAACCCTGCCTGACTTTTCTCTATGGGATCAAAAAATGTAGTCTACAAAAATACCTAGGCCGCAAAATATCGAACAGTTGCAGGAAAGGATAAGGAATGAAATTTTCACTATTCCTTCCAACATCCTTTTAGATTCGCTACATAATTTTGTTCAGCGAATTCATTACTGTCGTGACGTAAATGGTAACGTGGTGGACGTAACTTTAAGCACCTTATAAAATAGAATTCCAAAGAAAATATTCCAAAGAAGCTATTACAACTAATAAAACAATTCTTATAAACTGAAGTACCTAAGTGTATTTGTAGATTAACATTTGTACAGAATTCACATATTTACCACTGCCCTGTTTAGAGAAAATCTTATAAAAGGACCGATTCTTACACGATAAAGTGCCGTTATTTTGTCAAATAAATCGACTCCACCCATGCCTTGCCTGACAAATTCACAATAGTGGGCTGTTCAATCTCAATATGTTTTCTGAATCCCTTTGACATCGCTTGTAGGACCCTTTTGTTAAAGAGATATTCGCTTTATTTAAATTTGGAGCAATCTTAACTCCGGTTAGAATTTTGTTGGTATTTTCAACTGTTATGGTGTGCAATGAACTTCTTTTCAGCTTGGTAAAATCTTTTAATGGAACTTTCTTAATAAATTTAAAAAATTGTCTAAATAAACAATGAATCCGTTAGTTGTATAGATAGCTGCACTTTACCCAAAAGCTTCCCATCAATTTTATCGCCTTTGCCACAATTAGACTGGAACTTTAAAACAAAGAGTGTCCCAAAATTAACGCAGTACTTAATTTGTGCGCCATTTTATACATGACGCATGAGCGAGTGAAGATTGTGAAAATTTATTACAAGTACGGAGTGTGTAGCTGAGATTGTACGTAAATTACGTGGAACTATGGTGTGGGATTTTACGCTGGTTTAGTGATTGGTCCGTTCTTTTCTGTAATGAATTTTCACAATCTTCATTTGCTCATTCGTCGTAATTTGTTCAACTTCAACGTGTTTACTACATGTGACCCTGCACAATACTGCCAACTCTTAGGATTGATAATGGCGCATAATTCAAATTCTGCGTTACTTTTGGGACAGGCTTTATATCCCTTCACTGGGAGTAAGACACTAAAACTTATAATCCATAACGTGTGGGCTTACCCTTAATATACAGATGGTGGTGTCCAAAATACGCCTTCATAACCTCATCAAGAGAAAAAGATTTCCTAAAGGTTCCATATGTTTTGTGATACTTGATTTAACCTAACAGAAGTTTCCATTTTGTATATTTTGATGTTTTAATCAATCGTACTATTATCATTTAAATGAAGATAACAATGGATAGACTCAAATTTGCCAGTTAAAAAATTAGAGATCTCCGCTTTGGTTTCCCACAAACTATAATTTGCAGTATTCTGATAAAAGAACACTGAAATAAGTATACATTTTTTTTAAAAGAAAATCTAAAATAAAAATTTCTTTTAAAAACTGCGTGTTGTTATTCATCAAAATAATTTGAACAATTTTCTCGCTCAAGTTTTCCAAAGTAAATTTAATCAAAATTCGTGAAAAGCCATGCATAAGCATAAACGTCACATGACTTATTTCGATAAGTAACAGGCAAATGCAATCAAATTCTACAGAATAATATTCAAGATTAACGATTCTACGGCTAAATTGCTGTCAAGTTGTTTATTATGCATTAAGAAGCGTTTTATCTAGTAATCCATGCGATAACAAATCAATCACAGCAAATATTTAATAACAACATTTAATAGACATCCCTATATCAAAATATAATGAAACAAACAGATAAATAAACGAGAAATTAACATAAAATATACAAAAAATACAATAAAATAAAATTAACACACATGAATTAACTTTAAATTCTGGATTTTTCAACTAAATCTCCATTTAATTGAACGAATATTTTTGTAAATGTTGCCTCGTCACTAAAAAAATTAAATAAATAATGTCGATCCCATAGTTATTCATAATAGTGGCAATCTTTGTTTTATTTAAACATGCTTTAATAATACAGCTCCATAGTGATGAACAATATTCTTAATAGCAGGCTTTGCAATTACTTAAGTCGCAGATGACTGAACAAAAGACGAATATGTCAAATTTATTAGCTCAATAGTGAAATTTACGTATTGTTCCTTAAGTGCACTGTCAAAAAGTATGACTCTGTAATTTAACGTTACAACATAAGATTGAAATAGTAAAACTTTGTGATGACAGAGACAGATCCGAAAGGGAAGTACCTCTAATTTTTAGTGATAGACATCAGAAATTCAAAATATTAGCAAGTCTACCATTGGGCGAGTGAGCAATATTAATGAATACGGAGCTGTATCTACACATTTAAAAAAATATTAATGTACAACAGCCAAGAAGAAGCAATGAACAAATTCAAAATTATTTCACTGAAAATCCGAAAAAAGTTTAAGAATTGCTAGTTTGGACCTACAATTACCACGGGACACCATAAGGAAAAAACTTAAAAAATACAGTAATATGAAGCCTTTTAAAGCGACACCTTAGAAGACAAACAAATGAAATATTCCTTATAGTGCCAAGGAGAATACCCCAATTACAGACATTTTCTAAAAAAAAATTGTTTACTGACGAGGCAATATTTACAACCAATGGGACAGTAAATTCACATAACACGAGGCATCAGGCATAAGAAAATCCGAATGGGTAATAAACTATAGGCGACAGTATTCATAGAAGGTAAACGTATGGTGCGGTATATTAAATACCAGAATAATTGGCCCCTTCTTTTCTGAAGGCAATAGCCAAAGTTTTTTACATTTTTTTAAAATGAATTCTCGGATGCTATTGATTAACTTCCACTTGCAGAAGTGGCTGGTCTACTGTTTCAATTAGATGGCTGTCTTATCCACAACACCAGTACTGTGAGAGCGTGGCTGGAGGAAAATTTTCCTAATCGGTGGATAGGGCGAAATAGTAGATTAATGGAGTTTTCTCCCAGGGCTCCCGACTTAACTCCCCTAGATTTTTTTATTTGGGGGTTCATTAAAGAAAAAGTTTACTACACTTGTCCAAAGAATTACAACATATCAGTTGTCTAATGTTATAGCACACATTCAAAGACGATACAATAAATGCATTCAATTAAATGGAGATTTAGTTGAAAAATCTAGAATTTAAAGTTAATTCATGTGACACGCTTTCAAATGGGTCACTCTGTATATCTTTACATTCATGACATATTCTTTTGGTCATATATTCCCCAATAATTACATCTATGTAATCCTGACGTAGCGCTCTAACAGAATATGTAAAAATGTTTATGTTGTTGGTACCTATGTCACTGAAATGGTATAGATCGTCAAGAAGCGTTATATACTACAATAATAATTTAGTTCCATTTTGGAGTTGAAGTGACTACATCTCTGATTATATCAATTCCGAACATAGCTTCCTTTTATTCCTGCTCTTTCATAAAGAAAATAATTGCTTATTGTCTCCGGTTTTTGTTCTCTTTTAATTAACGTCTGTATTATTTAAATCTGGTATAAGGTAAAAGTTAAAGATAACAAAATGTTTTCAGACTTAAAGGGACAGAGATTCGCTATCTGCCCTGTAATTTAACTTTATTTGGAAAATGCGATAAGAGGCAGAGACTACTGGAAAGGATCATAATTTATGCTAAAAGTCTTTAAATCATAATTGGTATATCTAATAATTGCAATTGCCGAGAGGACATTATTAAAAAATGATGGTAATAAAATTAAAATATGTAGCTGTGCTTTAGAGAAAGGGGTAGAAAAATGAGTCCAAGGATAATGCATAGGAATGCGAATATGTCGAGTGGATAGATGTAAATATATGGATTTCATTTATTCACAAAAGAGAAAAATATGAAGACGATATAAAGCAAAGAATACATATTTCATATGTATGTAATTTAAACAGAATTCTAAACGAAAAAAAATACTTATTGTTGAATATTAACGATATTGCATGGACTAGATGTAATATATTCAGCAACCCAAATAGTAATAAAGTAATAAACAACCGAAGGGACAGTTTCTTGACCTGCAAGTACGGAGGGCACCGACGACCGACCGACCACCCAGTTAGTTAGTTCTATCCGAGCATTCAAACACGCCGCGTCTACTTTCGATATATTGTATTTCTGTATTAGTCATTTATCATTCTTGTTTTATCAATAAATAATTACTCCGACACTTATCATAAGTTAAGAACTTATACAGCGTCTTCATAAATGATTACAAGCCACATGACCAGCAATTTTATTTAGAACACTAATTTTATTCGCTTCATGTTGGCAATTACAGTAAAATTAAAATTTGTTAAAACAATAACACCAAAATTATATTAAAACACAATATTTCACGAGATCAACCAATAAGTGATCGCATTACCTCGTGCGTGGACGTAATAGTTTGTCATTGTTCATTGTAAACGAATCATTAATATTGGCGACGCCAAGATTTAGATATTTTTCGTTGCCAATACCAGCTCTGCAATATTGGTTGTCTCAGGTCAGCGATTACGTAGCTTGTAAACATTTATGAAGGCTATGTACAGAGTTTAATAGAAATATTGGAAAATACGTAAGTATGTCGAAAAGAGAAAAGAACACCTATGAGTGTTCCGAAGCAACGTGTAGATATTTTAAGAAGCGGTTGTGTGTACAGAATTTCCAAGTTGAACTCTGAAGATGTTTCTTTAACTTTTTCGAGACGTTTAAAGATAGTATGGAAATGAAATTTTGCATAAGTACCAAATTTTGTAAAATCATCATGATGAAGGAATTTAAAATTTCAAAGTTCTTTACACAAAAATGGATTTTAGTGTCATGGCACTAAGACGTACTATTTTTTAACAAAATTGTAATAAAAATAATGTTAATGTGGAATAGACTGTATGTTTAGGATTCTTTATGGAACTTAGTTTTGTTTGAAATACAATTTGACTTCAATATTGTTTCAATACTGCAGTTTTGTGTATATTTACAACAAAACCTTAGGTTGAGTGATTGACTTAGAAAGTACAATGGCTAATTTTACAAATGCTGAAATGAATGATATGCCAATGGCAATGCATTTGAGGCTAGACGTATTTATAAAGAAAGATACTCTCAATAAACTTCCTGATCCATAAAATTTTCCATGCCATTATTGAAACACAATTTCAGCACTAGTTTGCAATAAAAGTATAGAAGAGAATTGTGAAAACAAAAGCCAGATCCTTGTAATTTATGGGGCGGTTTCCAGAAGAACTGGGGCTCATAGTTCGATTAGGCGTTCTAAGAACAATCCTAAAACACTTCGGGTCATGTAACTTCTTGAAAACGTATCGTCATGTGACAGTCATCGGTTGCATCCGGGAGGCGCCAGCGTAGTCTGGGACAGAACAAAGAATCCCATATTTGTAATAACGAGTAAAAACACGAGAAAGGCGTATTGGTTCCAAATTAGACTTAAATCAAATTGTTAAATTGATAATAATTGGAAAAGAAAATAATAGATCAAATAGCTGGTTTTTAGGCGGATTTTCCAAGCTATAAGAATATATTAAATGAGATTGACTAATCCGTTAAGTATTGCTACACGGAGTCACTAGAAGAAGGCTAGGGTTATTTGTAAGTTTAGTCTCAAAATTATTTAGATAATTGTAAAATCAGTCAATTAGATAATTATTAATATGGCATAGTTACGCCAAAGCGTCCCGATATTCAGGGTTCCCGCCAGTAAGATAAGAACAGAAACTTCTGGACACAAGAAATGAGCGTGTTCGAAGCGAGGTGTCGAATTCAGGAGAGATTTCCGAAAGAAAGGTAGTTTTTCCTTGGGTTCCACATTGAGCAGTCTACTTAGTTTTAGAGTCTCGGGTTAATTTAATAATGGATAAAGTCATTCCAAATTTTGGTATGGATCGCGCATTCCCTGAATCTGGGTACGCTGTCGCGTCTCAATAAATTAATTAATAATGTTTTTCGAGCCCGTTGTGTCGTTATTTCGTTTGTTTTATTTTTATTGTTATTAAAACCCTTCCTGGAAAGTTTTGGTGTTTTCTTGTTCTTCCAACTTAAGTGTCACCCTTTACAACCAACCACTGGATTACCTTGTACATGAGCGATCTACGGTAACTGTCTGGAATCCATTCTCTGAACGTACAACAATAAGTTCCCACGTATTAATTAAAGTGTAATGATAATTATATACTCCCTTTCGAGAAGTTAATAGTAAACTCTTTTGTCAATTAATACCGTTATGATACTGGTCATAGGGGTAGATAGATAAATAAGGGCCAAATTATTAAAGTAAGTTTATCTTACAGTTAACTAACTAGAAGATTAGAATGTGTTGGCGATGGTATGTTTTAATTGCAACAAATCACACTCTAAGCTTACAGGTAGTTAACTGTAAGTTAAACTTACTTTAATAATTTGGTCCTAAAGAAATAACCCGTCAGGATACAGAATCATAGGCGATCATCTCATAGAGCAATTTTTTAGAAACTAAGCTACCAATTTTGCTAGGGGATGTTCTTTTGTTTTTATAAAATCAGATGTGGTTGATGCACAATGGTGCGCCAACACATTCTAGTATCTAGAACCCTCAGAAATGCTTAAATCAGGTTTATCCTTATTAATGAATAAGTAAAGCTGGGTCACAGCGATGGCCTCCTAGATCTCCCGATTTAAATAGTTTAGCTCTTTTCTTACGGAAGCTCATTAAATAATTGGTGTGCCTACAAAACATCGATTGGAATTGAATTAGAGAAACGAGAAATGAGATGCTATAAATAATCCATCTGTTGGAAAGGGTCTATGTTTATAATTCATATGCGAATGCGACCGCCTGTCAACACCCTCCAATTCCACAATATTAGTGAATTCCGAAGCGAAACTACAAACAAGTTAGTAAGTCCCTTGTCAGACGATTTCAGTTTACCCAAGAAAATATTCTGTTTTAATTAGAAAGAAAATTGTGCCCGCAATAAGAATTCTTACAAATTAATACAACTACGTTAAAAGTTTGTACTGATTGAAAGCTTTGTTTGGAACTTTATGGAATTGTGTTTGTTGAAACTACAAGTTTTGTATAATAAATTAAAAAGGTGCATAAATAATTGCCAGTAGCCTTTAAGAGCCGTAAGAATCTCTCTAACGATAAGATAATTTCATTTCATTTAGTTTTATATACAGGGTGTCGGAAATCAATGCAATCGGGGACCGCTTAGCCGGGTGTCTTGGCCGACGGATTTCGATCTGCCGAGTCAAGCATCACGGACGTGGGCTGAAATTTGGATGGGTGACCTAAGGCAGGCTCGTGGACGTGGCTGTGGCAGCCTACCAGAGACCTGGGTCGCCCAACATTTGCCGCACGCGTGTGGTCCCCGATAAATGGTAATGAGAACAGAGCAAGAAATCTCTGTAACTCAGGATCATGCTATCATACATAACTTGTACGAGACTTTGCCACCAAGTCATCCGTGTAGTAAATAAGATGGTTTGAAGAAAAGTACTCGAGTAGTGAAGGAGGGTGTACAAGGGGCCTAATAAGGCCTAAGTGCCGTGGTGGAAGACAATTCCACCACCCTCTGACATACATACATCAATGCAATCTATACCTATAAGGCGAAGTACCTATAATATATGTGGAAAAGTATAAAAGAGTTGCTTCTGGTTATAATGAATGTCGACATCAACATTATTCTTAAATAATTTTAATCATACTAATAAACTAAACTTAGGAACATTAAAGTAGGTATTGAATTTTTATATCTACTTATTTACAATAAGTGTATATAAGAAAAGAAATCAGTATATAATATATTAATATTTCTACATAGTTTAGTTCCCTTGGTTCCACTGATTTTATTGATCATTTTTTCTATATTATAAACTTTAGTTATATCGTTCCTGTAATAATGTTACTAAATTCCATAAATAAATTAATTTCTATTACGCTATATACAAAACAGAAAAACTAATTTACGAAACAATTTTTTATGGAATTTCATTACATAAAGAATGGAATTACACTGGATCTTAGAGACTTCCCAGAGGTTATTTTTCATTGTAATGCTCCTAGAGGGAACTGAATTCGACTGAGGTATTATTAAATATACCACAAAAGCAATCTGCGAACATGTAAAAATAACTGGACAAACCTGAGATTAAATCAACCAAAAAAAGTAGCTTTTGCATTTCTTTTACCTATATTACCTTTATTATTTATCTTACCTTTATTATTTACCTTTTACCTGTATTTTACCATTAGAAATCAGAACATCCTTAAAAATGTGTTCGTGGCATATAATTTCAATAGTTCTTTATACCGGGTGGGGCATTTATCTTGAGACAAAATAATATCTCAGTTGGACTCGATTATTTCGAAAAAAGTTTCAGACACAAATTGTAGGACACCGAGGGAGCCATTGAAAGGTCCATATTACAGTTTCTGGTCTAGACCGGAAGTGGTGTTTTTTGATTTTTCTAAATTGGAACACCCATTTTTTACCACGGATTTCGGTTGAAAAACGAAAAAAAGGTTTATGTTCTTTTTTATAATTTTTTCGATTTTATCCATATTTTGGCCATAAAAAACAAAAAAATAAGAATCTCGAGACAACGGAGTACCATGTTAAGATCAGTTTAAAAAAAAATGTTTCATACAAAAGCTGTAGGATGAAAAGGGGGCTGTATTGACATGACCTTGAAAATGACCTTGACCTTGACTTCAAGGTCGTTTGAAGATCAAATTCTTTTTTGACCTCGGAAATTACAAGAGCGGGAAGTTTTATAATAAGATTTACTTAACGTCAAGAACAAGGCCAGATATCAACGTCGTTATTCCTGGGTAGTGCTAAAAGTAGTTAATAATTATACAGTTTTTTACCTGTAAAAGACCTTGATATCACCCACTATAGTGTTAAAACTTTAATATTAAAATACATGTTAGAGAAAGTCGTACACAAAAAAACTAACGTCAGTACTGATTTGCGTGATTTTACTTTCACCATCGACATCTCTCAAAGAGCGACGTGAATTGTTTGTAAATTTTAATTAATTAAAACGGATGAAAACCACGTTTCCATGATACTTATTTCTAAATCTCTTATTTAATTCAATCTACCAACTTTAATTGCAGTTATGTATTATTAGGAAAAGAAGAATTAAAAAATATCTTTCTTGCCTTGACTATAACCATTTTGCGCCACTTCTTATTAATTAA
Organism: Anoplophora glabripennis; assembly: GCF_000390285.2. Taxonomy (NCBI): domain Eukaryota; kingdom Metazoa; phylum Arthropoda; class Insecta; order Coleoptera; family Cerambycidae; genus Anoplophora; species Anoplophora glabripennis. The sequence goes on along the minus strand of NW_019416579.1, from coordinate 517,228 downwards.
ATTACTTAATAGACTACTCGTAGACTGAATTTACATTATCTAGGATGATTAAAATCTACTGCGAATAAAGGTTTTTTGTTCATCGCATTTCCTTAATGGATTAACGTAGCTTTTCAGCTATGATTTATTATTCTACGTAAGTGTTTAAGTGTCATCGGAGGAAATTTCAAGAATAGGGATAATTAAATTTAATTTAATTTATATTTTAAATTAAAAAAATGGAATACCAGCGGCACTAAGTAGTATTAGTATCAAACATGTACCTATTTTGACATTTGAGTAGTGAATCAGATTCATGACTGGCAGAAGTTACTTTATGACTTATTAAGAAATAAAATACAAGGATATTATATTTGATTTAAGACAAAACAGTTAATTATCTCAGTGTAAAATGTTTATACATTAAAATTCTGTCCAATTGATTTTTTTTAATTGATTATTTTGAGTATCTGGCCTATTAACCTATTAACCTATTAACCTATTAGCGTACCCTATTAGAGTACCTATTAACTGAGTATTTGTGATTTAAGTCCAAAATATCTACAACTGCAAAACAGCCAATAGGTTGACGCAATGCAAGATTCGTTAATGTGTATACAATCCTTATTTTACTTTTAATGTGCAGGAAACACAGACCCCCATTGGCTGTTCTGTCAACAATTAATTGTTAGCACAGACCAGATAGACTAAACTGCAGACAATAACGAGTCCAGGAAGTCTCGCGCTATTAATTGTTATCACTTATGGAGCAAACATCTCATTTATTTTATTTATTACTAATTTAACCGTACGCAAATGTATGTAAGAAGGCAATTGTTCTGATAACAGTAAACATATTGGTACGTAAATTTCACACATGCACCACACTTTTCAGAATTTGCTTTATAATTTCTAGGCTCCATTGAGGTATTAAATTTCGGAATATTACTTTGCATTTATTTACACATAAATATTTATAGTCCAGTTAAATGAGCCTTTAAATCGCAATTTGGTCAACTTGCCTGAATTTTTTTATATAAGTTAGTTTGAGGTATATAATAACAATAAGTGACACTAATTTTATTTTCAACCCCGGTCAATGGTGGAAAAAAATAAAATAAAGGGGTTTTCCAAGATAACTCAGCTAAAAAAACAGAGCTAGAAAAAAAATTTCTTATAGATGTTGTCATAAAAAAACTAAATTTATTGCATTTTATTCATTTGATAGGTAATGTCCACTGTGCAGTATATTCAAACACTGCTGAATCAATTTTGCTTTTACCTTTTGTAAATATTACATTTACATTTTCATGTGGGACCGACTGTATTTTATTTTATTTACATTTCAGTTACTCCAGAAAAGCCCGAATCGGAAGAAGAGGACGGCGTGGAGACCGAATCTGAAAACTCAGAAAATATAGAAGACTGTGAACAAAGAAAAACAATAAAAGTTAAGCCCTTTGGTGGACCCTTACTTGCCCAAGCGTAAGTAGTAGAAACCGGCTCCTACAGATTTTATGATATGATTGTAATTTTCAGAGAAATTTCTTCTAGCCAACAAGACTTTTTTAAAATGTTAGAGGAAAAGATTCAAAATGTAAGTACAAAAATCTGATATCATTATTGTTAAAATTTGACTGCTTGTTTCGTAATATTTTGAATATTAATTTGAGTAGGTACGTGGGTAAAATAGTTTGTTATTTTCTCAAAACTCTTGAAAACCAAGTAAACAATATATTATTTATTTTGTTTCGAGTCCAATGATGTATAATAATATATGATACAGTTTAGTGATGCTTCAAACTGGAAAACTCACGGGAAGTTTTATTTTTTCCCCAAAGATATTGATACTTGCCTTTTTTCTATTTTATATTCAAAGATAAGTTGTAAACTACGACACATAACTTACAATAAGATAAAACTTATAAGTGGTATGGAATGACTTGATCCTTTTTCTTCAATATTTGTAGCTTTTATTCTAATATTTCGTTAAGATATAAGTATTAATTTTTTAATAACTTGAAAGTAGGCAATGAAAACAAAATGTTGATTGCTGTGGCTATGAGGTAAGGTCATTATTGTCATTTGCTCTAAGTGGCAGCGTATTGTTATTTTACTTTTATTTTAATATTAATTGATTTTACTGGTTTTCTAAATTCGTTCCATTAGTTTATTTAGGAGGAAATTTTTTATTAATATCGTTTTATTAAACATGGAGTATTCATTCAATGAGCTTGCCGACATGCATTTAATATTGGGAGGGTGCAGGATAAACTCAGTGGCGTAGCAAGAAATTCCAAAAATAAAATAAATTAAAAATAAACGTCCATGTGTGTACGTACTGTAATAATTTTATTTCGATAAATATAAAAAACAATAAAAAATAAATAAAAACCATACAAATAAAAGTAAAACTCCATTCTATCACAAATAAAAATAAACCTTCATCCTATCACAGTGAAAATCAAAATAATTGTACTTTTAAAGACAAAGCAAAACAAAATCACGCGAAATAACCAAATGTTATGTTTGTGTTAGTTTAATATTTAGAACAAGAAAATACAGATTTTATCATGATTTGACATTTTATCAGTTGTGACAATTCCACGTTTCCATGGTACGTAACCAAATGATGATACGGTGTAAGACATTATTGTAACAGTCGGAATATTAACTTAAACAAAGCTTTATTCTAATCACAGATCAATTATTAAAATTGCACTTTCCGGGCCTTAATAATAGAAAACGTATTAACTAGTTGTTGAATATTAAATCTTGAGGCTTTTTGTGTCTCTGTTGCCAAAACTTTAACTCTACGTCTACCGAAGGGTTGAGGGGCGCGATAGGAGAGCGCGACGATGTCCGCTCCGCGTTCGACTGTCTCCGCTAATTCGTCGTTCATTGCATAAGAGTAACTAAATAAGAGGTTTTTTTTCTGTGTCTTTTGCCGGCAGCAGCGGCAGAGTACGCCATCTGTAGCTGATGTGTAGTGAAACGACACACACAGACCATAAAATAATTAAGGAAACTGCATAGGAAAACACAATTAGAGTAACCTCTAATTTTTACTATCTAATAGATGTCGCTGCATCATAATGGCGGTAAATTTAAATGTAATAAAATACACAGAATAAAAAAGTATTTCATAAGTAATATATCACAAACAGCTACTAATAGTTGAAATTAACAATTAAAATTAACGTGAACCATTAACAGCTGTTCCATGACCCATTACTTCTGAAACACTTTAATTATGTTTTAACACTTTTTTACGGGATGTACATTTTTTACTTTGTTGTCTTTATGAGACTAAAATTGCCAAGACTGAATTTCTTCCAACATATCATTTCAAAATGTAATATGTGCTGATTTCTTAGTAATAGATGACTTTAAAGAACTGCAATTCTTTAGCTGAATGATACGAGAATTTAAACTATCAAGAAGATCATTAATATCATTCGCAAACTCTGCTGTATGAATAGCCTCAGCAGGTATGCCAGTAGTGGGATTACCCACCATTGCCTCAACTTCATGAGCTACAGATGCATTTAACGTTTGTGCTGGAATTTTTACTTCCATTTTAACATTACTACGATTTAATTCGAAATAATGGTCATGTATCTTTCGTAAACCTTGGAAGCGTCTAGATTTATCAATTTCATAACATTTTACTATGCGGTTGAATTTTGCTGTTTTATTATGCGAAAATTTAATATTATTGTTATATAAAGCATTTCTGGTCTTTTTAAGCAAATGAGGAACGTCAAAAATGGGATTAATTTCCTCGCCATTAACATTAAAAAAATAAATCCAATTTGATGACTCAGAAACTAACTGTCTGATAGCTGATCTGTTAGTGGAACCTTGATCACAAACTGTACAAATTATTTTTAATCCACAACACTGCAATGCTGAAATTATTTCAGTTAACAAAATTTGTAGGTCCTTTGTTTTTATAACATATTTTGTGAAATAATTCACGATAGGTTGCTTCCAATGTTTACTAATATCTTGTACCAAAAACACTAGAGCATGATTTGCTACCTCATTTTGTCTACCCAGGGACCCAAGATCGACATATCCCGTTACTTGATCTTTACAAGTGTCATAATTTAGACCAACAGACAGAGCTATTTCATCAAATACTAAACAACAAACTTTATCTCTTGTAATCATTTTACTAACATGTTCTGATAATTTACGTAACAATTTTTCATTTATCCCAACATTTAAAGGTATTTGGCCTAAATATTTCCTTATGGAAAATTTAGAGGGCAGCACAAAAATTTTTTGTAAAAACCTGTAGCACCTTGATCCACGTTTGTAAATCGCTAAAGCAAGTGCTTTATTTTCTGAATTATAGATAGGTCATTTTTTTTAAATTTTTAATTTGTGACTCAATAAATTTTACTCCTATTGGATCAAGATATCGACTTAATTTTGCAAATAAATTAGATTAGGTGATACTACGAACATGAGCCAAATTACTTTTACATTTTAATAGTTTCCTTTTTAATTTCAAAATCTGAATTTTCTGTTGACAAACTAGATAATACATTTTTTTATGTTTATTTGAAAGTTGAGATATTCTCTTAACATCCATAGTTTACATGACCAGTATTTGATTCCGCTTCATTCAACTTCTTATCAGTAATCTCAGTAATGGCCTTAGTGCTCGCAGTAGCGCTTGTAGGAAATAACAATTTTGAATATATGTATTTCGGTTTTTTAAAAGGTGGAGGTGAAAAATCATCCGAATTTGAAGTTTGGCAGCTCGTACTCTGAAAATTCTATAATGTTACTTTAACAAATTGTTTTGCTGAATATTGGATACTATCCGAAGATTCCAAGGTGATATTATTACAATTAATATATGAAGTTGTAGTTGATCTTAAAAATAATGTCGGCGCAGCATTTCTGTTGAGACTATTCCTATCACTTTTAAAACATTTTAACTCAAAATGGTCTTCACAAAAATAATGATCTGTGTTTGTCGGAGCAAAGTCTGATTTACATAATTTTCGAACTGATTCTATCCACAGTAATTGTCTGTCTTTTGTAATCTTGAAAAAACTTTTATTTCTATAGGACGCATTACAAACATTCATATAGTAAGTGCTTTTGCAATTTGGAGCACAACATTGACGTGTAGTTCTACCAGGTAAACTCATTTTGAATAAAAATATAGTAGTAAGGCAGTTCAGATGACTAATTCAATAAATCCCTTATTACATTAATCTAAAACAAAACAAATTTATTAATGCATAAAACGCGGCAACCTACCTGAACTGAAGATAAACTATAACCTCAAACCTCCAACATTCTACGTTATTGAAATATTTCAGTCAACGCTTTCTATTTCTGTTGATTGAAAGCTTGGAAATACAGATTCGATCTGTGTTTGCAGATTTCTGTTTAACAATTTCCATAAAGGACAATGTTTTGCTACAACAACGTAAGATGGCCTCAGTGAATGCATGTTCGATCCGCCCTATCCAATAAAAGCCTCTTATTTAGTTACTCTTATGGTTCATAGGAGTGCGTTTTTTAGCGCGAGCCATTGCGCAGCATTGCGCAACCATAGTTACGCCACTGGATAAACTGTCGAACTGCTGCAATATTATACAGTGAAAGATTCCCGAATTGTCGAACGCTTCACCATACTACGTTCGCTTCGATTAACAAAAGATTACGAGACTATGATTCTTTTAAAAAACAAACCGTAAAGGCCAGTTATTCTCGTCAGTTGCCACGTGAAGTAGAAGAAGACATTCTTAATGTTATCGAAAATGTGCCAAGAGGAAGTGTCTGCAGTGTATCAAGACAGTTAAATGTATGTAAAACTAATATTTACAACTTTAAAACAGCAACATATCCGGCCATTTCATTTAACTCCTTCTCAATAACTTGAAGATTTAGATCCCAGCGCACGTTTACTTTTCATAATTTACATATGTTGAGTGAAGATTATCCTCAAGAAACACGAGAATAATGACATAACCTGATAACCACAGCAATCACCCTTCCAAACCACCAATCAATGTTGATGCCCGTTTACAAAAAATACCACCACTGTAAAAGTTTTGACTGCCAATAGGGCGAGGTAACCAGAGAAAACTATCACTCAGTATATCGATTTGAATAAAGCTTTAAGAAATAATACGCCTAATAGTCCAAAATAAATGTACCAAATTTTAACACAATCGGTAAAAGGGTTATGAAGTTATTAATTATATTAGTTTTATTTTCGACAACTTTGAAGACCTGTAACTCAAAAACCAACAATTTTTTATGTAACTTTTTTTTCTTAGATCGTATTTATTTATTGTCATGAATATGCAGTCAAACGTTGTCGGTGAAATTTGCGGACACCCTATTAATAATTACAAAAAAAAATATATAAATAAAAAAATAAAAGTAACGATAACAAATTTGCTTTGACCATGGGTTTTCCAGGACGAAATGTAATACCAACAGTATTACGATGCGATAATATTAATTAAATTTGCATTTAATAGTATTATGCTGACGATGGTCGATGAGAGACAAAACGTCGCAATGAAATACATATAGGGGCAAAAATGACTGAAATTTATTTTATTTTTTCACATAGCTTTTTCAATAAACCCAGAAAACAATAAAATAAAAATCAGACAGTTACTCATTTTCCAAAACTAAGAAATATATTTTCGGTTTCTTTTTTCAAGAAATTAGTATACCGGGTGATTCAGTTTGATATTCGCGGCCTCGTATCTCTTTTGTTCTATCAAATAATTATAACAAACCCTATACAGGGTGTCCCATTTTAATGTCCCACCCCAAATATCTCGAAACCCGAGCAGAATGAGGAAAAATGTTTTAGACAAAAGTTATAGGGTTCGGAGGGGGACATACGATGGTGACCTTGAAAATGACCTTGAAGTCGATTTTCAAGGTCAAACGAGGGTCAACTTCGATTTTTCAAATGAAAACCCCTATTTTTTATTGTAGGATCGTATTCTACGGAAAAAAATACAAACTTTTTGCAGGAAACTTTTTTTCGAAAATGCATTTGTTTCCGAGTTTTTCACGAATTTCGTTCGTCATGTTGTTTGAAGTGTCAGATGGATCCTATTGACCACTAGGACAGACTGGGGTATTATTTCACTAGAAACACTAGTACTCGATGGTTGTGTAACTAATCCGGAACAGCGAAATTTCAACTCTCCGAATTAACACACATAAGGATCGTCTGGACAAAGTGAAGAGGGGGCGCGTTTGTTTCTCTATTATTTTGAATAGCTGTAAACAATTTTCACCTGATAAAATCAAAGGTGTGAGAGGAACAGTTCAAGACAAGGATAAAATTGCTGCCAAAAAATCGAGGGGAACGCACGCCCCCGTTCCTCTCCTCAGAGAACTCTAGCAGTCTCATGTGTGTTGATTTGATTTGTCAAGTTTGTGTTATTTTCTGTTTTTCTATTTTCCAGCAGCAGCGCGATCGGTAGGGGCAGATGGGGTAGCGAGCCTCTCCTGCCGCAGCTCCCTGCTCATGTAATCTTCAAGCGTCTTCGAACATGCGGTAGGGGCCCGGGAGTTGCGCGATGGCACGTTCTCGCTCGGTCTCTTCGCTCTCGCAGTAATGCTGATTATTGGATCGTACCGAACAATTAAAAAATTTGATAATTTGATAAGTTCCGTTGCCCTGCTCTCGAGCATTAAAGACTCAGGCAGCGAGTAATGCATGAATCCCAGCCAGGATCCATCTGACACTTCAAACAACATGACGAACGAAATTCGTGAAAAACTCGGAAAAAAATGCATTTTCGAAAAAAAGTTTCCTGCAAAAAGTTTGTATTTTTTTCCGTAGAATACGATCCTGCAATAAAAAATAGGGGTTTTCATTTGAAAAATCGAAGTTGACCCTCGTTTGACCTTGAAAATCGACTTCAAGGTCATTTTCAAGGTCACCATCGTATGTCCCCCTCCGAACCCTATAACTTTTGTCTAAAACATTTTTCCTCATTCTGCTCGGGTTTCGAGATATTTGGGGTGGGACATTAAAATGGGACACCCTGTATATTTTTAAATCGCCGCTCAACCTCTATAAAATGACATTGTTAGATCGTCTTCATGGTAACATATGTTAAAATTGCTATAGTCAATTGTTTTTGTTCAAATGGCACACTATATATTTTTTTATCAATTCTGGAAGATTTTTTTTTCTGCATTCAGCTATATAGAAAAGTCTATAGTTTCATTAGAAATATTGCTAGAAAAACAGCAAAAATGATGAACCCTACTTTCAGTAGCTTTATTCTGAAAAATGATAGCCAGCTGAGGAAACAACTGAATTTTGACGTTTCTAAATAACGGTTTTTCAAAATAATTGACATTTTGTACATACCCATTCTATCTATAACTAATTATTATTACTATAACATGAATACTTATAGTAACCAAGAAAAGCTAGATATGATTTTAATTTATGGAGAGTGCTGAAAGAACGCTAAAGCTGCCAGGCTTTTCGGAAAGTTGGCCAGGAATTTTGCAGCGTTTGGTTTTCAAAATAAAAGAAGAGTTTTTAAACCCAGAAGGGTAAGAGATGAAGAACATTCGATAAAGATGTTAAATGGCCTGCTATAGATCTTCGGATCTCATTCCTATAGATTTCTTTCTTTGGCATTACCTAAAAGAAAAAGTTTACTCTTCGCCTTTAAATGATATTGACGACCTTAAAAACAGAATAAACGTAGAATGTCGGAGATTAAATGAAGAAACACTAGAATGTGATTGTAGGGAGGGAGTGATATACAGAGCTATTCTGTGTTTGGAAACAAATGGAGGTCATTTTGAACATTTGAAATAAGTATTGTTTTAAATTGTTATATTATTATCGTATTAAAAATAAAATATGTTACTTTAAAAAACATAGTAACTTGTTTTCGCAGCTGGCTATCATTTTTCAGAATAAAGCTACGAAAAGTAGGGTGCATCTTTTTTGCTGTTTTTCTAGCAATATTTCTAATGAAACTATAGACTTCCTTATATAGCAGAAAAAAAAAATCTTCCAGAATTGATAAAAAAATATATAGTGTGCCATTTGAACAAAAACAGCTGACTATAGCAATTTTGACATACCTATGTTACCATGGTGAGGATCTAATAATGTCATTTGATAGAGTTTGAGCGGCGATTTAAAAATATATAGGGTTTGTTATAGCTATTTGTTAAAATAAAAGAGATACAGTGCCGCGAATGCCAAACTGAATCACCCGGTATCCTAAATTTAACTATTCCTTCTATCTCTGAGAATTTTAGTGGTAGTACTGGTATAATTGTATACAATTTTGAACAACCTGTGCAACAACAAAAGAGGTCCATCCAGGCTAGTACCGAAGCTCATTCTCTTTCTGAACCCACTGGTCTCCTATGTTTGTCACTCCTACTGTGGACTCACTTCTTGATCTGCTCATATCGTGGACGAGATGTGTTTAGTCAAGTTATAAATCTCTTTTTATGGTCTATTCGATGGCATTATAAATTGTTTGTACATTGAGGAAAAAATTCGGCTGGAAAAAAAATTACAAATAAAATAGTTAATCCAGAAGGCCTTAGAAAGATTTATAAATTAATACTTCGGTTGTTACAACATGAACATTGTTCAGTTTCACAGATGCATTATCAGTAATAAATATTGGACATACTGTGCATATTTATTTTATTGACTATATTTTTATTTTGTTTTGTTGGTTTTTGTTTTTATAAAACTTTAAGAAAAGCTATACACACTTCATTTATTTAATAATAATGCTATGAATAACGTGTAACATAATTAGGCCTCCTAAACTGGATCACTAGATTCTGTGTTCAAAAATAAGAAGAAAAAATTCTAATAATAATAAATTCGGTGCATAGTTTTTTTTCATGTTACGTCAAGAAGTTTAATTATTTTTTAACAAAAGAAAAGTTCTCATGTTGAACTTTGATCAAACCTACAGTTTTCCATTATAATCAAAAGTTACATCACACCATGAAAATATGAATAAGAATCACAAATAAGGTGTCTCATTAGCCTAAATTTTATTACTAGTTTCACGTCACAAGAAAAGAACTTTAATAAACACAGATCTAAAGATGCTTTCTAAAGGAGCTTAGGAGCCATAGGACTTTAATTGTGCACTCTTGCGGCCTATGTTTATTAGGTCTTGTTCGTGTCTTGAACATGTACAGGGTGATTCACTATATTTTGACCCCCCATTAACTTCTTTGTTCTAAGAGTTACGAAAAATTGTGAAATACAAAAGTTGCACGACTTTTTATGAATTTTTCGAAAATTATAGTAGAAAAACAAATTAAGTCCAAACAAAATGGCAGCAGATGTTAACTTTGTTAATTTAAATGGAATATCCCGTATATTTTTACATATTTGGATAGAACGTTCTCTGCCGAGTATAGACATATAGGGTTTGTTGGGTCCATGTCTAACAATAAGCGAGATAATATTAAAAAACCAAAAGAAAAGAAGAAAGAAGGATCTTGTAATTGTTAGACCTCTTTCAGGCATTTATGCGTTTTTTCCAATTACGTAAGAATTTACAGGTTTTGTTATAATATATTTTGACATATCGAACATTGATATGGTCCAAAATGCGTATAGGTATTCTAACTAAATCTCACTAGTTAGGCCGTGAGAGGCCTAATTACTGATGGACAATGCTATGTGGTAGGACCTGACAGATAATGTCATGACAACATTATTACTGTTTGACATTTCGTATTATTATTTCATAAAAGTGGGTAACACAGAAGTAAAAAATTGAGATATAGGAATTAAAATAGGGTATGGAGAAAAACAATAATAATTTATAATATTAAAATCACAACGACAATTAGCTATAGCTAACAACTATATAATACTTAAATTACAAATATTCCTCGAAATGGCCTCCATTATTTAATACACTTATATCTTCTTATTAAATTATTTAAACAGTTCAAAATAGAAATTGTATTTCTAATCATTTGGGCGCTGTTATTAAAATTATTATTAACTTTGTCCTTTAAAAATGCCCACAAAAATGTATCTAAGGGTGCTAAATCGGGACTATTTGGTGGTCATGGAATGGGTCAATTTTTACCGATCCAAATGTCAAATTGGCCATTTAAATGCTCCCGAACTTCTAAGACATTGTGTGGAGGCGCACCGTCCTGTTGCCAAATTATTCCCTCTGAGAAAATTGTTGTTCTACCTCCGGAAGAATAAATTGTAGATATGTTTCTCCTGTTAGGTTGTGGTAAAAAAATATGGGCCCTACAATTTTATTTTGGAAAATGCCGCACCAAACTTTTATTGACTTTCTACCGGATTTCTTAATTTGGGCAACTTTTCTTTGTCGTTGATTTTTGTTCTCCCACGAATGTTTATTTCTCCTATTAAAAACGCCTGCTGTGGAAAATGTCCACATTATGTGTTTAAATATATCAGGATTCTCATCTAATCTCTGGAGCATTAGCTGACAAAATTCTAATCGTTTGCGCTTGTGATCTTCTGTAAGCTTCTGCACAGGTAACAACTTGTAAGGTCTATAGTGATTCTTTTTTAATGATCTTTGAATTTTTGAATAACTTTTTCCAAGCTCATGTGATGCTACTCGTAAACTATTTTCTGAATTTTCTAAAACAATGTTTCATCATTTTAAAAAGGCTCTCAAAATAAATAATAGATGCCTTGTTCTATAACAAAATTAACTTTCAATGGGTATTTACAACAAAAAATAGTACATTATACTATAAGGGAGAGAAATGCGTTATTTTGGCAGAGGTGCAATTTGAAGCCCGAGGGCTACAATGCACCGAGGACAAAATAGCAACTCTCCCGAATGGTATATACTATTTTTTCCACGGTCTCATTAACTTAAAAACACATATTTTGTCATTATGAAGTAAGTAGCACCAGAATTATTGTATTCGGATTTGAGCATTTATTTAGTAGTCGTTGAGTTATTGTCATAACTACAAAATAAACAAACAAAAAGAATTGTCAAATTAAGGTGCTAGTTTGGTTTAGTTTAAAGTTTGTTTAGTGCACAATGAATAATTGTGAGTCGGAAGAGATTGTGGAGGCTGCAAATATTGCAATAAGCAATTTGCTGCCTACGAAGTCAAGATCTTTATACGATATAGCCTACAATCGGTTCAAAAAGTGGTGCGCCGAGAAAAATGTTCAAGTATACAGCGAGAATGTTTTGTTGGCATACTTCAGTGAAAATGCAAAGAATTACAAGTCTTCCACATTATGGGCGCAATATTCTATGGTTAAGTCATGCTTGATAATTTACGACAACATAGATATAAGCAAATTCCCCAAGCTGATCGCATTTTTGAAAAGAACCGGTGACGGATATCAAGCGAAAAAATCGAAAATATTGACAAAGGGTGAAATCGACCGTTTTCTATCAAGTGCAGATGACAAAGAATTCTTAATGATTAAGGTAAGATTACTTTTGTTGTTAGGTATTTCAATTATTAAGTATTTTGATTTTTTATAGGTTGGATTAATTCTGGGGATTGCCGGAGCTTGTCGAACTGATGAACTAGTCAATTTAACTGTAGATGATATTGAGGATGTAGGCTCTTCCTTGATTGTAAAAATTCCAAACACTAAGACAAAGATTCCACGAACCTTTGTGGTTACCGATGTGGGAAATATGCTTGAATTGTTTCGAAAATACCTGTCCCTTCGTCCTCCCCACGTCAAGCATAAGCGCCTTTTTTTGTACTACAAAGCAGGAAAATGTAGTTCGCAGCCAGTTGGCAAGAATACCATGGGAAAAATTCCGAGTGTAGTAGCTTCGTATTTAAAATTACCTGATGCTGCATGTTATACTGGTCACTGCTTACGAAGATCTTCAGCGACATTACTGGCAGATGCTGGTGTGGATATCACGACAATAAAGCGTCATGCTGGTTGGAAATCAACGACAGTCGCTGAGGGTTATGTCGAGAACTCCATTGAAAATAAGACCAAAATTGCTAATTAGGTTTTAGTAGGTACCACTACTAGCGCAATCACAAAAACTGTAAATGCAAGCGAAAGTAATATTCCTTCTAATATTAATTTTGAAAATTGTACATATGTAACATTTAATTTAAATGTCAATAAATAATTTCAATGTTATCTTTTTTTTTGCATGAAAAACGTTCTCCATAATGTAAACTCCCTTGGGAGCATTATACTCCCTTGGGAGCATTATACTCCCTTGGGAATAATCGACTACTTCTGTTTTAATTTTGATGTCATAGAAACTGATTTCTACTCCCGACCGTGGAAAAAAAATATAAAGCATACATACCTTCAAAATAAATTAGAACATCAAGTTATTCATTCTCGAAGCCCCAGTGATACGTTTTCTTCTATTAAAGGTTTTATTATCTCTCACATGCCGATATATATACAAAAATGTGTTTTGGCTTAGTATTGGGCGATTCGGATATAATGCCATATATTCCCTTCTTGCAGCTTTTTTATTTTTATTATTTCTTACATAAACAGAAAATATTTCAAACTTTTCAGCTTCTGTGTAACCCATTTTAAAATGGATTAATTAAATAATAATACAAACTGTCATACAATAACAATGTTGTCATGACATTCTTGTCACTGTCATAGCCTACCATATAATATTGTCCATGAGTAATTAGGCCTTTCACGGCCTAATTAGTGAGATTTAGTTAAATACCTATACGCATTTTGGACCGTATCAATGTCCGATATGTCAAAATAGATTATAACAAAACCTGTAAATTCTTACGTAATTGGAAAAAACGCATAGATGCCTGAAAGAGGTCTAACAATTACAAGATGTTTTATTTTCTTAATGAAAAACCTTCTTTTCGTTTTTTAATATTATCTCGCTTATTGTTAGAGATGGACCCAACAATCCCTATATGACTATACTCGACAGAGAACGTTCTATCCAAATATGTAAAAATATACAGGGTGTTCCATTTAAATTAACAAAGTTAACATCCGCTGCCATTTTGTTTGGACTTTGTTTGTTTTTCTACTATCATTTTTGAAAAATTCATAAAAAGTCGTGCAACTTTTGTATTTCACATTTTTTCATAACTCTTAGAACAAAGAAGTTAATGGGGGGTCAAAATATAGTGAATCACCCTGTACGTAGTGATGAAGTTTAGCAGTCTAATTATGCGACAAACTGTATAAACCTCAGATGTTGCTAAGTGCAAGTAAAAATATATCAGATGTAGGTATTGGGATCTACGATAAATTACTGGGATGTAGTAGGATCTACTAAGGATTTCCACGAATTTAAGGAGGAATTCTAGGATTTACTTCAAAAAGAGGATGTAGGCGAACACTTCTTAAACGTGCTCTTTCGGTTGCCTGCGTTCACATCTCTGCTTCGTAAAATAATCGAGAAAAAAATAAATTAATAGATATCCCCTAAAAACTCTAAATTTATCTTATAGTTTGTTAATCGCACACTTACAAAGCTCAGTTCGCATATCAAAATCTGTCCTCTGTTGAGTAATTGACAAGACATACCTACTTTATACGGATGATGATTACTTTTTTTCGAATTCAGGGTATTGAGATTTGTCAACGTCAAATACACTGGCTATTTTCGGTCGGAACGTTAGGATGTTCTCGAACTGGATTTTCCTCCCGTATCTTTCTAACTTCCTCATCTCTTATATGTTCTACTTCTCTATATTTCAAGTTCCCAAACTCAATGTAACTTTGAAAGTACATCAGAGATAACATTTTATGTGTTTTAAAACAGTAGATTTACTGAAAAACTTCTAAAACGTTAAGAAATTTTATTTATAGTATAGAAATGAACACAAAATTTGTTAGGATAAGTCTTATTCGGTGTCATTGTGATATATTTAATTAATTTAACTAATAATATTTTGGAAAATTGCAATTAAGATATAGATACTCGGAAAGAATCGTATTGCACTTTAGTTGTTTAAAGCCGATTTATTCTATAACTCAAGTCATGAGATGCCCACGCTATTCTGAAGATACAGTCTTCATAAATGTTTAAAAGCCACGCGTGACCGCCGAACTTAGGCAATCCAACAATGCACGATTGGTCCTGGTAACGAAATCCCAAAGTCTTGACGTCACCAATATCAATGATTCGTTTACATTGAATAATGACAAACCGTTACGCCTACGCTCGAGATAATGCGATCGCTGAATGGTGTAATTTTTCAAGAGATTCTATTCAACCAGTTCTAAAAAAGATTAAATTTTCATGCATGTTGTCTATTCCTTAGATAAAATCTGGTATCCGACACCACCTTAGAAAATATCAACAATTATCAATTAATTAATAACCGATGCATAGCCAAGAAAAAACAACAATACTTTTTTAACTTTTAAGCATTTGACACTGTAAAAACGCTATCAAATTCTCATTAAAGGCAGTGGGGTAGACATTTGTCAGAAATTAAGTCTACGTTAGTTGATTACACAATGTTGATTAAACAAAGTGTGTTTGGTATAATGTACCTACAAGTTTTGAAATTATTCTTAGTTATTGTGTTTAAACAGCTTATGTTAATAAAATTGATAATTAAATAAATTTCGAAAGTCAATGTTTAACCGTGATACAAAAACGTTATACAAAAACTTAGTTTCTTCAAAAACGGCTAATTTTATCGAAACGAATGTAGAGTACCTTTTTTAAAGAGGAATGGCAAAAGTATTTAAAAATTCAGTTTTCAGCTGTATAAAATAATACCTATCAAAATTTTGGCTCAACGAGTGTGGTAGCAAGTCAGTTCCTGACTTCCCTGATAGTGTAAAACATCTAGTGTAGCATGATTTTATGAGCCTTTATGGCCTACATAAAATATTAAAATTTCATCAAATTATACACTTCGGTTCAAAAGTTAGAGCCGAAATGGTAGATAACTGGGTACCCTTTTGGGGCTCTGTATCTACTTTAAGGAGCACTTTAGGATTTTTTTATGACAAACTAGGGTTATTTTGACCTCCCCTATATACACTCCCGAGAGTATGCCATATACTTACCAGACACCCTGTATATATTTTTAGGATACATTAACACCATGTATCTCCTCAGGGAAGCATTTTAGGAAAAAAATACAATAAAAAAAACTTCATTATTATGACGTATCCCGTATACCTATATTTGGTCAGCATCCGGTTTGACCGGAGATATAACAATTTTTGACTGGGCTCGTATATTTTAGATACATCAGATAGTATTTTTAATTACAAGTCCAGCGATACGCATGCGCGTAGCTAGGGGGCAGGGGTATGCATGGCCCACCCTAGAAAGCCCGTGAAAACACTCTAGAAAAAAAGATCTATTAGAATGAAATGAAAACGTGTTTGTTCAGATATGAGGAAGTCGCTGATTGCAAGAGCTTTTTTATAGAGGCCTCCATAGGCTTGCAGTTCTAGGCCCACCCCAACCAAATGTTGTAGCTACGTCCATGGCGATACGTTGTAAGATACCATCGACATCAAATATCTATTTATGATAAAAATATATACAGTGTAACGGATGCTTCAGGGGGTTACTATGCAAGTAATTTTCAACAAAAAAAGTATTACAAGATTTTTTCGAAAAGTTGATAGTTGCTCTTTTATTTAACATTTTTGATTTCAAAAAATTTTGTGCCTTTTTCCATAAAAACAAAAATATCTCTGTTATTCTTACAGCCACATCAAATTTAGACATACCACCGGAAAGAGCGTTAGATTTACTACAAGACGAGCATATATGAGTGTTTAAAGAATCTTCTATACCAGGTCTGTAAAAAGTTAAATGTAATAATTGTGAAATGAGCAAAATTAGTGGTATCTCCTTATTGGTGGTAACGCCAAACGATTTTATTACCTTTGCCCTTGATATTGTTGCCAGAAAAAAATAGCAAACTCAAAAGTTGATATATCGCTGAAAAGCTTACTAAATACAGTAGTTTTTGCTGAAGAAAAAACACATCCTCATTGACAAATTTTTGGCGTTATTGCCAATAACGAGATACCTACCACTAATTTTGCTCACTTCATAATTATTACATTTAACTTTTTACAGCATCTGGTATAGAAGATTTTTTAAACAGTCATATATGCTCGTCTTGTAGTAAATTTAACGCTCTTTCCGGTGGTATGTCTAAATTTAATGTGGCTGTAAGAATAACAGATATTTTTGTGTTTATGAAAAAAGGCACAAAATTTTTTGAAATCAAAAAATTTTAAATAAAAGGGCATCAACTATCAACTTTTCAAAAAAATCTTGTAATACTTTTATTGTTGAAAATTACTTGTATAATAACCCCCTGAAGTTTGGCCATCAGCATCCGTTACACCCTGTATATGAAAACCTATAAGATACGTAGTAGCAGTGACGGCTCGTGACATTGTGAATAGGTGAGGTCCGTGGTTGTGTTACTAGGTGGGCAATAAAGAAAAAAAGAGCGGCGCAGGCAAAAATTTTTAAATTTTGAAGGTCAAACGACTTAATGAATCTAGAAATTTTTCGTTACATTTACTATATTATCGAAATTCACAACAAGGATTGTCGCATTGCTTTTTACATTTACTTCTACGTTTTGCCCATTGGAAAATTTGAATAACAAAGAAATAACTAAATCTCAATAAAAAAGAATTATAAATCACCCGTACCTATTTTCCTAGGTCTACCTCTGTCATTTGCGTCATGTCTCCAAACTGGCCGGGCACCACTTATTATATTATTTCTATAATAATTACTTCCATCCCCTGACATGCATTTACCTTTTTGTTGGCCATTTCAGGGACCAGATTACAATTCTGAAAGCGAGACTGAAAAAGCCGCTGAAGCAGCTCGATTGAGGGCTCTCCTGAAAGACTGGGAAACAGCCAGTGCGGGGTCCAGCTCCCTCCCGGCCACCCCTAAACGTCGGCCGCAGACCATGCTGCGAGCGGACGGCGTGAGATCGGCAGAGGTGGCAAGAGAAATGCCGAGACCTCCTGATAGGGCTTATGTCTCCCAGGTAGGTCATAAATATGTCAACTCTAGTCGGCGTTTGATGTTTTTTGTGAATTCTACCCCTGAGAGGCAATTGTCAATAAAAGCTTTTTTTTGTTTGGAAAAGTCGGCGGAAATAATTTTACGGCGGCGGCGGATAGGACGCTGAAATGTGGATGAGCATTATGACTTGCACCTTCCAATTTACGATTGCTTCTGAATAACAATTTTCAGTTTCAAGGGAAAAATAAAAATTGCTTTATAAACTGATACAGAAATCTCTTTGAACCATATAAGTAGTCTAAATAAAACAAACAGCCTTTTTTAGATTTTATTATGTATTTACAATATAAATGCTCCACCACTGGCGTAATAATAAGGAATGATAGTGCGAGACCATTGGTTGACATGAGTTTATAACCAAAATAACCTTTTTACATACGTACGAATTTAAGTAGGTATAATAAAACAAAAACAATAAACAGCAATTACTTTTTTGTATGCATTGAAATTTTCCAAGTAGGTATAACATTTTCGTATAAAAAAAATAAACAAAAGTATGAATGAATTTAATCCCGAATTTATAATATCAACGTCTTTTGTTCCCGTTCTGGCAAAGGTTTTCGAAACGGCCTTAAAAACGTAAATTGCAGTTTATTTTGAAAACAATAATTTATTCCATTCTAGTCAATACGGTTTTATGAACAAAAGGTCAACAACTTTGGCTATTAATCAGTTAACTACGATTTATTTGTCATTGGAGTCTTATCTATCGGACAAAACTCGGTATGTTTTTTATAATTCTTGTTCTTCATACCTAACGGAAATAGTTCATAGAGTTCCTCAAGGCTCAGTATTGGGCCCTATTCTATTTCTTATCTATATCAATGATTTCCCAAATTGTGATGTACCTATATCTATTGATTTTTTTTTATTTGCCGATAATACTATCGCTTTAAAGTCAAATAATAACTTAAGAACTCTCAAGAGGTTCAGTGGATGCACTGCCGCTGACAAAGGACTGGTTTATTATTGCTATAGAATGAACTTAAATATTGACAAAACTTAATTTTTGCTTTTTACACTTCGCCATATTAATACTTGCGATAACTCGAATAAAATTAAATTTCTTGGAGTTCACCTTGACACTAAATTGAGTTGGGGACAATATGTTAATAACTTATCCGCACTTTTATCTAAGAATATTTTCCTACTGCGTAATTTGAATCGTGTAGTCTCTATGTATTAGAATGGCTGGAATAAAATACAAAGATGATTGTCAGGAGCACTTCAAACTGCTAAATATTCTTACAATCAGTGTATTGGAATACATCATTTATATTAAAAATAATCAGAATAGATTTGTTCGATAAGAAAATTTACATTCCCACCATAGAAGAGAGATAATATTAGGCCAAAATATCATAGATTAGCGAAATCTAGATATGGCACAAATTATTTTCGCATTAAATTCTTTAATAGACTTCCATCTGTGATTCGATCACTAAATTCAGACTGTTTTAAGGCCAGAATTAGAAAATATCTTAAGAAAAAAACGTTTTACAATTTTGATAAGTTCTTTGTTGACCAGTTTTTAGATATACCTACCTATAATAAATGTTCGTAGTATTTATTTTTTATGCTGTTTACGTCATATTTATCTGAATGTGTTTTTTACTTGTTAGGAAGGTTGTGTAATATTGCTTTAATGTTATATCTATCATGTTTCCCTTTCTTTGACTTGTGTAAACATATAAATAGGTACATAATATATCGACACCAATAAATGATTTGATTTGATATAAGAAAGTTATAGCAACAACTTGAGCTGTTTTTATTCAAAAATACAATCGACATTTAAAATCACTGGATGATGTAGGCATTATTTTCGAAAAAGGGGATCATCGCACGCCACTGGTTCGTGGAATGAAATTAATTATTAGGGAGTTTTTGTTACATTACCCTTATAATTTTAGCAGCGAAACTTCTCTTTGTGCTTGTTGTATTCAATTGTTTTAGTTATTCTATGTGAGAAAAAGCAAAATGGTGACGAGTTATGTTAACAGATGCAGAATAATACATGTTAGTACATAATCAAATTCCAATTTTGTTCGCCTTCTGTCATCCACAAATGTTGAATAATTTATTAATATAATTTGTTACAAGAGTCATGCTTTATAATTCCGTTCTATATAGGATATTCCAACGAATAAATTAAAAAAATAAATAAATCGTCGAAATTCGTAAACCATCCGTGATGAAGTCAGTGCTGCAACTTTATTTTTCCAGGAGAAATAGATCGGAGGAAAAAGCATGTGTTAAAATTATTCATTTACTAAATTTAGGGAGACCATTTTTTTTAATTATAGGATTTATTTTTTTCATATCACAGTAAAGAGAATACCTACTAATACCTTCCAAATGATGTATCATTCGACTTCCAGTAGTTATAATATTTTTTATATATTTGTATATTATAATTTTTTATAAATTTATAGGGATTTAGTGTGATTTTTAATTTTCATTAAAACTTTAACAACTTTTGGATTAATGCTGAAATTCTGCAACACATTTTTTTAATCAGATTTTCAATATTATTTTAGCTCTTAGAACCAATATTTTCATACTTCAATTCAATAATAATATGACTTCCGTTTGTACTTTTATAGACTACCAGTCCCTAATGGAAACATTTTTGTTTACTTCTTACATCAGAATTTTTCCTGTATGTTTGCGACGGAAGACGGAATTTAAAATGTATTATTTTTAAGCAGTTAAAGTACAATACCCTTGCAATTTTTCTTAGAGTGAAAAAAAATTGCTGATTTCAGGGGATAGACATTAGGAAATATCATTACAGAGAACACTTAATAATTTAATGGCTAGCTTCAATTTCGTCCCGCAACATGGCCCCACGATAAGCGCCATGTCGTGGAGGTGTGTTGGTTGCCTCCTGGGTTGGTCCCGGCTGTTGAGACCGGTCAGCTTTTCCCCTGAGCATCATCATTGGGTTCAAGACCCGTATGATGGGACGGGAAGGATCGAGTTGTCCAGGGTCCCTCTTCAGCTCCGGTGTCAGTGCGTTGGACGCCTGATCGGGGGCCCTGGCATTTCGTTCCTCTCCCTCTTGATGTGCGGTCTTACGTCCATCATCGAGGGGAAGTGAGATTTCCCATCCTCCGCCATCGTTCTGAGTTCAATATGCCCAGATCGGCCGAATCGGCGAATTGGAGCACTTCACTAATTTGATCCGGGGTTCGGACTTTTGTGTCAGCCTGCATGCACTTGGTTCGGGTCTGATACCCTGGTATCTGTAAATCACAGTCTTTGATTCACTGTTTTTTAATTCATTATGTACGGGATCCTTTTGGAGTGCCTGTCATATGAGGCTTTTTTTAAAGCTTGGTGCAGCGTAGAGCTGACGGAGAGCGTTAGAGCTCGAGGTTTGTGTATTTTTTAGCTGAGAAATAACAAGACTGCAATTGTCGTGGGTGCGCGTTCAATCGCCGGCAGTGTGGATCCCGGTAGAACAGTTGCTGCAGTGATTGCATGGATTGGTTCAGTGACACTTCGTTTCGGCCCGCGACGTTTGCATTCTTGCCTGGTCTGGTGGCTACGCCTACTCGCTGTCGTCCTGGTGGCTCGACGGTAGAGTTTTCGAAAGGTCGATGACATTTTTCGGAAGATCGGTGATTTTGGCATTTTTTTTTTCTGCTTGTAGAGCTGCTTAGGCGTATTGTGGTAGCCCGCCTTTGATGCATTTGTGTGAGGAATATTTCGAAGTTAACGCTTTATGTTCTACAACATTAACCTAATACAAAATTAAAATACAATTATTTAAAAACAAAAAAATAAGTATCTGAAAAATTATACAGACGAATTTTTAAACCCAAGGGAATAAATATTTTTCCATTAGGATTTAGAATTTTGTGTACAAAGTTAGACTAAGTAATTGTTGGTGTTACCAATAATGAATTGAATAAGGTACCTATAATAAGATTAACTTGATCTGTTTCTACTGCTAAAACAGTATTGAAAAATTGGTTAAAAGAATTTATTTACTAGAATTTTATTTCAAAAGTCGATCGAAGAAATAATTGACCAAAAAGTCAAATGCATGGTTTTTGTCACCGGTTCATGTACTAAAACAATATTGAAAAATATTTCCATTAAAATGTAGGATTTTTAATTCTGTAATGTGTATAAAACTCCAGTAGGAAGTTGTAGTATTAGTAATGACTACAAGTCTTTAGTCTTCAAAATTTTGAGTTTAAATAACATATCTTGAGAGGCATAGTTACTTACCTAATTTTAAATTTGTTCCAGATCCCTCAAAGCGTAATCCACCAATCATACGGCATCACTCAAGTAGCCTACAGACAAGTGAATTACAACAATGCCAACTACATCTCCCAAAGTCCTTCCCACCAAATAGCTTACCCTTCTGCCATGCAATATCAAGCAATCAGCCCCATGTATACCAGTCAACCAACCTACCAACCACCACCTAGACAATACCCAAGTTACAACCAACATGGGAGCCCTATAAAAACCTATGTCAACAGTTCCCCAAAACACATTCCTTACGAACAACCTGCAACATACTCTCCGACACATAAATTCTATGGACCACCTGTAGCTGTCGCCAAATCTGTTTATACGAATGGAGAGCTCCTGCAGCAACAGCTTATGAACCACCACACGATGCAATATCAGCAATACAAAGAGGCTAGGGAGCAAGTCTTGGCACAACACCAACAACAGTCTGTGTATAGGGGACCTCCGAGAAATTATCAGAGTAGTGTTACGATTCCCATTGTCGTTAAAAGTAATCAACAGAACGAAATGAATTCACTGCATAGGAAGCAGTATGAACTGACGTGATCTTTAGGGCAGGATTATTAGATACAGTGTCCTTGCAAAAATTATTTGTATATGGAGTTATTAGAAGTAAAAATTTAGGTATCACAATTGTGAAACAGATCTCTTCCAGATTCTAGGAAATATTAGTACCTATTTGATGTATTTTTTACTTTCACTAGACATAGGAAATAGGAATCTATCTAAAGATATTATTTTCATATTCACATATAGTAAAGTAAACTTCATATATGATGTCATCTTATAGATAATAAAAACCAGTATTAATAAAGTTAAGAATAAAATTTTAGATTTATACTCATTAAAATAACCAAATTTAAGTAAAAATTAGAAGTCAAGTTTCAGCTACGTAATTTTGCAGGATTTGCGAAATAGCAGTGTAAAGTGTAGGTATGCAAAAAAAGTTTTTGTTTACATTCTATACAGGGCGATTCACAACTTATCTAAAAAAATTTGGGAATAGATGCAGCATGAAAAATGGAATTGATATCGTAAAAAAAATTTTGTAAAATCCTTATAGTTTCCGAGAAAAAAAAATATTGAAGTTATAGTACATTCAACCACTACATAGCTGGACAACTGTAGTCTCTAGCGTCACTCGTCACGTGGCCTCAGCAACTCCGAATACTGAAATCGGATTTTGCAATCGTCGTTGCGATATTTATCTGTTATCTGTGGTGTTTACAATAGGTTTTTAGTAGTTAGTGTCAAAAATGGTTTGCGTGTACTCGGAGTTGATGGATATCATTTTAATTTATGGGTGAAACAAGACAACATTTGTGTTAGTTCATAGAAACTGAGTACAACGGACCCAAATGTGTTTACACCTTGGTGGATAAAATTTTGAACAATTGTTGTAACATCGGGTATGTCAAATGATTTTATTATTTAAAAACACAAATTAATTTTATTAATTAATAAAGGCAAAAGCAGTTGAATTTGCCGATATAAAATAGGTGCGATAAAATTCTATTTACATATTTCTTTCCATGCGAAAGTTTTTGTCCGTTTTTATCACACCGCCATGCCAGTCGCATTGTGCAAGGTCAGGTTTTACAGTGGACCAGTTTCCAGTACCGTGCAGAAGTGTATTTTTAAATCATTTTCGAACTGCCCTTTTTGATTTTTTCTTTACAAAATTGTATTTGTAAGGGTCCCCTGTACATCCAGAATTTTTTTTTTATGATAAGTTCTGAATCACCCTGTAATTTTTTAGTCAAATAGTTATGATTTTACATATTTTTTAATACTGAAAAATCAAATATAATGAATATGTTTTACTTTTTACTTCAAAACCAATGTCTAAAATTTCATAATATTAACTACCTACTGCTGCGGACTGAAAAAGTTTTCAAACTAATATGTTTAAAGGGGGTTTAAAATACAAAATTGATAAAAACCTGTTTTATAAAGTAGCAAAAACAGTTTAGATTAGAAACTTTTTAATGTTCAGCGCTGTACTTATTTCAAGAGTTCTACTATATAAAAAAAGTATATACGAAACGAAAATAAAATACTGTTGTGGATTGTAGTAAATTTTAAAGTTTTCTCAACGATGCTGAAAACAAGATGTGCTAGCCTATGAAATTACCTGATATTTTTTTTAAGTGTTTACGTGAACACAAAAACTACAACAATTATAAAACTCCCTTATGAACTACAAATAAGAAAGTTATAAACAAAGTATACATTACATTTTTTTTTTATACCAAGCATAATACATTTGGTCTTGATTATTTGTTCTTTTCAAGTAGTCAAAGATACAGGTTTTTTAAATATTGTAGAAAACTTTAAGAAATGATTCCTTACCAAAAGGTAAGAGAGACTGCCATATAAACTTATTTCCTAAATTGTTTGCTATCAGGATTATGCCCCTTTGAAAGCTATTGTGCTATATTCTTTCTTGCATCCATCCCCACAGAGCCACTCCATGCATAATATTTAATGTGTAGCAATCTTTCTCGTGCTTGTCGTAGGGTTACCTGTTCTTCCATTTGAGGAGTAACTGTTTGATAGTGCCCATTTTCAGCAGTACGTTTTTTAAAATTTCCTGCTGATGCATTCCATTAGCAAGACCATAAACATGCATATTGCACAACTCACTCTGTTTACCATTTTAATAAGCAATGTCGTAGTTTCCCAAATCTTTGATGAATAATTATTTAGAAGGAAATCTGTACACAATCTGGTTTTTGTAATGCATATGTACGTTATTTACTAAAATATGGAACATTTTAGTGCAAAAAAATGCTAGTTATAAAAGTTTCTGAATCAAAATTTTAATGCCATTTTTTAAATGCAAATTTTTTATTTTGTAAAAAAATACAATGAAAAAACCATTAAGGGTTGCAACGTTCAACCTGTTTCTAAGGTCACAATTGATTAAATATATTGATGAGGAAAAACTTTGATAAAATATAAAGTAGTATCCTACATTGCATTCTTCTACGTTTATTCTCTAATTGACAAAATAAAAACTGAATTTTAACATCCCTTTTTAAGAGAGTGCAACTTTGATAGCAGACATTTTTGGAAATAAGGTATATAGAGGGCTCCCTTACTCTTTGGCATGGAATCACTGTTTTTCGCAATGTTAAAGAAACGCCCTGTATACATATAAATGTGGAACAATTAAAACAATCAATTTCTATATTCTCGCCCCTTCCATTTACAAATAATTTTTCTGTTTATTTTGTAAAATATAATTTATAGAAAATATAAATTATAGACATATAGATTAACATGAAGTTGAATTTGATTCAAGTTTTAAATTGTTTAAAATTTAAATCAAATTCTTTCTAGTAGACAAATATATATATTTAATATGTTAGAAAACTCTTTAAAATGTGATATTGTAACTTAGAAAATTAAAATGCCATCAGTGTATAAATGTTTCATGTAAACGAGTCAAAAATGATCTAGTAAATACCCATCTACAGTGTAATTATTTAAAATTACTAGTTTTAACTACATAGTATCCTTAAAATTCTTTTCCGTCACACATCATAAAAAATATTTATATAATTTCAGGAAATTTCAAATACTAAAAAATTTGTTTATAATAATATGGAAGAAAAATATATTTTATATGACAAAAGACTCCGTGGGTTTTGAGGTAAAAATTGGATTGTCAGGCAAAACTTTCTGAATGTTCAGAGTAATGGAAAATGAAAGAAAACAAGAAAGCACTTTTTTCTTTTTTCAGTTTTAATGTAATTAATTTTTTCCCTGAACAATTTATTTTTTATTTTTCTTCAGGCTATGGCGTTGGTATAAAAAAAAATCATATTATTCAAAAATTCTACCGCAACTTTGTCACTTCTTTTTAAATAAAAATAAGTGCATTAGATGTGTATTTACTAGTCTCTTAAAAAATGGCATACATTTAATTTATGTATACGTCATCATGCAATATTAGTCATTAATTATTTTTTTTATATCTAGCAATTTCTAATTAGTAAAACTCATTGTTACTGACTGTCATATCAATATTTCTATTTCTATATTGCTATATTGTAAATGGTATATTTATTTATTGTTAATTTAAAACTTAACAATAAAATATAGTTTCAATGTGTTTGATTCAATATTCTTTCAGATTGTCAAAACCTTATAACTAGCGGGGACACAAGTATTTTTTTGAAATTACCAGCACAAACATATCCAAAAAATCACATAGCAGTGCAGTCAACCAGAATCTGTTTATTAAATCAAGTCATTTTGATTGGCTGCGCTAGTACAATATAGACTATAATTGTAAGCTGGTGGCTCATTTGTCTAAGAGTCTAAGGCATGACAAGGCAAAGTGTAGCATGGTACGGTTTAGTATGTTGGAGCATGCCAAGGCCCAGCACATTATTTTCCAAACACAGACAAAAGGAAATATTTAATCATTTACTGGAAATTAATGGGACATTGATTGTTCTTGATGATTTGCAACAGACGGCATTAACAGAACTGCAAATGTGTAGTTTAAGATGGTAACACATCTATAAAGAATAACTACCTATAAGCAAGCTTGAAATTCAGTGTATGTAATATCGCCGAAGCGTAAACTACTTTTTTTCAGTGTTAAATATGTCGAATTTTGTGCCGAAAAAAGAGTAATTGCGGGGAATTTTACTGCACCACTTTATTCAAAAGAAATCAGCAGGTGAAGCACACATCTTGTTGAGACTTACGGCGACCATGCTCTGTCACAAACAACATATAGAGATTGGTTTAGACTCTTCAAAAACAATGATTTTGATATTGAAGATAAAGAACGCTCTGGTGTACTGAAACAGTTTGAAGATGAAGAATTGGAATGTCAGACGCTAGCTGAACTTGCAGAAACATTAAAAGTTGATCACACAATAGTTTCGAAACATTTGAAAGCATCCTCATATAGACTGCAAAAAATCAATGTGAACTTCAGGAATTTTTTTTGAGAAAACTATACAATATTTTTATTTGAAACTTTGACATTTTATATGTAGTTTAAGAAAACATAAAAAAAATTCTATGATAAAATATAAATTAATTGAAGCGCATTGAGCAGATGAAGTAGACTTTTTTTCTCTCTTCATTTATGCCACGTTTCACAACCGCTGTAACATTCTGAAACATACCAATTGAAGTTTTTTGTTATTATAACACGTCCATGAACCTAATTTAAAAGTATAAAAAAATTTATTAACAAAATAGCGGACATATTTACAAAAGCTTTTTCATTGTTTTTGCAAAAAGTTAAATAATTAATTTTAACAAAATCCTTTAGGTTAGTGTATTAGCTAATTAAATTTACTTTAAAATGGTATTTTTTTTTCATAGTCACGGCTATTTATCCATTTTTCGCCTAATCGGCAATACGGTGAAAACTTACTTGGAAACGCTTAAATGGGAACGCCCCACCCACCATATTCACCAGGCATTGCCTCTTCCGATTATCATTTGTTTTGATCGATGGCACATGGCCTGGCTGAGCAACAATTCCATTCTTATGAAGATGACAAAAAATGGGTCGACTCATGGATAGTCTCAAAAGACGTGTTGTTTTTATTAAAATGCTGCCAGAGACACGGGGAAAAGTAGTGACTTGACAAGATTTTAATTTTGCGCCTCTACTCAATTGTTAAACTAAATGTGTAATGAAAAATACGCAAAAACTCAAAAAACAAACATTCTATTGCAAAAGTCCGGGTACGGCAGAAAAACTTTTGAAGAATATATTTTGGGAAAAAATGTTCCAGACCTTGGATTTGTCCTTGACTTTGACCTTCAAGTCATTTTATTTTTTATTGCGGATTTGGAAAGAACAGGAAATTTTACGTCTCAAAATGTTCTTGACCATGACTTTGACAATTTTTTATTATGGATTTGGAAAGAGCTGAAATTTAACCTTCAAGTACGACCTTAACTACGACTTTGACAATGACCCTCAAGGTCATGTCAAAGACCAGGTTAATTTATTTACATTAACTATTATTTTTTGATAAATTAGGAAGAACGGAAAAACAAATGTACTCTTGGCCTTAAACCAGTATTTGAAGGTCAATTTAGAAAGATTTTTCAATAATTTTAAAAAATTTCAGTAACTGTAGGGTAGCTAGTGATCCCGGACAGTTAAGGAATGGCTAACAATCTCGGCCAGTTAAGACAAGGCTTACAACCTGTGGTCAAAATGTTCTCTATCAATATTTTGGCAGATTCCTAGATGGACATAAGAATTGGTCGGCACTACATGCTACCTTGCCTTAATTGGTCGGGTATACACACCACCTTGCCTTAATTGGTCGGGAGTACTGCCGTACTGGGACTTTTGGAACTAGACTCACATTTGACCTTGAAGGTCATTTTCAAAATCATGGTTAAGACCATATTTATTATTTGGACGTAAAATTTCCTACTATTTCCAAATCCGCAATAAAAAATAGGGGTTCCCATTTAAAAATCGTAACTTGACCTTCAAATGACCTTGAAGGTCAAAGTCAAGGTCAAATCCAAGGTCACCATCAGATAGCCAGGGGAAAAATCCTTGCACTTTTGTCTGAAACATTTTTTCCCAAATTGCATTCTTTGAAAGTTTTTCTGCCGTAACGGGACTTTTAGATAACCCTGTATAAACAAACTTCACAGTCACAACAAAATATAAAACTGCATTTTTTGGTTAAGTAAATAATAAATATAAATAAAAAATAACATAATAACAGAAACAAAAAAATATTAAGTACATAAGTACTTATTTGTAAAAAGAAAATCTACTAATAATCCAGAATTCAGGTGATTCAGAAGTTATCCAAAAAAAATTTTAGAATGATACGAGACTTACAAATACAATTTTGTAAAAAATCAAAGAGGGCAGTTCGAAAATGATTTAAAAATACACTTCTGCACGGCACTGGAATCTGGTCCACTGTAAAACCTAATTTTAAGCAAGGCAAAGCAAGCAGTTGGCGACCGGTGGTAAAGTGTAATAAAAAAACGAACAAAAAATTGAAAGAATTTCTTTCCCAATAAATCAAATTTTATAACACCTATTTTATATCAGCAAATTCAACTGCTTTTGCCGCTATTGTTATTATTAATTGATAAAATTAATTTGTGGTTTTAGTTAATAAAATAATTTGACACACCTGATGTTACAACTGTTAAAAATTTTGTCCACCGATGTGTAAACACATTTGGGCCCGTCTTACCCAGTCTCTACATACTAACACAAATGTTGTCTTGCTTCACCATTTTGGTACTTGAAGAACTAATGTAAACACTATCTCAAAAACGTAAATACTAACATCGGGTTTCAGTATTCGGAATCGCCTGAGGCTACATGGAGAGACACAGCCTACAACGCGAATGATGCTAGACTACAGTAGTCCAGCGATGTAAAGGTTGAAAATCCTACAATTTCAATATAAGGATTTTACAAAAATTCCCAGAATGTTTTTGCAAAAATATTTTTTTAATTTTTGTTTAACTCCTTTCCATACGCCCCTAGCAGCTTGCGCCCATAGGCGTGTGCCTACTCTGGCTATACCTTGTTACGGCGCTGCTGGCAATGGACAATACTTTCAGTGGCAAGTTTTTTTTATTTATTTTTTTTTAAAACAAAGCATTAATTTTCACGAAACAGCGAGAATTTATTCAACATCACAGTACTTTTATGGCAAGTACATGTTTGGTATAAAAGGGCAAAAAATATTACTTTACTTCATTAAGTTTATTTAAAAAAATAATACAATTTGTACTGAAAATTAGAATCAACAGTCTACAAATTTATAAATATTCTCAGTGTGTGCAATGAAATATTTTTAAATATGTACAAACATGTACAAATTTTGTTACAAGATTACTATGGGAGACTTCATATAATTTTACGTAATATACAAAGAACAAATTATTTACTTCACAATTTACAAATACAGTTTAGTTTTCATATTTTAACCAATAAACTATTTCAAAAATAATAATTTTAAAGGTTTGTCCCTCCCACTACATAAAATACTAAAGGTGATAATTTAGAATTAAGTTGCAATATAAAAGTATGTCGGTAAATTAAGCTCAAAAACATATTACAATAATGCCTAAATAATTGCACACTTTAAATTATATCTTTAAAACAAAACTGATATAAATATACTAGTTTTGAACTTTTAAGATGACATACATTGTATAGCAAAAGTACTGGAATGGCAGAATAACTCAGCAGGAGAGCATTTTAGAGAAAAATGTTAAATACAAAAGTTTCAGGATTTCTCCCTGGCTATCCGATGGTGACCTTGACCTTGAAGATCATTTCAAGGTCAAATGTGATTTTTCAAATGGGACCCTATACTTTTACCCCAGAAATGAAGAGCGGAAAATTTTACGTTCAGATATGACCTTGAGTGTCAAGGTCACCATCGGATAGCCAGGGAGAAATCTTGAAACTTTTGTATGTAACATATTTCTCTAAAATGCTCTCCCGCCGAGTCATTCTGCTATTCCTGTACTTTTGTTAGTTTGACCTTGTGGGGGGGCCAAGGTCAAAAGGGAGGTGTCACTCAAGGTCATATCTGAACGTAAACTTTTCCGCTCTTCATTTCTGGTGTCAAAAGTATAGTCCCATTTGAAAAATCATATTTGACCTTGAAATGATCTTCAAGGTCAAGATCGGATAGCCAGGGAGAAATCCTGAAACTTTTAACATTTTTCTCTAAAATGCTCTCCCGCCGAGTTATTCTGCCGTTCCGGTACTTTTGCTACACCCTGTATAATTATAACAAAATCTCCCGCTACAACTCTAGCAAAGACTAATACTATTTTTGTCACGCTTTCACGCTGTAACAGAAAATGAGCCTCTTTTTAAGCAGTGACAAAAATTAATAAACATATTTTAAATAGTGAAACTACTTTTTCTAAAGTAGATAACCAACAAAAAAATTTAATGAATAAATTACAGTGCAAAAATCTAATAAATAAAATTATTTTAATAGTTAGTAGATCTTTGATTTAAAAAATTTAATTGCAAAGATAATGTACAAAATCCAAAAAATAAATTTAATAGAAATATGTACGTTCATTTCTTCTTATAACAGTGCAATGCTTTAATTTCCATTAAATCTACCCTCTGCAAGAATTGGCACAATATGCATGACATATTACAACAAAAAAATGTATAAAATTTTATTTAAAAGCATTATTACTAAACATGGCTAAAAAAAACTTCCCTTGAAACAGAAACGTGCTATCTATTAAAAACTAAAATCCATAAATGTTCTTTAAAACAAAGACCCACTACAATGTTTCACTAAACGCTTAAATAACAATTAAAGAAATAATATTTATTATAAATACACAGCAAAACAGTAGTTCCTTATATCTGAGATGAATAACTGGAAACAATTATTCGTCATATGTATTCAAAAATATATCTTATATGTAGTAAAATTTTGCTGTACAAATGAACGAGTCTATAAATTATTAAGCGGGAAAACCTAAAAAGTTACAAACTTACCTACAAAATACTTTTAACTTTATATCTCTGCATCAAATTTACAATATCAAAATGTACAAAAGTGACAAGAAAATTAAATCTAAGTATCACTTTTCCATAGTTTTATAGTTTTGTCATTTTCTAGCGCTGCCGATGCAATTATGTTTTCTGTTGGATGGCAGGTCGTGCAAAGAACTACATCTGCAAAGGAAAGAATCAAACTGAATTTGCACTAAACTTATAACTAGATTTCCACTACTTATATACCATATACAGGGTAATTAAAAAAACCGCTGACAAACTTCCAGGGTACTTAACACATGAAAAATTAAGACGAAAAGTCTTGATAAACATAGTAAAATGTAAAATTAAACATTGTCTGCAATAATTCCAAAATGCCTGAACATTTCTATTTCAAATTTGCTAGGCGTAGTTAGCACCTTAAGGAGGTTCGATACATCTCTTGCGGGGCAAGCGGTGCGAGAGGAATGCCTATGCTTATACACGGTAGTTTCGTTGTAGTACCAACTTCACATAAACTAATTTGAGCGAACTAAATATAATATATACAAACAAAATTTATACAACACATTTTAGCTTGTATATATTTTTCATGTTTAATGCACGGCAATTAACTTTTTATTTGAATAAAAGTGTCTATTTATTCACTGAGCTTGTAAAATGATGGATGAAATCTGGCAACATTGCCATGGCGCGGTGGTAAAAGTTGGGTCAACTGTCATTACTGTCAACTGTGCTTTGCACGTATTCGGTAAACATTAATGAACATCCAAGATACAAAGGAAAAGCAGTATAAAAGGCGTATGAAACAGATACAATGTGAATTGATGAGAAAAAAGTAAAATGTGCAAACCGAGAATACATATGATAACTATCAAGAAACTCAGTGTATGATAGTGAGATGTTGCCTTGTCAAATTTAAGATTATGACAGAACATCTATACTGTTCATTTTGCAAAGACATCCTTTCAATTTTTGTTTCAAATCGTTATTATATTGCATTAGATCACGAAAAATTTATTTAATATTAATTATTGCTACCTATGTTTTCGACTGGAATAATTTTATAGTCTATAATCGAGCTATTCAAATATAGCGCGTCAGTCGAAGTGTTACATATAGCATACAGTGTAGCCATATTTCCATTCGTTGGATCAGATGTTTGTTCAAATTTGTCAAAATGTTATCTATTCTGGAATCTGGAATTGTGGGGAGGGTAGCAAAGTTACAGCACTTAGGCCCCATTGGGCCCCTTGTACATCCTCCCATTAGAGAGATCAATCCACCTGAGCCGACAACCAGCCTACTACAGTAAAAAAGGTGGTAACGTTGCTCAGGGGGGTCTCTCTAATATAGGCCATTGAAGGCCAGCGTTCTCCCAACATGGACTCTCTTATTGACGAGACGGCAGTGCATTTACATAGTAAATGCAACACCGTCTCGTCTTCCTGTTCACAGCCCCTACAAAGAGGTGTTTCACACTTCCCCATATTGTAAAGGTGTTTCCTTAGCCAACAGTGTCCAGCTTGAATACCTGTCACCATGCGAAGATTTGACTTAGACATAGCCAGGTATTTTTTGGCTGTGTTTTTGCTAGGATACACTAAGAACTCCTTAGCAAAGTGACAGCTGATTGTTTCATCCCACCGTTTCATAAATTCTTTGTGGGTGCCTTCCTTGATAATTCCAACAAGTGCCGACAACGGAAGCACACTGGAGGGGGCGGGTCCAAAAATGTTGAGGCCCGATGCGCTCCTGGCTAGCTTGTCAGCTACTTCACTATTTTCAATAACAATATCAATTACGAATATTCATTTGGAGAGATGACAGATATGCATCTATGTTATGGGATAGCGAATTTCGTTTCCCGTGATGCATTTAGGCGGTACAGAGAAATGTTTCCTGCACGAAGAACACCAAATCGGCAAATGTTTGATAATATCGCTAGAAGATTAATAGAAACGGGTAAATTAAAAGCAACAAAAATTAATATTGGACAACGGCGTTATGCTTGAACTCCGGAATCTGAGGAAATGGTCTCGACAGCAATAGAAAATAATAATATGTTAAGTATCACAGTCATCTGTTTGGAGAACACTTCGCGAACAACAATTGCACCCTTATCATTTTCAATGTGTTCAACATTTACTACCTCAAGATTACCCACCAAGACTAGAGTGGTCATGATGGCTGCTTGGCAGACTTGCAGAGAATCCCAATTTCTTCGCGAATATCTTTTTCACAGATGGAGCATTGTTTACGAGACGAGGAATAATTAACTTCCGCAATAATCATTTCATGGAGCGGCAATAATCCTCATGTCATTTGAATAACAAATTTTCAGCACGAGTTTTCAATTAACGTTCATGCGGGCATTATTGGCGACACACGCATTGGTCCTTTTAGGCTACCAAATAGACTAGATGGCCAGTCTTACCTTAATGTTTTAATGAATTATTTGAACAGCTTGTTAGATGAAGTACCACTGGATGTGCGGAGGAGCCTTGGGTTCCATGACGGTGCTCCGGCACATTTCGCTCAACAAGTAAGAGATTATTTAAATATGACATACCCTAGATGGTGAATCCAATGACCTGCCTGTTCACCAGACTTAAATCCTCTGGATTTCCACACTTGAGATCATGTTAAAAAGCTGATTTAAATAACTCCAGTAAATTCGATTGATGAATTATGGCAACGAATTCAACAAGCTTTTCAAACAATTCGTAATACGCCCGGGATTTTTTAAAGAATAAGAACATCCTTATCTCGGAGAGTAGAAACATATATGGAATCACAAGGTGGTCACTTCCAGCACCTACTCTGATATTTTACATTATTTCCAGTTGCACAATTTTTATCATTACGTTTTCACCCTTAAATTTGTTGTTTATTGTTTACGTTATTCCATTCTGACAAAATTAGTTGAATCCCAAATTACTCAAAAACTGTAGCTTTAATCAAAATTTTGCAAGAGACCAATTTGATTGACAATTGAACACTTTACACAAAAATAGTGACCGTTTGACAAAATTAGCAGTGGCGTAGAAAATATTTTTAAAAAAGGGTCACGTTGACGCCGTCTCTACGACACTGCTGCTCATAAAATTTTGAGCAATACATCAAACATTGATCTTAAGGTGCTAACTATGCATAGCAAATTTGAAATAGATATATTGAGGCATTTTGGAATTATTGCAGACAATGTTTAATTTTACAGAAACTTTGATGCCCTGTATCTCGTTAAGGAGGCATTTGTGACCCTATGTTTATTTAGACTTTTCGTCTTAATTTTTCATATATTACCTACTAGTGATGTGAGTGAAAATATATAACAAACTGATATATATCAATTTTTGATACATATCAGCTATTATATTTGCTGATATATATCAATTTTCCCGCCATTTCATGAATAAAGCCAAATTTCAAACATAACCTTACATTTTAAAACTAAAAACTTGTGGTGTGGTAGGCTTGATTTGGACTGTAGTAGCTCTTGGGTACCTGGAATATCTCCGTCAAAAATGAATATAAAAATCTGAAATTTTAGGGGTGTACTATAGATGGGAAGAACTAAGAGCGCACGTAATTTCAAGTCACCCCTTCCACCCTAGGGGGTGACGGGTGGTTTTTTTAGATGTACCCTACTCATTTTGCGAGTTTCGGATTCTATCCGTAAAACTACCCCCGAAAGCGCGTTCTTGCCGAATTCGCACAAAAACTAAACCACCACCCTCGTATGGATTTTGTCGTTTTTTCGATGAGCATTTTTCTCCTTCAAAAATAAATATAGAAATCTGAAATTTTAGGGGTGTACTATAAGTGGGGAGACCTAAGAGCGAACCTGATTTCAACTGGCCCTTTCCACCTTAGTAGGTGCAGAGGGGGTGAAGGGTGGTCTTTTAGACGTACCCCCAAGAACGCGTTTCTGGGGGTAGTTTTACGCGTACAATCCGAAAATCGCAAAATAAATAGGGTACGTCTAAAAAAAACCTTCACCCCACCCCCTAGGGTGGAAGGGGTGAGTTGAAATTACGTGCGCTCTTAGGTCTCCCCATTTATAGTACACCCCTAAATTTTCAGATTTTTAAGTACTACTTTAAAGCAGTTTCTTTATTATCATAAGTTTTTGATAATTTTTATTTCAATTTTTATCTTTAATTTTTTTTAAGTACGTATTGTGATATACAAAGACTAAATTTTCTTGTTCTAGAAATTTCCCATTTTTTATTTCTGGGTTGATAAAACTAAATTCCTAATAAACAGCGTACTTGCTTATAAACAGTCAGTAGCACGCAACAAAAATTAGAAGTCAGTATGATAAAAAAAATATAAAATTCCAATCTAAATATGAAAAAAAAAATAACGATCACTTGATAACTTTTCTTAAAGTTCATATATATGGCATGTATTTGGTGTCAAATTAATCAGCAAGGCATTAGCAATATAAAAAAACTAATTTGAATATAGTTTTTTTAAACAAAATTCATCTGATATATATAATGATATATATTTTGATATATATCACCCAAAACTAAATAGCATGCTATTTTACATCACTATTACCTACCCTAGAAGTCTGTCAACGGTTTTTTGAATCACCCTGTATACAGTAGGGTTATAAATAGAACAAACCAAAACCAGAATTTTGAGAATATAGCTTTTGGGATAAGTGATTTAAATGATGCTTTTAGTATGTGAAGAATATAGGAAAAATACTTTTTTTAATTGACCGGAAACATAACTCAAAAAGTTTTCAACGAATCGACATAAAATTTTACGAAGGTTCACAATAACGTAATTCAGGAAAGGGAGTAGGCAGTTTTTGGATTGATTAAAAATTTTCATTGTTATTAACAATTTAATGCAAAATTTCTCATCTTTTTCTGATACTTTTTTTTTAATGTTTACTAAACCGGCATCATATTTTGGAGCATTTCTTTCAACCTATCGACACAAGCCATTTTTTAAGCATTTGCCAAATTATGTGGGATCCAACGCGAATAATTTTTTTTTGACAGCCAAATGTGCCTGCAATATTGAATGTATCCTGGTCCCACTAATGCCCAAAGATGCCTCAATCTCACGAAAAATGTCACATGACGATTGACGATATTGCAATATCAGTTCACGCACAAACTCCATGTTTTCTGGAACCAGAACTGATTTTGGACGATCTTCATGAAATACGTCAGTGAGCAAATCACGGGTACGATTGAGTACCCTATACCACCCATATACAGTGGTTTTTGACTGCTTCATTGCCAAAAGTTGAATTAAATTCGTCGATGCACTCTTGTTGAGATAATTCCACATCAAAAGTTGTAAAAAATAATTGCATGGAAATATTCATGACTTAATTCCATTTTTTAGCCGAGATAAACTTTTCAAGTCACTGTAAACAATGCAAATAGTACCTGTACACCAGAACGTAAGTATACCGTCAAAAAGTTCAACTTTATGATAGGGATGTCGGTTGTCAGATGGCAGCACCACTCAGGATCGTATAAAGGAATGTTAATTTAAAAGAGGACCAAGTTTATCATTTATTAGAAGTAAAAGGGTTTTTTCCTATTTTGTTCTAATTTCTCAAAAGAGCCAAATAAACAATCATTCCCCATTGAATTAAAAAAAAACTAAATAAAGACTACTCAAAAATGCATTATGTATACCTTTTATGCTATAAATATTACCTGTATGTCCTTGTAACTTTTGCACTATTTCTTTTGTCTGCAAATTCCAGATATACACCATGTTATCCTCGGAACCACTAACTATCCACTTTCCTCCAGTAACAGAAAAATTCGCGAAGATGCAGTATTTTTCATTTTTATGACCAGAATAAGTTTTCAGACATTTGCCTTTGGCGTAATCCCACAACTTCAGTGTATTATCTAAGGTAGCAGCCAAAATATACTTTCCGTTTGGTGAAAATTTTACAAAAGACACTGGCGGATTGTCATCATCTATGAGGGTTTTTAGGCATTGGCCCGATGCTGTGTCCCAAATACGACTAAAAAGTACAGTGAAAAATGGTTATTTTAGTATATCAAAAGATTTCTTATATCTTTCAACAAACATTGCAAAAGTATCTCACCAAAGACCATCATAACTGCTACTAACAATGAGGGACCCATCACGATTGAAATGAACGGCACTAACAGGATCTGAATGTGCTGGCAGAGTTTTAAGACACTTGCCTGTTCGCACATCCCATATCCTTACTGACTCATCAAATGATCCTGACACGATTAGATTGGACTGGGGGTTAAAATTACAACAAAAAACATAGTTACTGTGCCCCTTAAGTGTTTTTAAACATTTCCCAGAGGACAATTCCCAAATCTTCAATGTTTTGTCA
Source organism: Anoplophora glabripennis (assembly GCF_000390285.2). Taxonomy (NCBI): domain Eukaryota; kingdom Metazoa; phylum Arthropoda; class Insecta; order Coleoptera; family Cerambycidae; genus Anoplophora; species Anoplophora glabripennis. Next base: position 479,031 of record NW_019416579.1, on the reverse strand, counting down.
TCACTAGCTGAAACTGTAATGGAAACAAAGTCTAGATTTGTATATAAAAGATTAATAATCACTATAATTTATACACTCCAGGTCTTTACCTTATTGCCCCATAACATAGCGAAAAATACTTTTGCAGAAGTACAATTTTAAACACAAAAATATCTGTTGCGAAAAACCCGACATATATTTACCTATTACTATACCCTCAAGATTAAAATACATTTCTAATAGTGATTAGCTGGAACTTGATTCAAAATTAAACGGAAAGGTAGCGTAAATCTTCTTCATTTTTCAGGTATGGAAGAAACAATGATTTACAAATTTGATTTTGACTCAAAAGAATTATAACAGTTTTGCTGGTGTTGCAGAAAACTTTAAACTCTAACTTTTTATACGAAATAGGAAGAAAAGTATTAAATAAATATGCATCTTTTTACATGATACACCAGAAACTTTGAAATGTATTAATAAAAAAATTTTATGGCCTTGTCCTGCCCTTGCCATTCCTATTTTCATCAATACACTATTTCTGCCAAAATTCTGAGCTTTTATTGGCATCTTACAAAATATGTGCAACTTTTCTTTCACATTTTTTACATACACATCTGGAATATTTCTTAAAACAGAAAATCTACCAATTCCCTAGTTGTCTAAGCCACCTCATTTCACATAAATATATCATTAAAAATATGTTAAATGCACTGAAAAGAAAACGCCATCCGTGAAAATAACAAATCGACATGACAATCCAATGTTTAAATAAAAATTATGCATTAGTCACCAAATGCAAAAGTTCCTTACAGCAATTTTCAGTATAATTTAAATACTGTAATATTTTTTTGCATATAATAGATTCATCAAATTTTTCAACAATCATAAATAAATGTTTACAAGCCACGTGACTGTCGCGCTTATGCAACTAACAACACACTGTTAGTACTGCAAACTGAAAATCCCTAAATCTTAGCGTCACCAATATTATTGATTCGTTTACAATAACCAAAGACAAACCATTACGTCTACGCTCAAGATAATGCGATTCCTGATTGATTGAATAGAATCTCGTGAAAAATTACACCAATCACCAGCTGGTGAAACAGAATGTTGCGTTTTAATGTAATCTTTATCTCATTGTTTTAATTTTAAAGAAATTTAATTGCCAAAGTGAAGGAAATAAAATTACTGTTCCAAACAAAATTACTGGTCACGTGATTTGTAATCATTTATAAACTAAAACCGCTGTATCTTTTCCATTGGAAATTTTAATACTGGTGTCACTGGATATGAAAATATGCCAAAAAATCTATATTTCAACGCTTAGAAAATATAGATAACAGATAGTACCGAGACGCCATCAAAACAACTGTCAAATTTTTAATCTGTCAGTTCTGTTTTTAAGGACGTAAGAGTATGCCTATGTTTATACACGGGAGTCTTGTTGCAGTAGCAATTAATAAATTAATTTCAGCGAACTAAGTATGCTATTTAGAATGAAATTTATACAACACATATTAGCTTGCATATTTTTTTCGTGTTTAATACACGTCAGTTCACTTTTTATTTGAATAAAAGCGTCTATTTATTCATTACGAACTTGTAAAATTATGGATGAAATCTGGCAACATTGCCATGGCGTGGTGGTAAAAGTTGGGTCAACTGTCATTACTGTCAACTTTGCGTGAATTCCGTAAACATGAATGAACAACCAAGGTACAAAGGAAAAGTAATGACTGAAAAGTATAAAATGAGTGTAAAACAGAATGTGGATTGATGAGAAAAAAATAAAATGTGCAAACCGAGAATCCATATGATAACTATCAAGAAGTTCAATGTATGATAGTGAGACTTCGACTTGTCAAATTGAAGATTATGACATAACAACTAAACTGTTCGTTTTGCAAAGAGATCCTTTCAATTTTTGTTTCAAATTGCTAGTATATTGCTTTAGATCACGAAAAATTTATTTAATATTAATTATTACTACATATATTTTCGACTGGAATAATTTTATAATCTATAATTGAGCTATTCAAATATAACGCATCAGTCCAAGCATTAAATACAGCGTACAGTGTTGCCATATTTCCTTTCATTGGATCAGATGTTTGTTCAAATTTGTCAAAACGTTATCTATTCACTCCATTATCTCAATAATTACATTGTAAGTGCATATTTTTATTGTTTTAAAATGTTTAGTAATATTTAATTCTTTAATTACAATTCTATTTTCCCGATCCTAACCATTTTTAAGAGCAATATTTGAATATTCACGTTTGATTAAAGTTTTTTCCCAACTCCCATAAGAGCCTGTGTAAAAGAGCATAATTTTTAAATTCATTTTTCAAAAAAACTACGTTGTCAATCGATCTGATATTTTTACACAAGTCAGTTTGCATATTTATTAACAGATTTCAATTGCTTTGAAAACATTCTTACCATTTTTCTTTTGGTATCGAACCTCCTTAAATGCGCTAGTCAAACTATAGTCTAAAATTAATACCAACAAACGTCCTCCATTTTCTTCCACTCTAACATACATAAAATATTGGAATGGTTGTCTGTGATAGATTGAGACTATGAAGACATTTATACCATCATTGTATCTCTTTTTAGCGCGTTTAATAATGAATACACATCTGCAACGACTGTCTTTGATATTAGGACACAAGCGTGACGTAATGGCAATCTTAAAACGGTTCTACTATTAAGGCTCTGTAAAAGTTGTGTTACAGATATCTATAGAATATTGGTTATGGTTATCAAAATTTAAAATTTAATGGTTACGGTTTACAATAAACAAGAAAGTTGTTGGCCGAAATTTTGAAAATAATTATTCAGTACTAGACAGATAGGACATGTTACTTTATTTAAAGCATATTTGTACAAAATGAGACTAAAAGATTTTTGTCTCATTCTATACAAAATTCCCCCATGTGCACTTCTTCAGTACGTTGGCATAAATTATTACTTTTCACATGGATAGCGGTTCTCAAAAAGTACAAGTAAAAAGGCGAATGATAAGACAATTAATATCTCGATAAATATTTATAATTTTGAAAAAATAACTTTCTCTGGAGCAATTTGCATATATATATATATATATATATGTGTGTCAGTCAATTTAACAAAGAAGACTGTTTATTCAGTTCAAGNTTTATATACATATTTAAGGTTCACTCTGTATAAACAATTATATACTTTTCTTCTAAATAGGATATTTTAAACATGTAGCTCAAAACATCTTGAAGGTCGTTTAGGAATGTAGGTCCTGAATTGGCTTCTGTTATTTACAACATGTACAATTTACTTTCGAACCTTAATATTCATAAATCAAATAATTTGCATTTGTAAGTTTTTCTTTTTTTAACAAATTAATAAAATCAATTAAAAAATATTTACTTAAATAGGTATTATATTCGCATAGGTAACCAAAATTTATCACTATTATGATTTTTTTTAGACAAATAACACAATTTATACCTTGAACATGTAACATAATCTATACCTTGAAAATTAATATCTAGAGATTTTTATTATATCACTTAAAAACAGATAATCTAAATGGGTATTAGAATCCTTTATTCCACAATAAAAAATTTGCAACTTAAACTAAATATATATATTATTTCTTTAGAAATGCTTTACTTTTGTATCTCAGTCAGTTTAACTAAAGATTACTGTAAACTTGATACATTATAAAAAAATTACTTCTTTATTTGCAACTTTTAATTACTCTCTTAAAACTGTATGATACAAAAAATACATTATCGCTAAAGCCTTTGTATACAACACATTGCCATAAAATAATTTAAAATTATCTTACCTAACAGCCTGCTATCACTTGACCATGCAACATCGCTTATTCCTAGTTTGTGTCCTGATATAGTTTTTTCAAATTTGCCATCATAAGCACCCCATATTTTTATCAACTTATCGGCAGCTAAATAAAAAACATGTATAATTTATGTAAGACAAAAAAGATCAAAGTTAAAAATTAATCTAGTCTTAAATTACATGATGTAAGATCGATGTTAAATGACATAACAGGACAGTAACGATACTCTGAAAATTTCAAATAATTACTTACAGGAACTAGCTAACCATTCACCATTAGGGCTGAATTTTACAGAAGAAACAGCTTTGGTGTGCCCAGCTAAGGTAAATTTAAGAGTATAATTTGGTTTCTGAAAAAAAATCTAATTATGCACTTTACCTTTTTTATAGACACTTAGTTTCAAATAAAAAATATTGCACGATAAGCGTTTAAAAAATTTTTGAACCATTATTTCACATAAAAGGCTTGGAACTTCTTGGGAACTTGGTACTTTATAAATAAAACAACTATTTTTCCATGGAAGTTTTTCTCTTCATCAAGAGCTTTATCAACATTTAATTATTCACATTTACTTTAAATTGTAAATAATCCAAACAACCAGGAACATATGGACATAAATTACCAATTAATGATAATAGATTATTTTTAAATTATTTTTTTCTTTTTAATATCGTTCCTTTTATATATCTCTTAATTTCGTATACTTACCTACTTTAATCTCAGTTAATAACATTAACAATTTATCCCTTATTTATGAAGCATTTTTTGTTGTTCACAATTGAAATAAAAGTAGAAAAATAAATGTTGACAAAGCTTTTGATCAAGTGCTAAACATTCATAGAAAAATAGTTGTTTTATTGACAAAAAACAAGTTCCCAGGAAATTCCAAGTCTTTCGATGATATAGGTAGGTACCTATAATACTACAGATATAATCAATCAACAATAAAACAGCTGCAATTATCATTAAACGTTAAGTAAACGACATCAATTTTTTTTTTTCATTCTTTAAATATGTAATACAAAAATATTGATTTACATAATTTTGAAACAACCGGAAAAATTTATAAGTTTAAAACATCTTACCAAATTACTACTCGATTTATTAGAACCAGTAGTAGGTGTTAAAGAACTAGAATTTTGTGTATTGCTTTGCGATACGCTTCCTGAACCATGAACAGGAGGAGCCCCTCCTACTGGCATCATCTTGGTAATCAAAATCTGAAATAAAGCAACATCTTAATTCAGAAGTATATTACCTTCTGGCGCCACACATTTCCACATTGTTTGGAAGCCAGCAGATAATATGCAGGTAAGATTGCAATACATGTATTTCTCAGTGAATTATAACATAACTAAATCTAAAGGGTACGTACCTCACTAAATGCTGTTAAAAAGCTCAAGCTCAATTATTATATTCTTTAACTATCACTCAGTATAATAGTTTACCAAAACACGCTACCGCGCGAAACCTCCATATTGCTACACGAGTCATGAACAGCAACAGCGTTGCCGTGTCGTATTCTATTTTCCGAATACATTCAAGTCACCAAAATTCTGAACTATGGGGTGTTTAGTTTGCCACCTTAGATATTAACATATAACATAGAATGAAATAATGTGACAAAAATAACCTGTATTAATACTGAATACCCTCTATTAATTATTTTTGTATGAAACCGTTGTTTAATTAAAAATTAAAAAATATATAAAATTAAAACGAATTTGGCGGACAGCTGTGACGTGCTAAATTATAGGTACCTATACCCTAAATGCATCGTCTATTAATAATAAGAATCTCAACATTCTCAACTAAAATCTCAGACTTCTGTCTTTATTATGGTTATTCTGTTTAATTAAATTCATATATTAAATTTGCCCTATAAAATTTTTTTATTTTTAAATTACATTCATAATTCAGTTATAAGAACCCAAAGTAAAATAAAAATTACAAGAAATGAATGATTTTTGTTCCTAAACCCGATTAAGTAGATATCACGTGAAATTGGGGTTTTAAGTTTTGAATGCAAATTAGAATTTTTAATCATTCTTGGAATTATATGTAGCTATTCATGAATTATTTATTCAAAGTAATGCAAAATTTTGTATATTTCAGAAAATTGTGCCCATCTAGCAACACCGATCACGAAACAGAGCTAAATAAACATAAATGAGCAGAAGCAGAAGCAGAACGGAGTCAAGTCAAAGAACTACAAAGAACAAATATAGTTTTTTGACGAGAGAACAGCTAAGGCCGGTGTCCCATGCATCCGAAATCCGATGTACGATATCCGAAAATATTTTAATTCGTACGAATAGGGAGTTTTTGCATAAGGTATTTACGAATACGATAAACGTTAAAAACACGTGACTGAATACCGTATTGACAAATAGCGTGTACTGAATGCTTCCAGTTTTTGCATATCGTGTCGTTTATTCGCGATGGTGTAGCGTGTCCTAACCTCAATTCTGACGGTTATGCTTTCATTTGATACTCTTGCGGTAAAAGGCAATCGGCAAGTGAAAGAAAAATGGATGGATTATTATTCGTACACAAAATTACTATCCTTAATGCACGGTAAACTAATACCGTAATCTGGGTTGGATATCGGAATACCGTAACGATAAACGCCAACGGTAACTGTCGCACATGCGCAATGCCCTCTCACGTTACTTTACCGTTTACGGTATTCTTAAAACCGATATGCAAAAACTCCCTATTGATAATATTATAATTCACATGCATCCGAAATTAATCTCATAGAAATCAAGTATAGAACCATGGAATTTATTACAAGATGAAGGTGAAACATTTTCAAATGACAACCATAGGTATATATTATAGAAAATATACGTAATATTATATTTTCTACATTCGACATTATAATATAACATTTATTTGACTGTAAATATATCAAACAACAATCGTAGTATGTTAAAAACTTAAAAAGTGAGGTTAAAAAACACGATTACGGATAAAAGTTAAAATTATTTCTACTTTTTCCGACGTCGTATGAATTTTAAAAATTTCGGATGAAAATGAGCGGTAAAAATTTGAATGTATATTAACCAATACGAACACTTTCGGACCTTCGTATCGTCGGAATTCGGATGCATGGGACACCGGCCTAACGCGGTTAACCATTAGTTCACTGCGGTTTGAGCATATATTTAATGGTATTATATTTGTTTAAATATGTAGAATGTATAGAATATTTACACAATATCTATACTATATTGTAGGTTTTCATAAGAAAATTCTTCAAAAATGACGATGCAGAAAATATGTCGACTCGTGTTTTTGAGACGCCACTAATTATTTATAAGATTTTGCAACGATGCCAACATAATATAACTAGTTACTTACTAAAATTAGTTTAAATGTAGGCGGCAATTGTGTCTTGGGAATAATATTTAAAATAGTCTGTAGTTCTAATGAGAAACGGTAATAGTAAACTAATAAAATAAATGTATAACTAGCAACAGCCAATGACAAAAGATTAAGAAAGATTTTAAAACCAATAAAAGTCATCTGCTAACTTAACTTTAATGTCACATTGCAATAAAACATTTTGAAGATATCCAAAAAAATTCTCAAGTGGATGAGATATAGATAACTAACATATACACCGTTATATTTTAAATGGTCACTGGTTATTGCTACTCTATGTCTAGACTTCATTATTAAAACTAGTCTACAGAGTGGTTATGTATCTTGCCATTTCATTTAATAAAGAATGTTCATATCCTGTAAAGGTACATCGGGAAGAAGTAGAACATAAAACAAAAAACAAATGTAGATTGTTATCCCATCTGAAGAAATATATGAGGTAGATATATACGAGAGTTTATCATTTTTCTAGTAAAGAATATGAAATCTAGAATAATTTTTAATTTAAAGGGTCATTTGCACCGATAAAATATAAGCTCGTTTTCGTAATAAGCCGCGTATAATTTAAAAATTGTATCGCCGTTCAAAAAATGTTTAACTTTATTCTCTCTTATTTTTAAATAAGTTATATTTATTTTTATTTGCAACTATCTACCTTAAACTTGTATATTTCCATATTCACAATACAGAAAAGAATAAACTTTCAAAACCAAATATCAGAAATTTATATTTATGGTTAAAGTTATATGGTTAATAAGTACAGGTGTTCTTGCTGATTTTGAGAATTTATTCTTACCTCGTAACATTATATCAAGAAAACTTTCTTTCGTAAAATTATTTTTTTTTTAATTTCATGTCGAAGTATATGTTAGGCAAGATTTTTTTCGTGTCAGTACTTAAAATTTTACGAAGAGAACGAAAAATGAAAGATCAAATTTTTTTTTCCTATCCACTAACTGTTGACACACCGTGAGTATACATATTTAACATGTATGTATTTTTTATATTACGATCTATTAATTATGTGAAAATATAATTTTTAACCGTTCAAATGAGAAAAAATCTTCCAATGAGTTATATTTTCTTGTATAAAACGTTATTACAGTTTAAAGTACAATTATTAACCAGACACCACCGCAAATCAATGGATCTCTATACACGATAAACATATGACCTGCATTTATATATTCAAAAGTGTCAATTCGCAAACCAATATATACAGTACAATGGATTTCACCATTTTGGACTCGACTATAGACGACACTAGCGCATTTGTGGTCGGCTCTCCCGGTGGACAACATATTTTGCCGTATGTTAGATGTCTTATTAATACAATATTTCAATCAATGATTACACACAGATACAAACAGCGGTCACCCATTATGATTGATTAATGATAGCAAAAAATGAATACCTAATTAATTATTGAACACAGTTCACATAAGTATCTATGTAGAATTCAGCAATACAAGAAAATCTTCACATCTATCAATTCTCCACTGAAATGAAGAAACTGCACCGAACTGCACTGTTTTTTAATTTGTTTATTATAGAATCCAAAATATTAGCATACCTATTGACGCGTTCCTATTCTAAAACATAGTCCTGTCAGAAGTGGGGGAGTGTATAGCCTGTTGTATTATATGTTTTGTGGTATAGCCCCTGCCCCTTGATCCATTCCCATTGATGTTATATGATGTATGAGGTGAGGAAGGTGAGGTTATGTATTCGGTACAAAAATAGGGAATAGAGTTAGTTAAACCACATTTAGTCCTTTCTTTTCCTACTTTTTGAAACCGAAATATTTTTTTTGAGTTTTATGTTTTTCTTAGAAGACCATATGACCATAATATGGAAGAACAACTGGACACTTTTATACCCACGAGAGGCTCTATGATGCAAAAAAAAGGAAAAATAGATTTCCAAGAAGTTACGTACGAATCTTATAAATCCACGAAGAGAAAGAAAAAACTTAATGGCTCCGAAGAAATTACAAAAAATAAAGAACATGGCGATTTCAATATAAAGAAAGCGAAACATGAGATTATCAAATTTGGTATGTCTGGTTTTGATCCACAGAAGAAAGAAGAAGCTGAAATACAATTGGCGATAAAATTAGGTAACTAGTTAGTTGACTAAAATTTTTCTAAGCATTTATTTCTATTGTTATAAGTTTCTGTCAAAAATTTGGTCTTATTACCTGATTTGGAAATATCTCCTCCATAATAAATAGTAGTTAATTTTGTTTAACTTAATAATTATTTCAGGAGCAAAACCCCCCAAAAATAAATATAAAAACTATAAATTATTGCAAGTTGAGAAGAAAAAAGAAAAGGAAAAAGAAACATCTAGGCAGAACTTTCTACAGTTAGGAAAAAACAATGCAGGAAAATCAACAGCCAAAGGAAAAAGTTTTGATCGAAAACGAAAGAAAGGAAAAGGTGATATTTTAAGTATTTATGGGAAAGTAAAGACCTAAACAAAATTAAACTGGACGGAAGTGTGAGAGGAATGTTTTTTAAAAGATGAGTTGTTTTAGATTAAAATATTTTATATAAATGTCTGATCTTTATAAATATGGAATATTTATATTATATAAGTAAGTTCATTATAAAATATATTTTTTATTGGTTTAACCCTCGGTTTAACCCTTTCACTGCTCCAGACGTATTTATTTGCTAAAAATTTATAGGGCTCAAACTGCTCCAGACAGATTAATTCGCTTGAATAGTTAAATTGGATCAGGCTGCTCAAATATATTCGCAACCATGCACATTAGTGACTCGGTTGTTGCAATTGGTATGGGGAATTTTTGCGGGCGATTGTGACAAATATTTTGAATGGAAGGAGGTACTGGTAATAATGCCAAGATTATTCATCTCTCTTTCAGTTTCTATTTAGTACAGCTGTAGATATACTGTATTTTATTTAAAATAAAATCGTAAAATTGATCGTAAATCATAATTTAACACAACATAATGTAAAACTATAAGTGGTCTAACTGCTCCAGACGTATATGTTCACATGCGATAAACTTTCGCGCACGGCGCGGTAGCTACGTTCAGACGTATTGCGCAGCAAAAGGGTTAATAATGGATTATAAAACACAGAATTTCACAGAACTTTCCATGTTAAAACGAGATGTTTCAAAAAATATATTTCTGAAATTTTTTTTAAAATAGAATATATCTTTTTTTTTAAGACTTCATAATATGTATAAAATACCCATACAAACTGCAAATTATGTTTAGCAGAAGCCTTATTTGAAATATACACAGGATGATAAAACACATGGATATAAATGTAATAGGGATAGAAAAATAAAAAATGGTTAATTTTTCACAATTTTATTCACATATTTGACATTATGCTTTACATTTGGCAACAATGTTTCTCATCTATTTACCTGCTTTAGTTATATAAAGAAAAACAATTTTCAACTTCTAGGTTACCACATTTAATGAAAAAGATTCGTTATTAGAGAGTTTTTTTCTTTTTTGGATATGTATAACATTGGACTACAGGTACCTGCTATTATTATAAAAATCCAGAAATAATTTCAACGATCAGCTACTTGGATTTGATTAATTTAATAATTTCTGTGGTTCTCTCTTGATGTGAATCTTTTAATATAAAATAAAAAAATATAAATCCAGATTAAAATAAATATCAAATAATCAACATGTTTAGGTAAGGAATGACAGCAGCATATATTTACCATAAACATTTTTTACGAATTCTACGACACTATCATGGTTACAAGATTATTATTAACAATATAAAAATAATTTATTAAAAAAGTCAGACTTTTGGTAATAAATGTACACAGTTGGTAAAAAATGCTATGTAAATATAAACTCAGATAAAATTAATTTAAAAATATTATTTGTGTCTAGATAGTATAATTTTAGACTTTCTAAAATTTTTTATAATAGACAATATGTATTAATAATCAGTAACTTATGTTAATATTACTCTATAAATATTGTACCTTAAATTTGTACAATATTTAATTTTATCTGCTTTTATTTTAAATAATTATAGTTATCAGGACACCCACGTTGCACCCCATAGAATGTCCAATATATTCGGAATGATCCGTGCAATTTTTATATTTTCTTACAATTCAAAAATTATAACCATCTACACATGTTTTTTAACAAGCATAACAAAAATATTTAGTGTAGATGGGACTTGTAACCATGATGCAACTAATATTCTATTTGAGCATCAACTAATTTTAATTTGGTTTACTCCAACATTGTCGATGTTGGTGCCACTTCCAATAGCATCTGCAGAAACACTGTCACACCATCTGCAAAGACAAGAAAATTAAATCGGTAACAAAATTAAATATGTATTTATATCAGTTTCTTTTTGTTTTTCATTTATAGGTCAGCATATATTTTAAATCCTTCCTAGTCATAAGGTTCAACAGAGGGGGAAACTGCTGACTAAAATTTGTACATTAAAATACTGACTGTCATAAATAATCAGTCAAGTATTACCCAAGAAATAGAAATAGACTGGGGAAAAGGAGTTGGTGATGCATGTGCACATTGCATATCTGATATAAATAGTTGTTTTAATACCCAAATATTGATAACGCATTACTTGTACACAGTGGCAGCTCTTGACTTCTATACCAGCGAGGGTGGAAAAATTTAGGTACGAAGTACTTATTGAAAAAAAAATCAGATATAAGAAGTTTTATTTTAAATACTACTGAAATATAGGGAAAATATAGGTACTCGGCATTATTTCTTGTCCGAAATAAACTTTTCAGTTACTTTTTCATTAATGTTTAGTATTTCTCGCACAACTGATTTTTCTATAGAAACTAATGCAAGTGCTGTCAGTCTGTCTTTACAGAAACAACACGTAGGTAACAAAATTTTACACCACATAAACAAATTACGTTTAATAAGAAACAAAAGCGGTGAATAGCTATTATTTTGTTACGGGCTGAACTAAACAGTGCCCAAACTGCATAGTAAATATGCGCTATTCCCACTCTTGTCTTTCACTGCAACGTGATGGATCCATGACCACTATAAACACTTTACAAATTTTTATAGATTTAGGGGTGAGCTAAGATGAGTCTAGATATTCAGTGTTTTTCAAATGAATTTTGCAAGTCAAGTTAAAAATTGACTGCACATTACAAATTTAACATTTAATTTTTAATGTGTTTATATTTAAATAAATTTTTTTTGCTATGAATTTTTTTAAACAAGTTTTTGGTAGAGAGAGGTCTATTTGGAATATTTTAATAAAAAAACATTAAAAACTGTAACGAAAATATTGTGCAAATTCTGGAAGTGAATTATATTCTTTGATTTGTATTGTTATTTTTTTATCCTTAAAAGTAACAGTTTTTAACAATTCTTCAGTTTGTATTATTTAAAAAAAGAATACTTATACAGGGTTCGTAGCGGCTGGAAAACCGGGAATACCGGGAAAAGTCAGGGAATTTGTTATTCTTCATAAAAAACAGGGAATAGTCAGGGAATTTTAAAAATATTCATGAAAGTCAGGAAATTTGATGTTTGCAACTGGAAATTTTGTGAAAGCCGGCCCTGGGTTCTTGAAAGAGAAAACTATTTGTGGATTTGAAACCTTTATAAGAAGTTGTTAGGGTATAAAAAAGATTATGGTGTCCAGTCGAGAAAAAATTTAATGCATAAACACCAATTAGTATGTAAAAATGAACTATAAGTGACCTGGGTTTTTTTATAAGTCAGGGAATTCTTTATTACTTTTGAACTATGAACCCTGTTATAAAATGTCTCATTTCAAATATAAAATATTTATTCACTTCTGTTTAAACCAGATAAGTATATTCCCAATCTGATAATGCAAAATTTCCCAACAAACATCTATCTACAGTACATATATTTTTGTTAACAAATAATAAATCAAATTAGAGAAATCAAACAAATAGTTCATTTTATACGGTAGGTAAAAGGGAAAAATTGTAAAATTTTAGTTCCATATTGAACTTTATTTTTAGAATACAAAAGTTTCTTGTTCTAGCAGCGCCACCTATAAGTAAGTACAAAGAGACAACAAATACTTAAGAAATAACAAATGGTACACTCTATATAGAACGATTTACTATTTTCTCAAATAATTAAGATAAAAAGATTTCAGTAGATAAAATAATATGGGATTAATATTCTTGACTAACTTACCCATGAAAGGTATGCGTAATTTGTAATAAACGAATGGAACATAGAACACCATTCCTCCCAGGATAAAGAAAGTGGCATACAGGTACTCAATTGTAGGCTTATCTAAAATAGGGCCTATTATCAGGTATACAGAGATCACTAATACCAAATAAGGAATGATTATCGGCACCTGAAAACATTGACATTTTCACCCAATTAAAAATATGGAAAGAACTGTTGCTATAATTAAATAATGGGTACAAGTATGTTATGCTTGTGCATTTTCGAAACTATGAAAAGAGAGGCACTACAGTTTACTTAAATTTATGTAATTTACGTTTAAAACATGTTTTACATTTACCAATTTTTTATTTCAAGTATATTGTTTAAGAAGCTATTACATTTGTGACACCATTTTACAAGTTACAATAAATTGGCCAATTTTTATAATATAAAAATTTATTATAATGGAAAACTGCAAAGCATAATAGAAATAACTCATGCTAGACCAAGGTAATTGTAATAATATATATGTATATGTAATATGTGTAGATTCCCGAAATATATGTATAAAATAAAAATAAATATCAAATTCAAGGTATATAAAATAAATATGATTGCCCCTATTGAAAAAGCGCCACAAGAATTTCAAGAACCGGCTTATAAATTCACTCCAATTTCTTAACCAATTTCTTGATTAATCAGAAATTGGTAAATGTAAGTTTTAATGGTTTACACAATATTTACTTAAGATAAAAACACGAATGAGATATTACTGGTGCCAGATTCGTGTTGATATTTGACGTGATGATAAAATTCTTTAAAATAAAAATAGTTTTGGCTTGTGCTACTACTATATGTAACTGCTCTACCAAATTTTCTATAAAATTAGTGTTAACTATGCTAGTGAAATGATATTCATCTTAAAAGTACTTATTCTGTATAACCATATTACCGAACCTTAAGATCTGAAACAAGAAGTTTATGAAATTTGCGTTTTTTGTTTCACGACGTTCAACCTACCTTGTAGGGCCTGGGGTAGTTAGGTTTAGTGTATCGCATCACAATTAGAGCAACCATGGAGCCTCCATAGAAAATCCAGGCGGTAAAGCTGAAGAAATCGATCAGTGAATTTATAGTTCCATACATTACCATAGCGCCGGCAATTAATGACTAAAATGGAAAAACAGTTCTATTGAGATAAAATATCCAATTTCCAATGTATAATGATTAATAATGATGAGTAGTGAAACTGAATAATATGAAAGAAATATTTATCATATAATATGTTTACCTTTTTTATGGTCTTGAAGATATCCGGTTAAAGGATACAACTTTCAAAAAAATAGTAGTTGAATCAGAGAAAATCTGATTGCCTTGTTTTAGTTCCAACATTCCTTAAAAAATCTTTAGAAAATTTTTTTGTTCAAATCTTGCAAATAAATATTAATTTGATATGGATTAAACTAAGATCAATCAAAGAATGATTGTTAGTAATTATTCTGAGAGGAACAATAAACAATTACTTAATAATATTTCATTGTAAAGTGTGGAAAATATATGGAAATGTAATGTAATTTCTTTTATATTCAGTTCAATTTTCAAAGAAATTTAGAAAATTTTAAATAATACTTATTATGAATATTCTAATTAAATTACAAATTACAAACATTAAATACTTAAAATTAGACAAGGCGAAAACCTCGCATTCGTGGGAGAAATTTTCCGACTCCATTTTTTTGCATATTCAGATTCGTGAGATGTTCCATAACATGAATCAAAATGATGCCGGCCGGAAATCTGGTGCCCATTTGTTTAAACAAATTCTAAAAATTGTTTTTTTCACTCCGGAAATTTTATTTTAGGGTTTTTGGCACATTATAAATAGTGATGTAACGAATATCCGCATTCGCATTCGCGTTCGCGAATATTCGTTTAATTTATGATATTCGCATTCGCATTTGCAAATATCTTTGAATATTTTGCGAATATGAACGTGAAAGAAAAATACAGAATGTGAAAACAATATCAGGTAAATTAAACAAAGAAGTTAAGAAATAACTAACAACAGTCTAACTAGTGATGGGAGGTTTCGAGTGAAAAATCGAGTGGTACTCGATTATTGAGATCACTCGAGATATCTCGAGATGTTTACTCCCACCACTCGAGTGATTATTATCCTACGGTTGCACCTCAAAATGTTAGTGCATACTGCAAATAGTCGGTGATGGCGTAACCTTTTTTTTAGAATAAAACGAAAAAGTTAGGTTTTGAAGTGCGTGAGCTTTTTTTTTTAGCTACGCTTATAAGTTATATATGACTAATACAAACATATTTGTGCGCCGCTGGGATGAAAATGACCAATATCTCGTATCTCGAGTGATCACTCGATTATTAGAAGTACTCGATTACCGATAACTCGATTATCAAAATTGGTCGATTATGCCCATCACTAAGTCTAACCTCACAACTCACAAACTCATCTGACAAAATTCCAATCATACAAAAATACCGTTCTACCAACTTAACAACGCTAATTTCTTTAGCCTCTAGCGCCGCGCCGCTGTCACCGGAAATATTATGTGCGTCGCGCGCGGCATATTTTGAATCATAGATAAACGGCGCTAGATTTAAAAACTGAATATTCGTATTCGCATTCGCAAATGTCAACAACAGATGTTCGCATTCGCATTCGCGAAATTTGGCATTCGTTACATCCTAATTATAAACAAGGAAGTTCCCATGCACTATGCATCTAGAATTGATAGTTTTGAAGTTATAAACAATTTAAGTTGCTAAAATTGCGAAAATGACGATTTTCAACGGCCGATTTCACGGTTAAAAATTGTTATTTTTGATGTTGCCAGGTATCTAAATTAAAGTTTAAACATCACCCTACAAGATGTTGAAGAGTTTTTGGGACTCGCATTATTCTAATCTAAAGCCTTGTTTTTTAATTGTTAATAAGGCGCTATGAGTCGCGCGCGCGCCTCTCATACGCGGACTCGCTATTTCGTCTAGCGGCTTCAGCTTACATGTTCTTTGAATTTAGCATTCTAAGTACTATTATTACTCATAAAATAATGTAAAAATTGATTATTTAAATTTCATAATTCATAGATAGAGTGCAGAAAAAAAATAAAAGGGCAATAATAGTATCAAATACATTTTATTTTTATTAAAGAACATTTATTTAATACTGCATATTATTATTATCACATATTTACTCAATCATAAGAATTCTCACACTCAGTGCCGGATTAACCATGAGGCGCATGAGGCGTGCGCTTCAGGGCCCGGTGGTCTCAAGGGCCCGCTCGCCAGGCCCGGATCCAGAGGGGGTGGCGATGTGGCGATCGCCACCCCCAAAGCACAACATTTTTTAAAGATTTTCCATTTCTCCAAACGACAACAGGCAGTTAGTCGATATTAATGCAAGTCCCCCTTCCTAACCTACACCTTACGTCATCAAAAAAATAACAACAACAACAACAATAATAAAAATAATAATAATAATGATAAAGAAGTGCTTTGCGCCACCCCCAAAACCAGTCTCTGGATCCGGGCCTGCCGCTCGCACCCTACCACCGGTCCGTCAAGAAATTTTACTCTTTTTAACTAATCTATAGAGACAAGTTTTTCAGTATCCTACACTTTGATTCCTTATTTTAAATGATTGGCCTGCCACTCCTCATCCTCGCCAATTTTTGATTTGCCCAGGCTCTACTAACTGAATTTTGTGTATATTTTAAGAGTTTATATCTTTGCTTTCATTGTTTTGTTTTTGTTGATTGTTTTTCTTGTTTCGTAGTTTAATAATAAAAATTAAAAAAAAAATGTTATTATGTATTTTTCCTTAACGTTAACATTTGTGATTCTGATTTTCCTACCAAGTGAAAATTTAAAAAACAAAAAAATTACGAAACCGTAGTTACATACCTACGCGTTTGCGGCTCATATTGTCTCATGACGAAACTACCTGCATACTTCGTTAATTTGATTGCACAGCCACACACAAAAAAAGTTACTGTTATCTGTAGTATGTTTACCTTTTGATCACGAATCCGGTGTCAGAATTGAGTTATCACATCTCAGGAATTTCCTAACCTCAAAAAATAGGTGAAATTTAGCAAAAATTCACGAAAAAGTGCTAGGAAAAATACAAAATATTCAAATGTCCATTTATATGGTTAAAACACCGCCGAACGTGAATCCGCGGTCAAAATTTATGGTTCTTTTTCTAACATAAAAAAAACAGGTCAATTAAGTTCAGATTTTCAAAAAAATAACAGATTCACGCCAAAATACGGGGGTTTTCGGAGTCGCTGATCACGGATCCGAGGTCAATTTTGCAAAATTCAAGGCGGATCCAAGATGGTCGACCAAATTTTTCAAAAAATAACCCATTAGCGTTAAATTTGGAATACGGGGGTTTTCATAGAGGGGCCGTCAAACCCTTGCGCTTCAGGGCCTAAGACACTGTTAATCCGGCTCTGCTCACACTGTTCTATGTTACAACCACATAAAGGTACACAAGTGACACAGTTTTTCATACAAGAACAAGCTTTAGTCTTACAGTTTTTTTGTACATTTACATTGTTTAACTAAGTCTTTGTGTAATGGATCTTGGGAAATGATAATAAGCTGAAGCCGCTAGACGAAATGGCGAATTCGCGTATGAGAGAGGCGCGCGCGTGGCTCATAACGCTTTATTAACAATTAAAAAACAAGGTTTTAGAATAATGCCAGTCTCAAAAACTCTTCAGCATCTTGTAGGGCGATGTTTAACTTTAATTTAGGAACTTTTTTGTTTATAATGTGCCAAAAAACCGGAATGAGAAAACCAATTTTTATAATTTGTTTAAAAAAAGTTTGTTACACAAATGGGCACCAGATTTCCGGCTGGCATCATCTTGACTCATGCTAAGGAACATCTCACGAATCTGAATATGCAAAAAAATCGAGTCGGAAAATTTCTCCCACGAATGCGAGGTTTTCGCCTTGTCTGAATCAAAAGATAAGGTATACCTAATAATAATCTCATTAAAAAAAAATTGTTTCTGTAATACTTGTAACAAATTATTGATAATGTAATGTCGTCTAGTTTTTTTTTCATTAAACTTTATGAACCAGTAGATTATCAAAAAATAATGATAGTTTGTTCGATAGCCTGATTCACATAAGAATGCCCATCATGGAAGTCTCGAGAACAGTATCAGGTTCAAAATTGGTTAAACTACAAAAATTACGGATTAATAAGCACTCTTGAACTAAGTGTTTTCTCTATAGCTTTAGTAATGATAAATAAAATTTGTGCCAAATAGATATCAGCATGTTTTAAGTTATTTTTTAATATACAGGGTTCTCCATTTGTCTTAGATTTAATTGTACTTAATTTTTTCTAAAGGAATACGTTAAATATTGAATTTTTTAATTTCCCATTAAATTTAAAGCCTACGCTGATGAATAAATATTGAGTCTCATCATATCGATGTTATTTGATAGGGGGACACCTATACAGGGTGATTCACAACGTATCTAAAAAGAATTGGGAACAGATGCATCATGAGAAATGGATTATAGTTTCCGAGAAAAATATTATTGAAGTTGTGGTATTTTCAACTCTCATATCGCTGGACTACAGTGGTCTCTAGCGTCATTCGCATTAACGGCTGTGCGCAATGTGCTCTCTCTCCACATGGTCTCAGACGATTCCAAACACTGAAATCCGATTTTAGTATTAACGTTTTTGCGATAGTGTTTACATTAGTTTTTCAAGTGCAAAAATGGCTTACGTGTATAGTAATTCGGAATTGATGGATATCATTTTAATTTATGGTGAAACAAGACAACATTTATTTTATGGTGAAGCACGTCAATATTTGTTTAGTTCGTAGAAACTGGATAAGTAGGGGCCAAAAATGTTTACACGTCGGTGGACAAAATTTGGAACAGTTGTAACATCAGGTAATAATTATTCATTAAAACCACAAATTAATTTTATTGATTAAAATAACAAAAACGGCAAAAACAGTTGAATTCGGTGATATAAATTAGGCATTATAATAAAATTTTATTTATTTCTTTCCTTAGAAAAGAAATTCTTTCAATTTTTTTTCCGTTTTTTTTTTCGCTGTGCTGGTCGATGACTGTATGCTTTGTCTTGCGTGAGCCCAGGTTTTACAGTGGACCAGTTTCTAGTACCGTGCAGAAATGAATTTCTATTAAATATTTTAATTAATTATGA
The DNA here is from genome assembly GCF_000390285.2 of Anoplophora glabripennis. Taxonomy (NCBI): domain Eukaryota; kingdom Metazoa; phylum Arthropoda; class Insecta; order Coleoptera; family Cerambycidae; genus Anoplophora; species Anoplophora glabripennis. The sequence continues at coordinate 459,395 of NW_019416579.1, read as the reverse complement.
AGCATTTTTTATTAAAACATTTTATTTGGCAATGAACAGATTTATAAAACGAGATTTAAATAATAATTTTTTGTACTTTGTCAGTGACATATAAATAAGGCTGTCAGAGAGAGACGCAATTGAATGTCGTGCCAAGCGGGTCAACCGAGACTTGAGTAAGCCTCAATGTTTTTTACGTTCACGTCAAGTTAGTATACTGTTGATTTTTTATCGTGCGTGATTAATTCCTATCCATTGGTGTATGTGGTGGTGTATTGTAGACAATTTAATTTGTTGCTTTTTAATAAATAATGCGTACTCCTACGTTCCGCGGCTAAGTTTTAACAACCTTACATATAAATATCCCTATTTTTTGCAACTAAAAAGCCAAAAATTCTGAAACATTTTAGCTATAGAATTGTGTGTCAGGGAAATACTTGTATTACGAAACTACAAATTTTTAAATAAACCTTTTACACCCTGTATCATGAAAACTAAATATTTTTCGAATAGAGTAGATATATACATGTAAGAAACTATCATTATTTTTTTGAAAATTCTCAACTGATGAAAAAAATCTAGTCCCTCCCTGTATATTTCCAGACAAAATTATCACACCAGTTTAATTGAATATATAAAACAAAAGTTTCTTAATGAACTAGAATCTAAATAGTGAAAGGAGACAATGTGCTTAATTTAATTGACCTAATTTTGAATCGGATAGAATATATATCAAATTTTATTTCCATAAAATTTACATGAATTTAATATTTTTTTCCAAGAATGTATTATTTAAAAAAATGTTAAATTCTAATAAAGATACATACAAGTGTTTCCCAAATTGTTTTCTTAGCATCCATAATCCTTTTCGAAAATATATCTGACGTTGAGAGAGTCCAATAATGAAGAGCAAAGGTCTGGATTTTATTTGTTTCATTTATTTTCTTATTTTTATTTTATGTAGGTATGTATGTATTAGTAATAGAAATACTCACGTGAAATATCAGTCCGGGTGCTGGAGTGTATCTACGGATATGCACGTAGGACAAAATATCCAGTAGATGGCCTTCTCGACTCGCAGCAAAACACAGCCTACCAGCTGCGAACAGTGTTCCATTGGCTGCACCAAACGTGGAAATGGTAACAGATAGCGGCATCAACCATGCCATCACTCCCAAAACCCGATTTCCAAATGTTACGGCAACAGCTTCGGTGGTCATCATTTCCATTGGTGACATTACTGTTAGATAGGACACGTTGATCAAAGCGTAGCATATGGTCACTAGTGGAATACCAATTGCAATACTACGTGGCAGGTTTCTAAACGGAAAGATGAAGAATTTAATGTACAACAAATTAAATTTACTTCTATCAAAAAATGTGCTGTCAGTGTGTAACAAAAGGCAGGAATACTGAATGTGAAATACTTCTCTCAGTTTTTTTTCAAACATTATTGAGCAGCCACCAATTTTTTTTAGAATTTCCTCTATTTTTTCCTGTTTCTATGTTTTTTTACCCATTATAATATTTTTCTATCTTTCTATATAGGAAAAAATGATATAATGCTTTGACATAGGACACCATATATATTATTATATTATTTGGATAGAATGTTTTTAGGATTCCAGTTATATGCATAAGGTTTGATAGTTGTACGTAATAGTAATTTTTTTAAACTTAAAAATATGAAGGTTAAGGTTGGACGACATTTAGTTTTATCTCCTGAACAGAATGATTATGTACATTTCATGTACTCCCAAGAATAAGCTAATGGTGTTCAATTTGAACATGTTTTATAATTATTGTCAATTCATTTTCTAGTGTTTTGTTATAACGTTATACCTTCTATTGACTTTTTTTTTGAAACAGAACCAACCTACTTTATTCTTAGAAAAAAAAGGTTTCTGGGAAATATCACATGATAGGTAGGTAACAGGTTAATCACTCAAACAAGTTATGTCGAATTCTGATGAAGAAATTGGATGTTACCGTTTAAAAAAATGATCATGTCGTAGCTGAAAACAGTTGAACATAAAATTTAACAATGCATAATAGTTCTCAAAAAACATGAAGATTAACATGTCTTGGCATTTTTTGCATTTGTTTCATTGCCAATGTTCCATATTTTTGTCAAACACTATATGTACTTAACAGTTAATTTTAAAAATTTGGTCTTTCGAAAGGTGTATTTTTTCCTTTCTGGAATATATTCTCTACAAACACTGAATTACAGGTTGTCCCTTATTAATGTGACTACCAAACTTCTACAGAGTGTTCGTTGGTTTAAGTTAACACATAAATTTACTAACTTGGGGCCAATTCTTTTTGTTTACGAAGATATAACAGTTTGAAGATAATCCATCGAAAATGATCGTTTTTATATTCCTTAAATTAGTTGAATTAGTTCAATAATTGGTATAATTTGATTTTTTTTTAATTTGGCCAAGGAACAATCTGCCGAAATTTGATAAAGGGACGCCTTATAGAGTTATAATAATATAACTACTTATAAATTGAAATATTTAATACATACTTGGAGGGATTTTTTATTTCTTCCGTAACGTAGTTCAAGTTATTCCATCCATCATAGGCCCACAAACCAGTATAGAAAGCTGTCGCTATATTGCCTACCGAAAATTGAGTATTTTTAAAGGGTTCTTTCAAATGCTGAGTATTCCCTGTAATTTGAATAAAGAAATATAAAAGACTGACCTTTTAACAATTTGTTAATATATTTGATACATTTTTTATATTTGTAATTGAATCAATAAACTGCTAACAAAAATTTGAAGTTTGGACATATGCAACAAAGTTAATGATGTAATCAATTTTTAGTGCTCCTTTTGAATTTGAATTAATTTATTGTTTTCACGATTAGCGGAAAAATGATCGAATTGGGTAAATAAAATACGAGATTTTACTCTTCAATTGGTATGATGAGAATGGTGACATTAGCGAATACAGTCGTTATTTTTTAATATACCCTGATAATTATGTATGTATTCTATTACAATTCTAAGTTATAAAACTATTTAAGGGTAGACTTGACGCATATTGTAAATTATTAGAGATATACAGGGTGGCTCGAATTACAATCTATAGCACCCACCATCCACAGGGCGTCCATTTTAGGTTTGAACGTCCCAGGGATATTATAGACATCCAGGGTATATCCAACAGTTCCTAATATACCTCCGCTGGACGTCCATTTAAATCCGCTAAAATAAAATAAGAACAAAAATGTTGGAACATTCAATTCAACTTGAAAATTTTCAAAAACATCTTGTAGGCTATAAAAAAATTAAAAATTAGTCCAAATCCACAATGGTATGTGTATTTATTAACTTTGCTTCAAGTTTATTACTTGCTAAACAAATTTAAATTAAAATTTCGCTGTAAATCTTTGGCGAACTGTCTACTCTCATGTCCAATAATAACGCCATTCCTGTTGGTTGTGTGTAGTGTTAGACTGGGAAGTAGTAAGTTTGAACGTTGAAGCGAAACAGCTGACTTCCCTAGTCGTCTTGAATTTTGCAATTGATTTCAAAATCATAGTGCAACTTTATTAACAAAGTGCTATGTTTTTTTAGTGGTACTGACATTTTAAATAGGTAGGTAGGTACTATACTATACTATTTGAAAAGCAATCAGCCACTAGATATATGTACTACAAACTAAATAATTAATTGAATATAATACTAAAAACTCATATTCAATTATAAAACATAGTGAAAACGTTAATAATAAACAATATTAAAAATACCAAATTGTAATAACATAATGTTCGAAAACAATTATTGTCATTATACATTTGTTTTTAATAACAAATCCTACATAATACTTGTTAATATTTAAAATGTAAAAAAATATCTTATTCATTCATGTGTTTAGGTAAAAAGATGTGTATTTTCCTTATCTTTCACTAGGCTGCTGTAAAAAGCTAGGTTAATGACCGAATAATACGATAGGTCAAGATTCACTCTCGATAAACCTTTGTGGGACAGCGATCAGCAGCGGTCTGAAAAGCAGTTTAAATAATGATTAGAAAATATTTTTTTCAGTGTGAATATATGCATTTAAATTTTTTTTTAATCGTGTATTCGTATTCTACCCACCCTCTCTCTCTACCTCTTTTTTTAAAATTAATGACTGAATTACCCTGTATATAAATATTAAATGAATGTGATAGCTATTAAATGTATGACAATTTTTAATAAACATGCTACACTATATCTGCCTTTGCAGCATAAATGATGATACACGGGTATACCGGTACAAAATGCTGTAAACAAACTTTGAAGTAAATGTCATGTATTGACATTATTGATTGAATTTTTGTGTGATTTAGTTAGTGTATGTGAAAGATTTGTAAAAACTAAATATGGTGCAATCGTGTTCTGAAATAAATTGCGTAGAGACGTTTAAGTGGAGAAAAAATTAAATTTCATAGGTAGGAAAGAAGTTATGACGGTACTAACATGTTTATACTTTTTGCATCTTTCTGAAAAGACTGACCAAATAGAGTTGTCTCTGATGACAACAAATTAGATTAAATTATTTCCCCAATCCTCAAAATAAAATGTCATTTTAACATCAAACCGAATATAAGGAAAAGTTTTAACTGAAATGTGCTTATAATGTGCTCCAGCAAAAATTCTCTTCAAATATGTTGAACGAAGAAAGCATCGACATATAGTAGGATCGTATTCCATGCAAAGTAGAGCAAAAAGTTGTCGGTCTTTTATCAAAGGAAAATCGTGTCATCATTTTTAGGAGGCGTAAGATAAATCATTTCAAATTTAAAATGAAATTCATTGTAAAATCTGAAATACCGCTGCATACGCACTGTGTTCTGGTAGTAGCTGTAGTCGCCCAGGTGCATCGAGTGTACGAACTGGTCGGTTATACGTCAAATACTAACCTGGCGAGCTTTGCCGTCAATTAGAGAGCGCTTCCAAAAAACAAGTAAACAACAGTGGCGCGTACAGAGGTAAAATGGAGTACATATGTGGAATTTAGGAAACAAATTGGATTTATAATAAATTACATTTAAAATAAATAATTTATGAGAATAAAGGAATTTTTTTAGGAACAAGGGTGCCAGACCTGAACTGATCCCCTCGTCCCTTCATAATGTATAAAGAAATTATTCAATTTGTAAAACCCTTAAAAGAGTACTTCATTGGTTCCCTTGACAGGCAATGATTTATTACTTTGCATCGAATATGATCCTACTATAGTTTCAATTTATGCAGTTCTGCATAGAAAGAAAATATGAAATATTTGAAACAAACTATAAAGAAGGCATTATAAAAACTATTTGGAATATTATAGCTAAAACAATTCAAATATTGTACTGTAATTAGGACAGTAATATACTAAACCCTTTTACATACCTACACTACTGGAAAAAATGAACATTTTTTTTTGACTTTTAGTCTATATTATTTTTATAATGTCTTTGAATACGGCCCAACAGAAAAAAAGGGTAACGAATCGAGTATAGCTAGCTGATTGGTTGAATTAAATGTAGCGCGTTGCAGTCGAAATTCTGTGAACGAAGCTTATGCCCTTACTAGCTCCATCTCTCTCGCACACGTCTGAGCGATTGCCGTTTATATAGGTAAAATGACAGTTGGGCGAGTCCAGTAGTTTATTATAAGGTCTATGCGTCACGTGACAACACTGACAACGCGTGACATCCCGAATATGTTTCTTAAGCTTCTATATGGATCTTAGTACATATTGTAAAATCAACAAAAATTTTGATGATTTTATTGTTGATTTTATAACATTAAAATTAAAAATTAAATAAATAACTCCCAATCTGAAGTATTTCTAAAACAATTAACTACGAAACACCCGGTATAAATAGGTAAAATTAATTAGGAATTTTAATGGCATTAAACAAATGTTAAATCCATTAGTATACAAAAATTATTCGCACTGAAAGAGCTTTTACGAAGCAATCATTGTAACGTAATCAACTTTTATCATTAATCAGCGATCTGCGACGGAGGATAGGGTCAATATCACGATCATACGAATGGTTTCTTCTGATTAGCAATTCATTGCAAAATTATTACGTCAGCAGGGACATGTTCAATTAAAGTCATTCGTCTCTCACGGCAATTAGTATACGGTTTCTGGACAATTGCATGCATAAGTGTTCGCCTCTTGAGCTTGATAAAGATAATCGATTCGGAGTGTTCGTCAAGGGAAACTTTTATATTCGACACAAGGACGTTCAAGGACGTAAAGGGGTCTGCGTCTGAAAGAACTGCTAACGAAGCCGTAAATTCTAAGGGTATTTGGATATTATGGAAATGAACGTAGCATCTCATGTTATAAAAATATTAGTGTGATTCGTTCGTAGAATTTAGTACCTGATAAAAAGGAAAATAAATTTGGACTAAATTTGAAGATGATGCAGGTATTCCGGCAGAGTCTATATTTAGCTCCACAGAAGTAAAAAGTAGGTACTCATTAATATATGATCTTACATTTGATTTAAAAAAATCTGCAATATGTAGATACTATCTGGTATAATCTAGATGCAGATATTTTACGGCAATTTAAAGATACCAAACAATCATAAATACATATTCTATTATTACCTCTCAGATGTTTACTTTTTATTAATGTATTTAGCTAATTCAAAGAAATCCCATCAAATGAGGTCAAACAACATTCCTCGATACCAGAAATCTAGGTATGCAAAAGATATCCAAACTCACAGACAAGATTGCTAACTGCTGGTAGTCTTTCCGATCTCAACTGAAGAACCAAGAGAATGGCAGTATGTACCAGGTCCGATCGCTGACGCAGCAACTCGGCATTGAAATATTTGAAAAACTTGTTCCCATATTTATTTAGTTATACCCATATACAGGTCTGGTCGCCTAGTGAAGAATGAGCGCGTGGGCAAACGCGGCACAAACACAGCCATACTGGGCAATCTGGCCATAAATTTAGTTGTCGACAAATGGCCTAGCAGTGCAATGCAGCAAAACGGAATTTGGTGTGATTCAGGTAATTTTAATTTATTATAGGCATCTTGAATTTTGAAATACTAAGGTATATCCTTTGTTAAGGAATATAACTTGGCGTAAGTATAAAAAAGCAATAATTAGCACTGTTAATGAGGACAAATTTGTAGCATGATAATTAATAAATATATTGCCTAGTATTAAGCCATCTAAAGAGCTTTTGTATTTTCACAATCGTAAAAGCAGAATCCTCTGTTGTTTTTAGCGAATACAAATCAGTATATTATGACATTCTTTCAACTTATTGAATTTGTGTTGTGAGAACAGAAGATGACAAATTTTGTCATGCGGGAAAGCTAAATTACTCTGGAAACGATTTGTAAGATAAAACGTCACTTGATTCAATATTTCCACGAATTGTAATGCCCGGAACCATCCAAAATGGAATGTTTCCGACCCTTAAGACACCATCTGTTTTCATCACGAACAGAAAATTTGTCACTTTCTCAATTTTTTTCCTTAAGCTGTATAAACATGCAACTTATCTTAAGATAATTATCTTAAGATAATCGGAACAACCGGATATTACTGTCTCAAATATTAAGTAGAATATCAAAGTCTATATGTAATTGACTTTATGCCAATGAACATTTGATGGTGAGTGGTTCACATAGAGTAAACTAAATGTTCACTTACATAATCAACATTAAATTAATTTTTCGGATTTTTCTCATCTTGATACGCATTTTCAACTCAAAAAACACTTTCTTTTATTTATTAGAACATCGTTTTTAAAATTATAAATCCACATGAAGTTATACGAGAAATATTTGCGATCAATATAATTGGCAACCATCTACGTTATGCAAGGCACAGGTGGAGTGTAAAACCTTATATTACAGGTAAATTATAGTTTTCAACTTCTTGGAAAACTTGCCTTGGTAAGATCGTGATAGAAATAGTAAAATTGTAGTTGGAAGTTATATGAATATCTGCTTTAAAAGAATATTCTTACATTTCCTAGTTTTATAAGTAACATGTTACAAGTTTCGTGTTAAACGGGGCTACTACAAACTCTGGCAATAATAGATATAATTTCTAGAAAAAAATAAATGTTGTATAAACATAAGTCTGATTATTTTTTGTTTCGAAAATATAGCTTTATAAAAATTTTCAGGAAGAAAATTATAATAACCATGATTTATAACAAACAATTAGTGTCATAAAATAAAAACTGAAAAATTTCAATAAAAGTTCAAAATGTATTTGCACCATTGATTCGTTGAGTATCTAGAAAATACCGAATGATGAAATATGATATTTCCAGGTGTCAATCACCACAAGAATATAGTGTTCAAAATATTATTCTTTTCACATTTTCCGCAGTTGCAACTACTGCTATTTAAAAATCCCTTCATTCTTATGAGGTAGTATTCATAGAATGAAGAAAACAGTAAAGGAAAATCACCTAATTGACACGAAACGTGTAACAAGGGACATAAGATCATTAAATTTATAGCGAGAATCGCAAGGTTGTATCGTTATCATGCACAGAATGCAAAAGCATTGTAACTTGGAGATGTTTAATAGAATTATATGGTTTACTGTTTGACGAAGCCACTTTTTTCAGAATTGGGATTTATAATTTTTACAATGATCACATGTGGTTCTTGAACAGTTCACATGTCATTAGATGGCGCTATTTTCAGTAACGTTTCGGCGTAAATATTTCGAGCGGTTTATTTAACATTACATTACTGTCCTTTTTACTTAATCGTAAAATCAAAACATTTCTAATACTGAGTATTGTATATGTGATGAAATAGCAGATTCAAAACATGTCGGACTGTAATAGCAACCATCTGCCTTATCTTGCACCGTCTCTTATAACGTATTAGGAATTGTAACACTAGCACATAAATAAATATTTCAATAATAAATAATTGTTTACAATAATAGTAAGTTATTATTAGTTACTATCATATGGATTTTGTTATTCAGTGTCATTAAGACAAAATATAACATGGTCACCGAGATATCCGGATTTAAAACCCTATGACTTCTATCTTTTGGGTTACTAGCAGTGGCGGCCCGTGGGTTTGAATGCAGGGGGGCGCATTTTGAAAAGAGGACGTACATCATAAGAGCTGCGGGGGGTGTGGGGGGTGGTAGCCCTTGGCTTAGCGCCGCAGGCGAAAAATTTTAAGGAATACTGTCAGTGTGTACAGTAGCTACTTAGATACAATGCGAGAAATAAAATTCCAACGTGTGGGGGCTGAAGTGGATAATCGATCAACCAACCCAGTTAGAATATAATTATGTAGATTACTGTAATAGTTCATTCTGTATAGTTTTTGAAGTTCCTTTAAAAACATGGGCATCACTAAGATGTTTATCTAAAACGGGATCAATTTTTGCACTATAGTCTATCAGTTCTAAAAATACCCCTTTGTTTACCGAGTCACTTTTTTTATTATGTCCACGAAGAGAAAGGTTACATGTACCACATGGTTTTAAGATATTTTAAAATTTTTGAAAGAAGCAATCGATTTTTCTTAACTGTTTCGTTATGACTATTTACTATTTATTTGTTCTGCATAAGCACTATTTAAACAAGAAGCAATATTTACTCTTCCTAAAAGTAAAAAACTCACCAACGTATTTTTGTGTTTATGAGAATTTTCATGTTTCTTAATTTTAATTTCTAAATGTTTCAAGTCAGAAACTCCAGTTTTCGTCCAGTTTTCTTCGCCTTCTCCAAACAATAAACTTACAAAACAAAAAAATCTATTTGTTTGGTCACAACCACACAACCACAGGGTCTTATCATAAATGTTTTTATCAAATTTGCGAAAGCCGGCCCACTTTTTGCACTCTTTCTGCACCTCAACTAAATTCAACACTGGCGTTGGACGTCCGTTATTTTTCAATTCGACTTTTTCCTCTAAACTTAAATTACTAATAACAAGTTTTTTTATTTCACAAACCATCATTTTAAACTTAAACTTATAAAATATAATGTCTTAAAAAGCGCCAAAGCAAAAACAAAACACATATAACAACAAAGCGCGCGAGCGCGCAAGCCTATCGTCACCTATCCCCTCCACGTGCCAATTTGTCCAATCATATGTAAAAATATGCTTGCACGATGGACTCAAATTTCACGGTCCGCGATGGAGTGGGGATTGCGCGCGCGGTTAAACATAACTCTTTGGTATGATTATAGATGGCAGATGGCATTAATCTGAGCTACGTTCACGTACACAGTACTTTATGCAACCAACCTAACATCCAAGAGATATTGAATGCATGCTATTTAGATTTCTTATTGATTTAAATAAATACATTATTTTAAGTTTATAGTTTGAAAATATCTGGGGGGGCGGAGTCCCAGAGTCCTCCTTCACGAGCCGCCACTGGTTACTAGAAACAAATCCTATGTGAAGTTGAGATAACTGATTCAAACAATTACTGCAAAGAACCCAATATATTGCAACATATATATCAGAAACAATATGAATTTATTAATGATATAGGAAAATCCAATATACCTCGAAGAACAATAGGGTATCATTTTGAATTTCGTATCGTTAATTGTCTATTAATAAATTATGGTTATTATAAATGTGGTTTTTAAAATCGCTGTCACTATCTGCCCTGTGTTCATTAACATTTTTTATGGAAAGTACATCTACTTTTTTATTGTTGTAAGGCTAGTGCATTATTCTGTATGTACAAACCAATTAAAAGAAGGCAGTAGAATATTTAATGAAAACTAAACATGTTTTTGCAGTAATTCACCTGATGTAGTCAAAAATATAAAGAATTTTGAAATTCAAAGACTCACCTTCAACAATCTTGTACATTCCTCCCAATATCACAATTAATACAGCTACCAGTTTCGCTGCTGTGAAAACATTTTGAACGCTCGTAGCAAGGTTCACACTGTAGCAGTTCACGTATAAAATGACAACTGAAAAAGAAATTAAAATCAGTCGCGTTTTCCAGCCAATAAGATAAAGTAGAAAATATTTGATACTAGTTGATGTAGTTGTAGTAATTAACCCCTTACAATTCATCCAAGATTTTACGTTTACATACCAAAAGTATTTGTCTGTATTTAAAATATATAAACTAATGACGCTTCAACATTATTTGATTTACTCCATTTTAAGTCTAAAAAAGTAATAAAATTACATTACGTTCAACATAAATTTTTTTAGAAGTTATAATATATTTAATTAGTTATGTATTGTTTTAATACTGTTTACAGAAATCTATATAAAAAACCAACACTTGAAAGGTTAGTGCTCTCTATTGTATTCATAATTATGATGACTTTATGGAGCAAAACCGTTTTTATGTCAGAGATAAAAATAATTATAAAAAGGAAGAAAAACTTGAGAAAATAAGGAATTTGTAGCAGCTAGCTTAATGAGAACTTTCCACCCAAGTTCCTATTTTAGTATTGATTGGTTCCATAACTTCCGGCTTAAAAAGTTAGAACCCTAAAAATAGTCGCATTAATCACTCTTGATTAAAATATCCTCTTTTTTTAAATTTAAATATTCAGTAACCTGGCGATATAAATCTAATCTAATCAGTAATATTATTGACAGATCTTTAAATAGTTATTTATAAATATTTGTGGCAAATCTAGCGCCATATAATTTAACTATTCATTAAAAAGGAAATTGTTAACACATAATTGAAGTAATAGACCATTGTTGTTTTTACATCTCAAAAACTATTTAATAGCAAAAAAATATCGTCCAAAGTATTTGACATAATTTTTCAAGAAAAAATAAAACAAATTTGACAAATACAGTCATCTCTTGTATTTTCACTAGGGGAATGTTCTATTTTTGTCTCCTCTGACGTCTACATATATATTTTATGAGCAGATATCACGTCTTACAAATTTATATAAACACTGCAATAAAACCAAGTGAAAACAGGTGGACAAAAAGTTACATCAGAAAAGCAGAAATGAAACATTGTGAATTAAACAAGATGTCCTACGTCTTGGAATATTTTTTTAAGCCTAAAATTTACAGTGCTTGAAAATGGTAAATATTGAGGAATATGTATTTCTGTCACCTTGACACAGGCAATTTTTTTAAGTTTCAAATTCCATAAAAAAATATGGTGAACATATAAATTAATAAATCATGACGTAAGGCAATTTTAAAAAAATAAATAAAATCAGATGAACCAAGTTTTCTATTTTTAATAGTTTTGGATATACATCGAATAATTTTTTATAATGTATCTCAATGAAACATCATATTATTACAAAGTTGCCCAGTTTTATGACATATGATTTGGAAGCAAATATGTAAAAAAAGAAACGTACCAAATTGGTACCTAGTTAGTTTAAGGTGGATACTTAAATGAAAATAAATAACTCATTATTGATTAAGTAGCCATAAGCCCTCATTCACAACTTGATCAATAATGTGGTAAGGTCATGGTTATGTATGAACACTCATACGTAAGTTCCAGGTGAAATAGGTGTACACAATGTTCTATTAGAAACAACAAGTTTACACTTCTTTACTTGCTCTAATATAGATATTTTCGTTTATACTGGGCACTATTTAGAGAAAAATATTTAAGGTTATATTTAAAAAAAACTGATTATATTCACATTGCGAAATAAATTTATTCGTTATACCACCTATGCCTCTTCCATTCCATTCTTAACAAACAACTTTTAAATATTTGTTAAACCAGTTACTAACTTATTGATTTCAGTACATTATTATTTTATAACAAAGTGCTACCAGAAATGGAATCAATAGATTAATTCTCTGGAACATTACTTTTAATGCAGTTTTGAAAATTTCTATACGGAATTGTTTTATATCCGAGATGTAAAATGATAATAAAATAACATCTTTAGCTTAGCTGGCTCAGCTGTTATAGGACCTTAAAACTGGAAGGACCTCTATAACATCCTTTTAGGATTCTGTAAAGTATAGATCCATAAAATTACAAAGTATGCTGACCGTTCACTAAAGTTGTGTTATTTAAAAGCAAAGAAAAAATTTATTTTCTAGTTTAATGGACATATTTTCGATAGTAGTAAAAAGAAACGAATGATAGTCTGTGAATCTGTAAATTCAAATAATTATATGTTGTATGATATATGTATCATAAATTATTTTTTATTATACCTACATCATAATTTAGCAAATACAACTGGAAATTAAAGCCAACTAAAATTATTTATTTTTAAACTTTATTACATGTTATGGTTTTTATACAATTCTACACATATACGAGGTCTGTTCAGAAAATAATCGAATTTTTTTAATTACGCACTATTTCTATGTTTACTGAATCCAGTGACGACGAAACATTCAATCAAAGGATCATAACGGGAGGCGAAAGCTGGGGTTGCAAATACGACACTGAGACAAAAGTGCAATCATCACAATGGACTGTCAAAGGATCTCCACGCCCCAAGAAAGCTCATCAGTCTCGATCCGATATCAAAGTGATGCCCACTGTTTTTTTCGACTTTAATGGAATTGTGAATTTTGAATTCTTGCCTCAAGGTGAAACAGTGAACCGCATGTACTATCATGGCGTTTTACGACGGTTACGTGAAAAAAGAGACCAGAGTTTTGGCGAGACAACTCAAGGTTCCTGCACCACGACAATGCGCCCGCACACTCAGCTTTGTCAATTCATCAGTTTTGTGCCAAACATCAGATTACTGTCCCCCTCACCCTCTTTACTTGCCAGATCTGGTCCTTGCAATTTTTTTTATTTCCGAATTAAAATCAGTAGAGTATTGACGACATGAAATGAAATTCGTCACATACTTTAAAAGCCATTTCAAATGAAGCTATCAATGGAGAATTTATCGACAAGATTCGAGGAATTGAACTCCAACTAGAAGATACCATGGTGAGCTTCGATGTTACATCCTTATTTACGAAAGTACCCGTCGACAATGCCCTGGAGGAACTGCATCGAAGACTAATCGCAGAGGACAAAGATGCGAGTCGAATGGATTTGTCAAGTGTGCATAAAATCGCAATTCTTTACATTCCGGGGCCAATTCTACCAACAGACGGAGGGAGCAGCAATGGGTTTCCCATTATCTCCAGACCTGACCAATATATGTCAACAACCGCTTTCACTCAATGAACTGAGCAACTTTTAGGTTATTTTTGGATCGGAGGCTTCACTGACGAGATATTCACGTGTTTCGATTAAAATGGGATACGTGGTAGATAGTATGTACATGGAAGCCTTTGAGAAGAAAGCCCTGGAATCCACAACGTTGAAGCGTAAGTGCCGGTACCGATATGTTGACGACACCTTCACGGACGCAACATCGTAGCAGATTTCCTAGATCAGATTGATCAATGGGATACATCCCGATATCCAGTTTACCATGAAAGTAGAGAAAAATGCCGCCCTTCCCTTCTTGGGTGTTTTGGTTGAGAGGAAACCAGATGGCACTTTAGGACATCAAGTATATAGGAAGCCAACTCACACAGACATATATCTGAATGCGGAGTCCCATCACCACCCAGCCCAGAAACAGGGGATCATAAATACCTTGATTCATCGAGCGCGGATCATCAGCGAGCCAAGACACTTGGCCGAGGAACTAGAAGACCTACGCATGGCCCTGAGAGGGAATGGCTACAAGGCGAGAAATATCGAATGAGCTATCAGGATATACGCCCATGGAAGAACGGGAGTATTTAGCGACGACGTACCTACCTTACGTAAAAGGTTGTACAGATAAAGTCGGACGTCTTTTGAAGAAGAGGAATATCAACTCAGTATTCAGCACTGTAAAGAAGGTGGCGGCAGCGTTTCCAAAGACCTGCAACAACGACCAGCTCAAGGGCTCCGGTGTGTACAGTATTCCTTGCTCTTGCGGAAAGGTCTACAATGGACAAACAGGAAGGCACATCAACACGAGGTTAAAGGAACACAAAAGTCACCTCAAAAATAACAATTTACACAGTAGATCTGTGTGAAGCCAATATGGTGGTGAGAGAGAGAAGATTTTGGCCCGGACTATACAGAGAAATATTAGCAAAATCCAAACAATTTCAACAGAGACGGTGGCGTGGATCTGCCAGGTATATGAAAGAAAGCCATCCCTGAAAGCGACCCACTGGAACGTCAACAACGCGTACGAGGTCACCCACCGGAACGTCATGGATCAGTGACCACATCAAATATATATAAATAGTTGTTGTAGGTGTAGTACAAAATTAGCAGATCTCCCGTTTCAGAGTGACTTCTGAAGAAGAGAGCGATATGTCTCTCAAAACGTCAAGAGTTGTACATCGACGACGTTGCAACCAAACCGGAAATTATTCAACCAACTATCCATGACTGCTTTGCGAAACGGAAACACCAATGGCAAAAGTATGTGAATAGGAGAGCGAAGTACTTTGGAGGAGACAGGGACCAATAATGTATAAAATTAATAAATAATAAAGGTGGGTTATTTTCTGAACATATCTTGTATGTAAAATACATTGTTATAAATTGTATATTCAACATTTATTTTTTTAAGTTCTATTTGTTATACTTTTAACATTTCGGTTGTCTCTAATTCTGATGTAAAGTGAAAATATGTAGCAAGTGTCTACACCGAGACAAAAACATTCTGAATGAATGGGATAGCAAATATTATTTTAACAGACATTCACAAGTCATTTATTTTTCCAGGTTATTCCTAATGACTGAGGAAAAATAATACAGCAATATTTAATCCTTATTGTTGGTGTACTTCATTAGCAAAACGTGTTATATTTTATGAGTTCCATGTGAGCAAGTGTTTAATTTGTGTATCTTATGTAGTATTATGGGCATGACTTTTTTTGTGTTAGAAGAGTATCTATAAGTACATTTCAGGAATTGATATCCTGTCACTGTTTAATTAAATTGGTTTAATCATATTTACTACAATAATAACTGCGTTTATATTTCTTAAATTTTAGAAACCTGATAAAAAGTTCTTATATCTCGCAATTCCCTTTCTTATGTGACTATTGGTTTCGTAGTTACAAAACTAGTCGAAATAATAAACAGAGTTGTGAGATATAAGGACTTCTTGCAATATCTTTGTAATACTTTTACTCATGTGCTTTGACCTATAAAGTGATCGGTGGACTACTCACAAATACGGATTAATTTTTTACTTACAAACTTAAATTCATAGGGACTATTAAAATTTTTCTTGGTGTAATGCAAAAACAATTTGTGCGCATTCTAAAATGTACAGTAAAGATATATTTGGTATCTCATCTGAAATAAGGAATGCTATGAAGAAAGCTACGCTAGATTTGTTGCCAAAAAGAAAATAAAAAAGCAATATGAACATCTACCTTATAAAACCAATGATAAACAGGCTGATTCAAAATTCAGTACAAAGAATTTAGTGGCGTATTTTTGAGGTAATCTTAATTAATTAATTTAATCTTCATTATTTATGAAGATTAAATGGATGGTATTTGAAATTATATTACGTTAGCAGATTTTTTTGAAAAGTGAAAAGTCTTAAAACTTCTCTCAAAGAATTCAATGAAATTTTTACTATAATGTGTACAAATTATAAATCGATATTGTTCTACTAAAATGTTAATACACGAAGCAGACTAGTTTTACGATTTTACGTCAAGATAATGTGCCATAAAGTTAAAAATAAACATTCACTTTTATAATTAAAAATAATTTTAAAAGCTGTCATTTTTGACACGAAAAAAATAAATTAACTTATTGAAGTTGATATTTGGCAACTATGATTGTTTACTATTTTATATGACAGAAGAAAAAAATGTAAATTTATACAATCTATGTTCACTCTACTCATGTTCATGTTCTGTGAAAAAAAAAACGAAATTACTTACCCATTGCCAACAGAGCTACCATTTTAACGACGATATCTGACGGTTCACATTCGGTAACAAACGCTTCCACGGCATATTTTCCAAAACTTAGGCAAATGATAGCCATTTGGGATGGTTTCAGCACCAACGTGCTGGCCCAGGAAAACAGAAATGCCGGAGGGGCACCAAAAGCGTCCATAAAATAAGCGTATTCAGCCCCTGATGATGTATTCATCGTGCCCAGTTCTGCATAAGCAAGAGCACCTGCAATAAAAAAAATAATAATTGGAACACGTTGAAGATAATTTATGTATTATACCTGTAGGTACAAAGCGTCATTTCAAGTTTCATATTTGTTAATTAAATTTAACCAGGCAAGCAACTGCTCAAGCTGTTATAAAATTTCGAAATTTGTTAGTCCGGTTCAATTATATTTATTTTCAGAAAGTGTAATTTGGTTTTCAGAAAAATTATTTCTAGCTCGATATTAATTTATTTATTACTGTGCGACGTTATTAACTGTATTTTATGAAGCCGTAATAATGGAATAATGAAACTGATTTTAACGTTTGTTGATAGCATTTTTAATACGTAATTTACTTGATTTTTATCTGAAGAGCGTTGAAGGAATAATTAATATATTACAAAATACTTTTTTAATTAAAGGCCATTTGGAATACAATTGACGTTTTTTAAAGCACTTATGATTAATTTGAAATTCAAATCACGCTTTCTGAAACAAAATAAGTAAACTGAAATACAATATTTAACGCTTTTTGATATAATCTAGAAATATTGTGATTTTTAAAGGAATTGTTTTAAGTATAATGAAAATAAATTTCCAGTTCTATATTTTATCCATCATTTTTATTATACAATATTTTAGAATATTTTTTTAAATAAATAATTATTCAATCGTCACTGCTTGGGAGTATTCAATAATCCTATTTGAAAATCTAAAATAATTACTTCAACAATAATAAAATAATACATTTTATCATTTTATCTTAAAAAAAAGATTGGGCAAATGATATACCTACTTATAGTTTGAAATCTCGAATACAATGAGAAATATAGAATTACTAAATTACATTATGAATTAATTACAAAGCACCATTGTAGAATATCAAAGGTCTCACAGGTTTGAAAAAATTGGGCTTCTGTTATGTATTATGGTGAGTTTATTATAAGAATATCTCAGTCCTAACTTAGCCGTAATTATATCCTTATCTTAATCCATAGTCTTAGTCTAAAACCTAATATTTTTACTTGGTTTATAAAAATTTGGTTTTAATTATTAACGTATTTTTAAGAATTGGCAATCCACTGTCAGATTTTTATGCATGCATATTTGCATCCTAAAAAGTGAAAATAAGACAAGGACTATATTAGGATTTTTATAAACCAGTACATTAAAACCTGTACCTTTGACTTCTTTGAAGAAAGACTAAAACTAAATTAGGACTAAGTTAGGACCAAGACGTTGTATGAACTCACCATTAGCTTCTAAAGGAGTTTTTTTTTGACTAGTATTATTTAAAAAGAAAGGAGATCCTACACATGTTGTTATGTTTAAATCTGCACCAACAAAGCAGGCGAAAAGTAAGAATAAAAGAATTTGCCTAAAAATTATCCCCACAAATAATGTGAAATATATGCAATATTTCACATTATTTTACTGTTAGAAGATTTTGCGGTGCAACAAATTAGGTCTGTTCATTCTGATCTCAGCAGTGAAATCACAAAAATACTGTTTTTTGTATCAGAGCAGATAATCTGATTTTGCTCATTTACATTTCGCAATTTACTGTACGAGTAGATTATAAAAATCACTGAAATTCGATATAAGGAATAATAGGTTTGTTCACCGATGTTATCTACCACAAACTCCAGATTTACATTTTTTGTGAATTTTTTTCTTGATTTTGGGTATTAACGAAAGAAATAGTTTTTGGAAAATATAACCTCTAAAGCTAAATATCAATGAACAGACGATCTTTACCAACCTACCAACGAACTGAAATTGAGTAAGGTTTTACTTCGCGGTAGGAACTAGCAGCCGTCGAACAGACTAAAAACTTGAACTTAGAGGCTGTTCGTTGGTATTTTAACGTCAAATTTGCTTTTTTTGCCTCTAAATTCTGCCAATTGTCAAAACAACGTGATATATATAATCGGTTGCTTTGATTCCAGCAACCCTTAAATGAACAGATCAACCAATTCGTACAAGGTGAATCATAATTAGTTGCAAAATATTTAACCACAGTTTTTTCTGATCAAAACAAATCAATTAACCGAGTAGATAATCAATAAAGTCGATACTAAAATGTTACATAACAAAGATTTTTTTACAAGAACAGAGACACGACAAGAAAGCAACACACAACAGAATGCATCAAGAAAAGTTTAACAAAAATCAGGTGTTTCAGTTTCTCGAATCTCTACTTGATCCGATGAAGAAAAATATTGTGCACCTAATTACGACTCAATCGCTTCTATGTATATGATCTTCTTTACTCGAGATAATGTTTTTTCCAAATGAGTATAATACGTAAGAACATATTGGAATATTTACTAATTTCCCTACATCTGTTGTTAAAAGAACAATTTAATAAGTACCTCTAAATTTATCTTCAGATATGAATACAATGACGAGGGAGACTAGCTACACCAAGATTACATATTTAAAAAAAATTGTAATGCAGGAAACGACTTTTAAATTTGTAAGATGCTACGTGTAATATTAGACCCAAGTATTTAAAATAGAAAAAACATCTAAAAATAGAACATTTATCACCTTTTATTTTTACAACACCTAATAAAAACAGATTGAAAATTTACAATTTTATGCTGAAAGATTGTAATGATAAACGCTTGAAAAATTTTGGAAGTGCAGACAGACTAGCCAAAGTTCTCAAGGATTTATAACTGAAATATTTTTATATCCAGTATTCATACTTTCAGTAATAAATATTTAATTATTTCAAGTATCCTGCCAAATCTATATTTACTGACGTCAACGGAGCGCATGACTCTCCTACACAATTCCGACGATAGTAAATAGACTGACGGGACGCCCAGGTAATTGACACAACGTCTAAAAAAGCCTTTCATCGTGGACTTTCCCTTTTTTAATTTCTACGAGTGACGAATTTATGAGCATGCCAAATTACCTATTGTGTCTGACTAGGGTTTCAATAAATAATTTTTTCGTGTATCTTTAGTCACATTTAATCACATTTGATTTAGCTCAGTAGGTATGTAGAGATGTGTGGTACACTTTCTATAAATATATATTTTTTTATATGAACTATTTGTGTTTCTTGTACATGAGTAAATAAGATCATTGTATTTTATTGCAAACAATTTTTTCAAATCTTTGACAGATTATTTAATTATTTTTTACCTTGTACATATTCCACTATACCCATTATCAGTGGTACAGTGCCTTCATAAATGTTTGCAAGCCATGTAACTACTGAGCTTAGACAATCCTAAATCTTGGTGTCACCAATAATAATGATTCGTTTATAATGAATAATGACAAACCGTTACGCATACGCTGGAGATAATGCGATCGCTGAGTGGTTGGCTGATTGGATTTTACATAGTATGTTTTCTTTTAAAAATGTATTGTTTGTTTTTGACAAATTTGGAAGAATAAGACAAATTAAATTAAAAAAATAAAAGGCTTCAAATTGTCGAATGTACTGTCTATAATAATATCTACAAGTTAGATTTAATGTCGGACTAGATAGTTAATAATAGTTCAAAATAAATAGATTTTTCATTTGAATGTTTTTCTAAAAATGTTTCCCCTTCGAAATATAAGATGACAACATTTCAAAAAGAAAAATCTACTATCTTATATTTCCCACACTCACGTAGATATTCAAACTAAATTCTACATATTGTACTGGATTGGCTGCCATAAAAGGTAGTTATACCAAGTTCTCTAAGCAACCAGAATACGAAAAAGTAGTATATTTTTTTAAGTTTTCATCAGAGTACAAGGTATAATCTGGACTTGGGATTTTTTTTATTAAACCCTGTAAATTCTAGAAAAACAGTACAGAGGTTATTTAGTAAATTCCATGAGCTGAGGAAATATAAAAAATTGCAGATTCACTTCCATTAACAAAATTTATCAAATAGAATACTTTCATTCTATTTTGATCTTTGTGGAGCTTCAAATTGGAAGAGGGATGAGTAAATATCTATGATATTAAAAATTATGATTATCATTTCCATTTCATATCACAAAATATTCACAGGTCCTTAAAAGCTAATTAAGAGGTTTCTTAACAAAAAACAATGTTTACAGTGTACACCCAAAATAGCATATACTAACTTTCTTAAACAAATGTCTGTAGGAAATCTCTGGGTTATTCTTTAAAATTGTCACTGGAAAGCATACCGACCGCTGCCAAATTCTGCTCTGCATCAAATTTCAGAGTAGAGGCGGTTCCAAAGATATCCCGATATTATTAAGCGAATATTTTGGGAACACCCGCTAGTGGAAGCAATGCATAATTCATAAATACACATGCTGGTTATTTCTGAATTCTGTTCAATTTTCGCTGGTTTACATTTACGCAACGGAGGTTTTTCTTTCAGACTAGTAGTCGCTCTCGTATTTGTAAACTATGATATTTTGCGGAAAGAAATTCGATTAAGTATCTTGTCTTCCACGTTCTAGTTTTTGATTGGTGCCTATATTTTTGTCAAATTCCAAAATATACTGCGTAGTCTTGCAAAAACTTTTGTACTTTATTTTATTTTAATCATGGGGGCGCTAATAAGAGTATTGTTCTCTATATTATGTTTTGGGTTTCCATAAAAATTTATTTTTGAAGCAAAATGACTATTCAGTTTCAGAAATTCGAAAAATTCGAAAATTTCTGATTGTCGAGTTCTCTTGCACTTTCTTCTGACATTCTTCTTCAAAATCGATTTTGAACTCGTCTGCTTTCACTGTTTTGTAAGCATTTCTACACATTTGCCCTTGGCAATGGGTGTAATACTTCTTCAAAATCGATTGAAAAAAACATTAAATTATTGCAATTTTTTATAAGCCTGAAAATTGCTAAAATGTTTAAACAATCACCACGGCTCACCTAAGCGTCCGAATTGAATTTTTCAAAAACCATTTTAAAGCTTGAGAGCTCTTCTTTTTGTGGTGAAATTTTCAAGTATTCAAAGGCTTTAGATCTTTAGAAATTTGATTTTGAAAATTTTTTAATTAAAAAAAAAAAAAATTTAAACAATTATTATGTAAAAATTATCTAACCGAATTGGATGAAATTTAGTGTGATGATTATATGCACTAAGAAGTTTAATTGGGAAAAGTATGAAGATCCTAGGTATTATTCAAGTGTCTGAAACAAATTGACAAATAAACTAGCATTTTTTGCAATTTTTTAAATTATTTTTTCGAATTGCAACTAACTCTATCTTGTTCAAAATTTAATTTTTTTTCCTCTTCCATTTTTGTCTAAAATGAATAGTTGCTAAGTTGTCGACGAGAAATCCAAGAAAAGAATGAATTTTTTTGCTATTTTTTATACTTATTTGCAATAACAATTAAGCCCAGTTTTTTTTTATTTGCATAGAAAAATTATGATTTCTAATGCTGTTTAAAAGCCATTAAAGCAAAAATCTCCGATCATATGCGTTTTACCCAAATATACCTTTTTTAAAACAGATACCGCCTGGACTAAATGAACAAAAAGCATTTTGAAGATTCTAGTTTTTAGATCAAGAAATAGAGCGACCAAAAAAAGATTGTTGCTTGACTTGTAAAAAATTTTTTCAGTCAAGAAATTGCATGGACCAGATAGTTTGTTTATTCAGTTTAAATTTCCTTTTTTTTTTAAATTTCGATACAACCATTTTTTATAGAAATTTCGGACGTTTGTTTTCAGTCATCGATATATCGACGACAAATGGTCGTACAGAGAATTGAAGGGCAATTTCGGAAACGAATAAAATTCCTATAACATGCTGCCGCAACTCTTCAGAAAAAATTTTTTTTGAGGTTTTCTCACATTTTTACTGCAAATAACGATTAAATTGTTGAAAAAAAATTTGGGAAATGGTAAATTTTTTTTCAGAGAAGAAAAAGGGTAGTTTTGAAAAAAACTGTTTTTTAAGCGATTACAGACTGCACAAAAATTAATTAGAAATTTGTCTCAAAAAACGGTATGAATCGGAGTCGAAATCTGGTTTGGGTCCTCAACTTTAATTTTAATTTAATTAAAAGTTGATGAACAAAAGCATAGGACGGAAAAGCCGAATCATGCTGGAAACAATTGGATTTTGTTTTCTTCAATGTCCACAAGGTTTTCAAAAAAAAACATCGAAATTTAAAAAAAGTAATAATTTTTTTTTCGTCAATTTAAACATTATTTGCGATAAAAATGTGAGAAAACCTCAAAAATTTTGTTTCCGTTTTAATCAGATTATGAAGTGTTTAAGCTCAAAAAACGTGACCCTCTAATTTTTTTAAAAAGTTTGTTTGAAACAAAGGAACGGTTCTGTAGACAGAGACGAAATTTCACAGGGTTTTTCTGGGTATATCGAACTATAAAAGTTATGCTTAATATTAGGCATTTCGTGAATATTTCTAATTTAGTCAATTTTCTAAAAAATCATAAAATACCCTTTTTTCCCGTTTTTAAAAATTCGTGTGAAAGATGAAAAAAATACGTTGACTTCTTGCGTGTAAATCTTTGTTTTTAAACTCTGAGTTTGTTTCGATACTTTCGACAAAAACCGGTTCCACTATTTGGGGGATTTTCCTGAGTTTTCGTTATCCTCCGCTTCAAAGTCTCCAGAGACCCACGCTAAATTACTAGATAATTACATATAACATTTATTTTAAAAACTATTATCCTTTACTGGTTACGACATGAACAAATATTAGTATCAACTAATAAATAATACGTATTATACCAACAGCATACCCTGCCAAGCAATGCTCTGCACTGCACTGGCAAAGCTAAGTGAACCCGTGTACCATACAAACAAATTATTTACGACCTAGTGGACCAATACAGGATTGCTTTAATGACCAGCGCGCCGCTGTCAATTCTACATCAGGCGGACTAGTTTACCAATTCCGGACTCGTCGAATTGCTATTCATAAATAATATAACTTACGAAACACATCATGGTCAAAGCATAGGTAGGAAGAAATTTCAGGAGAAGTGCATACGGTCCTGTGCTTTAAAATTTACAGGTTGCAATTTACATCGTAACAACTTTACAACAAATAGAAGCTGAACCTGTTGTAGGATGTAAGTTCCTGTTTTTTTTTTAAATTAGTGTATGGTTAAGTCACTCTACTAGGGGAGAGTGAATAAAGACGTCCATCCCTAGTGGCTCTAGTAAGTGAATAAAAATGTCTATGTTGAACTCTATTGTTTTCCCATCCTTTCGACAACCTGAGATAGAGCCTTTCGGTGAACAAACTTCTATAGTCCGTGTAGACTAGAAGTGGCTATAATTAATCTAAAATAAATAAAAGCAACCGAATTAAATATCACAAATGAATTGAAAACGTGACCAATAGTTCAATCAGTTTAAATTTAAGCAGAATCTGATCCTGTTCCGACCACTTACGAAAGGCCGCGCTATTCAAATAAAACGCAGCATTGCCTCTAAAAAGCTGTTACTGCCAGTTAACTTCACACCTGGTATGATATGGTGAGATGGTAAACGGGTAAAAACAAGCTGCCACGTTAATTCGGTGAAACGGGAATCGCCGTTTAATTTTTTTTAGTTTTCAGTTTACGAAAAGATGTTTGTAATAGTATATTCACAAAGTTACACTCTATATATGTTAGAAACTATCTCATTTGACACACATTTCAACATAATAGACTATTACATTATTGCGAAACGTTTGCCTTTGTTTTTTGTTTACGAAATTCTAACATGCTGACCGACTTGAATGAAATTTGTTGTGTTAGTAGTAGAACAAAATATCATAGATTTGAGGACTGAAGAACATCTGAAATGAAAGCAAAGTCTACTTTGTTGCTTGAATCAAATAAGTCAAATTTTCGATGAAATAATCAGATTTGTAAATGTGTTGATAAGAACCGAGAAAATAATTAATTACAAAGAAAAACCGTTCGGTATTTATATAAAGAAATTATAAAAGAAAGAAAGTTGATATTACTTATACAGGGTGTCCTGGTACTTGATACAAAAAATACCGAGTACAGATAGATGAGGTCAAAATAATATCAGTTCTTCATATAATTTTTTTTTCATACGGGCCAACGTTAACAAGTTATGGGCCCTCAAAGGTGAAAATTAAAAGTTATTTTTATTTACAGTCATTAACTTCAGCATGATGCAAATTTGGTGATCAATAACACATGCGTACAGCTTATTTTTGATGTTGAAGTGAAACTTCATTATGCCCAGAACGCCAGGGACAGACTATGCCCAATGGTTAACCACCCATAATTTTTGCACAGATGACGATCGCAATTTGTCTGTATCAAAAATAAGATCCCTGGAGAATATACCAACGATAATACCCTCTTGGTTCAACTCGGTAAAATTAACAGTTTAGGAAATATTTGTGAATTTATGTTACAGTGCACATCAAGCGGCGCCTCCACCATTTTTTAAAAACATTTTATTTGCACTTAATTACTATGTTGGAAGCATACATATTTTTAAAATAAGGGCCGAGAAAATCTTACTGTCTGCTAATGTAATTTTCATTAATAAAACCTGACGAATACACTTTACACATAATACAAAATAGAAAAACAAAACAAGAAAAAGTTAAAGTAAGTTAAAAAAATTACTTAAAAGAAAGAAAATTATCAAAATACATTTTCAACATGGGCACCTTTCACCTCCACATACTTCCTAAGTACACGAAATAGCATTTTTAGGGTAATAATTTAATACGTCCATAGGTTTTTTAGGAACATTTGAATGGACATCGATATTTGGAGCTTTTGCAAAATAATTTGCAGCTACTATTAGACGATGTTCCATTAGATACCGGAAGAAACGTTTGGTTCATGTACGATGCGGCTCCTCCCCATTTCAATATTATTGTACGAAATTATTTGTCCATTGTGTTAATAATAAATGGATTGGGAGAGGAGGCCCAATTTCATGGCCACCACGTTCTTCAGACTTTAATCCGATGGACTTATTCCGTCGGGAAGTTTAGTATACGCAATCCTAGTACATACAATGGACGAATTGCTACAAAGAATTAATTTCCATTGTGATAATATTAAACATACCCCAGAAATGCTGTTTTGTGTACAAACAAATAACATTCGTAAACTTAGGTGTGTGGAGGTGGAAAGTATCCATATTGAGAATGTATTTTGATTGCTTTCTTTCTTTTAAATTATTTTCTAACTTTAACTTATTCTTGTTTTGTCAAATTTTGTTAGTAAAAATTACATTAGCAGACAGTAAAATTTTCTAGGCTCTTATTTTAAAAATATGTACAGTTCTAACATATTAATTATGTTTAATTAAAAATTAAAAACAAGAAATGGTGGAGGCGCAGCTCGAAGTGCTCGATTTCCTAAACTGTTAATTTTACCGAGTTGAACCAAGAGGGTATTATCGTTGGCAAATTCTTCAGGGAACTTATTTTTAATACAGGCATATTGCGATCATCATCTATGCAAAAATTCTGGGTGGTTAACCATTGGGCATAGTTTGTTCCCAGCGTTCTGGGCATAGTAAAGTTTCACTTACAACATCAAAAACAAGCTGTACGCATGTGTTATTGATGACCAAATTTGCATCATGCTGAAGTTAATGGTTTAGAGACTGTGAATAAAAATAACTTTTGAATTTTCACCTTTGAGGGCCCGTAACTTATTAACGAAGGCCCGTATGAATAAAATGTATATGAAGAACTGATATTATTTTAACCCCATCTACTTGTATTCAACTTTTTTGTATCAAGTATCGGGTCACCCTGTATATTCTTTTCAGGATAATATGGTCAACAGCAAAACTCATACGCTCGGACTGATACTTCGTAATATGATTAAATATAAACCTACAATACCGACGCGATAAAATGAATAAAACACGTTGTATGTACGGTTATCGTTTTACCCAGAACTGGATTATTCCCTGAGCAAATCAAATAGTAACAGCTTTTCATAATGCAATTAGTAATACTAGAATAAATTTCAAATTGTGTTATTGTTATCGTCGAAGGTGTGGCCTATTCGCGCTGAAACCATTGATTTTCCAGTTCAAATTAATCCCAGTGTTCTGTGTAAAGTGTTTCACAAACTTTACTCAGAAAATAAAATGCGGAGTATCAGAATCTGTAATAAACTGTAGGAAACAGGTAACGTAATTTGGAAGGTAGGTGTAATGGCAAAAGAGGGAATTAAATGTTTTTGCTTTGTTCAGGTAGGTATTACTTAATGAGGGTCCTCACTCTGTTCGTTCAGGCAATTTAAATTCACTGTTTCTCGTGTCTGTTGCCGTCGTTTCATAATTTAATAACTAACAACAACTTGGTTTAAAAAGGTTATTCTAAAATTAAGATGAAAGTAAAAGTAAAGCAGTACCTGCCAACGAAGGTAGGTAAAATATAAACAAGAAATTTGTTTTAAACTCCAAAGAGATTACATTACAGGAGGAAATTCAATATTTAAATATTCTTGTGCAGTACGGCAATAAATGAGGAGAAATGAGATGTAATTCTCTGACATACATTAAGATATATATATATCTTCAAAGAGCACTAGTAAATTATTTTCTAAATATCAATAACATCCATTTAAATGTTTTAGCAATGCAATATATCGATTTTCAAAAAGTACCTACTGGTGCATATTCTGGGATTTTTTCGTTTGCGCTAAAAACAGCTTTCCCTGAAATAAAAATTGTAGCTCGCTTGTCGATAATATGCTGATAGCTAATTAAAAAAAGTCTTGATCGTATAGAGGGTCGTACTATCTACCACGTGTTGTATAAACTCATATTATAAATTTTGCAACATTTGCGTAGAAAAGTAGAAAACAGTTAGTTCTGCGGCCGCAGCATTTTGTCTACATTCAGCATATTCGTTAATTCGTTGCTACTGTAATTGAGCATCATTGCGCTAACTACTAATGACAATACCACTCTACTACTACAATTTTACTCTCAAAATATCAATATCGAAATTAGTGAGACTTTTAGGTGTGCAAGGACGACAGTTAAGAAACAATTAATTTTTAGGCAAGTTACAGCCAACAAAATATTCAGGCTATTATGTTTATGTTTTTCTTTAACTTCCACTGTTTACATTTTCTACACCAAACGTTTTTTTTTCTTCGCAAGTGTACGAAACTTTGGCTACTGTATTAAGGAGGTATATCGAGTTTACTAAAATGCACAGATGTACTTGAAATTTATATAGCGTATTACCAGTGTTCCTTTTGTGCGTCATGTTTTTTGAAATTTTTTTTGAATCTAGATTTTGAGATATTGTTGTTGAAAGTTGTTCATTTTAACAGGTTTATATGGCGAAAAAATTTAGAAATTGTGAAACAAAACTTTTCCATAGATAGTATTATCTTATTTTTTATGTAAAACTAATGTAAGTTTTGAACATAGTACAGCTGCATTAATTAGAAATAGAAACCAATAATTGCATTTCTGTCTGACTTGAGGATTAATGTGGCAACGTCGCAATCAGCTGACAGCAAGGAGGGAATACATTTGAAAGACTTGATAAAAACGAAATTAATTTCAAATATATACATTTTTCCTAAATCCCATGTACATTGTTATCAACAAAAAATTATCCACAACAGATTATTTTTTATAATGTTTTTTAAAAAACTAAATTAATTAAAAAAGGCTAGGAAGCTGTGATATATTTATTGGAATAAAAAATACAGTTGATAAATCCTTTCGATATATTTAATGGTTTATAAAAACATCGTAATCTGTACCCAGCAATATTTAGGGTTACATAAAGTTTTCTTTACTTGATTAAATAATTAGTAATACTTGAGATAAAAGCTTTTGTACAGAATAACAAAGGAATTTAAATATTTCTCAGCAAACATTATATCTAAAAAATTAGTTATAGTTGCAAAACTTTTGTAACATTACTAAAATAGAGATGAAAAACACGAACAGTGAGTAATGTAATTTCTATCACAGAATCTGCAAAATTGCATCCAACATTTTCTTTGACATGGACGACAGATGGGCGCGAGTGTCATTTCATTTCTTTAGAACTAAATTAACATAATTATTTTCTCGTTGTTTTACCAGTTCACATGATTTACGGATTTTAAATAATGGATACAAATCTTCGCGAGGATAATACGATATATTTGCTATATATAATAAATTATAGTTTACATAGTTTACACACAATAAATTTTTGAACGCGTACGCATCTTTACCCGAATTTGACGCACAATATCTCCGATGTCCCAGGTCTGTAGGTCGCAGTGTATACAACTGCACTCGATTATTAGCGCTGTTGCCACATCTACATAGTGTTTATGCGTTCATTAAATATAATTTAAAACTACGTAAATATGATATTTTTATGTTGTTAATTTTCAATATGTATGTTATGTGCATATTGGGTAGATTTCTTTGCTATAGGTATAGATAATGTTTATCGCAAATAGTTTCAATAGAATTTATTTTTTTCATATTGGTAGCGGGTTTTAGTCCCATAAGAAAAGCATAGGACACCCCTGCGATCCTCACTTCCCTCGGACCCCGATATACCTCCTTAATATGGCCGCCGATGCACTGATATACACAGTCGAAGTGGACATTGCTTCAAATTCTAATACATCAGTAGTGTGAAAATTATGGCCGAGTGCATCTAGTGACATGTGGTCTGATACCTCCGATTTGGAAAAAAATGGCGAAAGGCGACTTGTATTGCAGGTGTCATAAAATAATGACAAGTGTATTTCCAATGTGGGCGAAAGCAATTTTTAAAAATGTCTCATCTATGAGATACTGATAAGGACCAACAAGTTCGAAACCAGTCTGTCTGGTGAGTTTGGGCAACGAGTGGCCCTAGCTCGGTTTACTAGACTTTTTGTTTCGACCAATGATGTGTATTAAACAACAGTAATCATGGTGAATTCGTATAAACTATACGCATTGTGCAAGAGTATGGTATCAAGCGTATTGGAATGTCTGTTAGAGTTAGAGCAGATCTAGAATTCAGATAATATCAGAAGCACACTACCATATGCTGTGTGAATGCGGTGTATCGAATCACAGAAAACAATGGACAATCAAAAAGTTGTTGAGCGGGATATAAATTAAACTAAAATCAAGTATAGTAACAGCAAATACTTAATAGTACCTAACTTCTGCAGGAATATGGAATAGATCTTACAAAAAAGTATGCACTAATAACACTTGAATTAGTTTCTGAAATTGTTGTGTATATTTCCGGTGGGAAATATATACAGTATATAACAATAATTTTAAGAATCCATGTATTCGCAAGTTTTAACAGTATCTCTTAAATTTAGATCATTTCATTAACATCCTCTATTCATTTACGATAATACTATACATTATTCCAATTATATTTCAACTGGCGCACGAAAATAGCTCCAGAAACATTTACATTAACCATATTTTCGTCAGAGACGGTAATTTCCTGGGGCCCTTTACAACGATCGGGGAAGCAGGTGTAAAAGGTATTTGATGCTGACAAACAAATAAATTAAACTCTTTAGGCTGAAAGAGCCGCTATTTTCATTGTAAAAAGTAAGTACGGACAAATTGAAGGATTTTAACAGATTTAGAATTTAATGGAAAAATGAAGGAGATTTTTTCTATAGGTACCCTAAACATGTTCAAATTCTTTAATTTCCCGTCCTTTAAATATAATCTTTTTCCAGTATTTTAAATACTGGAAAGACCTGGTTAACTGATTGTGAATATACATGTTCAATAATCATCTAATTAATAAAGTCTTAGTCAGTCGTCAAAGTAAAACAATAAAAATTATATTAAAATAATGAATAAATTTGATTAAAAGCTAACTCAAGATTTAAAACTGGTCGTATGTTCTGAATATCAGTTTTCTCACTCACCTAATAAGGATAACAATCCGCATGCCATCCATATCACAAAACTCATCCCGATTGATCCTGTCCTTTCGAGTAGTCCAGACGGGGAAACGAAAATTCCGGAACCTAGAAATAAGATGAAATTAAACTCACAATCAGTATCAAGAAATTCAGTAATAACTTCAATCAACAAATTTTTGTTAAAACTAATAGCAAGACAACTTAAATATATAGCAATGATTAAGGTAACAATGGTAACGCAAATATTTCACATTTTCGTTTAAAAA
The DNA here is from genome assembly GCF_000390285.2 of Anoplophora glabripennis. Classification (NCBI taxonomy): domain Eukaryota; kingdom Metazoa; phylum Arthropoda; class Insecta; order Coleoptera; family Cerambycidae; genus Anoplophora; species Anoplophora glabripennis. The sequence goes on along the minus strand of NW_019416579.1, from coordinate 428,196 downwards.
TTTTTACAGCATTACATTTAATAACCCTCACTTTTTTATTCGAAAATATGCTGTACAGTGTAATGAATTAAAAATATATTTTAAAGTTGATATTTGACTTTCTCAATAAACTAAACTACCTATTGCACACCGTAAAAAAATATATTTTCACTCCAAATCAACCCAACTTTTTGTTAAAAATTAGTGTAGTAGAACATAAGAACATAAATACATGGTTTCAGAATGTCATATTTCTTATATACAGGGTATTTTGAATAGTTTTAAATAGGTAACTCTTTTTTCATTTCTTTTGCCATTACGATATTATTGCATTGTTAAAATTGGGTTTTCCTCGAAAACAAAGACTGAAAAAAGTACCAAGAATACAGACAAAATTGCAGAAATCAGAAACGTATTTTTTTTTTAAAATAATTTGGATATGATTTCTTCATACTGCTAATGCTGATATCATATTTCAGTTAACGCCAAAAACGCTTTCTAATCAGATGTAATAAAAATACGAGAAAATTAAATCAAATCGCTTTTGATATCAAGGATAAAGGAACCGAAAAAAAAAACAGTTTTTAACATCTCTATCTAAAGCCCTCTTCTGTAAAACAATTTTTATGAGCAAACTTCTAATGACGCTACTATCTATAAAAGTAATAGTCACTTTTTTTTCTATATAAAAGTTCATAATCTGTAACTTATTCTTTATACGATTTTGTTTAATATATTTAATTTTACTGTAACTAAGCCTTATTTTCCATGAAAGATATCCTTACGTAATACCTAATAATCTAATACCTAATCTAATGAAAGCAAGACTTAATTCATACGCAAATTAAATTTGTTTACCGTGTTCCTGAACATTTCTTATTAACTTTTTGAAGATACAGCAGTGTGTAGGAGAAAATGTAATTAAGGCGCTCTCAGTCCAGATGAGAAACTTTCAATTTGTCGAATGTCTAACAAAAAGATAAAGGAAAAGTTTTTTTAAGGGCTTTATATAAAATTACTCTCTAGAGAAGTAAATACAAGGTAATTTTGTATGCTATCTCGTTCCATTCACGAAATTAGATTTTTAAAGCAATATTACTTTTATATATCAGAAAATGGAATGTTTTAATAATTTGAGAGGAAAAAGGACATTAAACATTTTTTTCTTATTGTTTTCTTATATTCCTAATATAGTATTTTTAATAAAGAGAATAAGGCATTTCGTTTTAAATTCATACAAAATCGCCTACACAGTTTTATAGTCTTATTCTGAAGATAGCTTAAAGTTGTAATCTAATATGAGTAAAAGCAACAATCGGATCTCAGTTATTGGAAATAGATATTTCTTATGATGACATTAAAATACCAGTTGTCTGAAAATTATTATTTTAAGATATAACGAAAAAAATTAAAACAGTGATAACGTATTTGCCATAAATAAACATGAAACCAATGATTGGAAGTTAAAAATGGGAGATTTGGAGATTTTTTTCAAGACTGCAAAAATTATAATAATGTTTTTTTCAGAAATGCAAAGAAATTAAGGCAATGGTAACAAGTTACAGCGTGTGTAAGTATAATTTTTTTAATAAACGTAATCAATAATATCAATCATAGGAAAGCAAACACAAATGCTTCTGTAAACTTTACGCTTATATTTTGAGATATGTTTTATCACTATAAATTTACAGCACTCTAAAAAAATTACAGAATAGCACCATTAGTCATCTAGACGATGGGAATGCGACGTGTAAATAACTTTAGATACAATAATGACGCAACTGTACTTTCTAAAATGTGCTGTACATGTGTAAAGCATCTTCATAAATGTCCATCAATTTATCTAGTTAATTGAAGCAGTAGTAATTTTAATGAAGTATCTACCTCAACTACTGTTTGGCGTTTATTAACAGTTGAGAATTATGTGAATATAAATAGAACGGATTTCGAATCAAATTAAAGCAAAAGATTAAATTTTTTAAACAATTTTAAACAGTTCGTTAAATATTTTTTTATTACCAGTACATTAATTAAAATTCTATAGGGTGATCCAGTCATAATGTCATTAATTTTAAGTGAAAATAGGGAAAAATGAGTAGAATACGAATACGCGAATAAAAAAATTTAATAATGCATATTTACGCTGAAAAAAATTATCAAATCATTATTTAAACCCCTTTTTGGGACCGTTCCTGACCGCTGACCTACAAAGGTTTATCGAGAGTGAATCTCAATCCACCCTATTACTCACTTACGTAGTTTTTACTGCGTTTTTAATGCGTAGTGAACGACAAGGAGTAACAGATCTTGTTACCCAGACACATGTATGTATGTATAAGAATATTACAATATTACTATATATTATTTAGTATTTTTAATATTGTTAAGGTTTTCACTGTGTTTTACATTGAATATAAGTCTTAAGTATTATGTTCAATTAATTATTCGGTTTGTAGTACGCATACCTAGTGACTTATTGTTTTTAAAAGAGTGGTACGGTACCCACCTAAATGCCAGTATGGCTAAAACAACACTCATCCGTCTATAGTGCTTTGTTAATAAAGTTGGGATCTGCTGCAATTTGAATTTGAAACCAATTGCAAAATTCAAGACGACTGAGGAAATCAACTGTTTCGCTTCAACGTTCGAATGCGCTGTGGTCCTCCGGCTCAGAAAATATTTTGCGAAGTAGGGCGCCAAATTAAAGAGAATTAAGGGGCAATTTGCCTATCTTTTAAAAGGTCGAGCACATTTTTTTTATTTTTTGTCTTGAAACGGTAATAACATATTAGCAATATACAAATTTAGATTTGATTGCATTATTTTATTTTTCAGGCAATGATTTTTCTGTATTTCAAAATATTGAGTTTACATACATTTTTGGAAGGTTTTCTGTAGAGATCGAATGTGATTTTTTTGGCCGAAACCGAAGCCGAACTTCGGTTTATGGGTCACCTTCGACCGAAGCCAATGCCGAAGCCGAAGATATTTTTATTGACTTGAAAATTTTAATTAATAACAAATATATGATAAGATAACATAAAAGTAGGTCAAAAATAAATTTGGACGTAGGGCGTAGCGTATAGCAAATGAACTTAAACGTCATCTGTCAAAGCGCTATATCGCCGCTATCAATTTGAATATTTTCGTTTTAAAAACCGTTTAAAATGGTGTTTTCTCAAGAACAAAAAGTGTTTATCATAGAGTCCTACTTTAGAAATGGACGCAAGATTGATGGAATATGGAAGTATTCTATTGAGGAATGTTTCATAGAATTTCAAAATCAATTTCCCGGCGTTGTTGAGTATAAAATTTTTTTCAAAGTGCAGTTCAGCGTTGTGTTAATGTTTTTCGTGAAACGGGCAGTGTAACAAGAAAAGAAGGAAGCGGCCGACTTTAATTGTTTGTTATATTTTATCACGATTATTCTTTAAAATAAAGTTATATAGTCATTAACGTTATTGAAACTGACAGCTGCTATACAGCTCGTTGAGAAATGAGGTTAAGTTGGTCGCTATAAGCTACTCCCTACGTCCAATGTGTCAGAGCCAACTTCGACCACGTTTTTATTTGAACGCTCGTTATAATATATGTATATAGGGTACAACAGTAAAAGTATGTACAATAAATTCAACAGACGATTATTTGAGTGATTTTAATACAAAAAGTTCATATAAACATTGGTCCTCAGATGCTGCGTTTTCAAGATACAGGGTGTTAATCTTTTATGCTATTTCGTAAATATTTTAAACACTCTTTACCCAATTTTATTGTAATTTGGCAGTGTTGTTTGTAATGTTAAGAGGCTAATTTAACCTTAATTTGATTAGATTTGTTAAGTCCAGCGGCGTCCCGACGGTACATTTAATTTAATTTTAATTAATTGCTTAATTTTGGCCGAAGCCGATTCTTAGCCGAAGGTTTAAATAATTGCCGAATGTGGCCGAAGCCGATGCCGAAGCCGATTAATCGATCGATCTCTAGTTTTCTGTACTAAGAAATAATATGTCCTCCAATGCGTAGGTAATAAAATTTCGAATTCGAAAGAGCATAGCATGTGACGATTCTAATTTGAACATATGTCTTTCTGAGATGTCAGTCAATATCTTTCAAACTTACGCTGTAAAATTTTCACTGCCGAAATGTCACGATTACGTTTTTTTTTCACGAAATTAAAGTCCGTTCGTAACATTCTCAATGGAATAGTGAATTCGATATCGAGAAAAGCATTTTTTCCGCCCACATGTTACAGACGACGCGTGGGTCGAAATTAAAAGTTTTTCAATATCCCGTCACTCCGTGACAAAATCCTTTAGTTAAATCCCAACCCTCCACGAAACCCAATAATGAAGTTATTAAATCTTACACAAAGTAGTCTCCGGATTTCATTGTAACCATATTTCATCTATACATTATATTATACAGGTTTATATAACTTCATATTTAAATAAGCGAAGCATATTTAATTCAAAATTTGAGAAATGCGTAGGTATAAACTGTTGAATTTGTATTATGTATTTCAAATTTCAGATATTAGCTAAAAATGTTTGGGAATACTATAGAGGATTATTAAATCATGCCCAGACAAAATTATATGTTACTGGGTGGAATTAATCTATTTGAATGCAAATTTTGTTCAGAATCGGAATTCAGTCTAAACAAAAGTTTTCTTTGCCAATTTAAACTTTATGTTAATACTCTGAATAAAACATAAGCAAGCAATGTTATCAAAATGCCGCGACTGCATCGTGGTTATAATAATAATAATATTTATTTATTTACGGATCAAATAGTATAATAAGGTTCTTTCTGTAAAATTAAAATAAGTAATTACAGTAAATAAATATGCAACTCCTTGAAGGTATACCCTTGTGCTGGGCCCAATAATTGGTATGTACAATATTATTTAGGTAAGTGTAACACTAAATTAATTTTAAAAATTGGGAAATAAGAACATTTACAATGACTAATACATAGATAAAAACAGATATATTTTAGTATAAAATTATTTGATTAGCTTCCTACAACATTCTAATAAATGTCTTTCCTATTATTTAATTCATAAATGTATAGTCTCGATTTATTTCTAATCCATATCTTAATTTTATTCTTGTACATATTTATATTATGAATCGATTTTATTTCAGGTGATACTAAGTTATACAGTTTTGGTGCTAAGTAGATAAACGTTCTTTGTAGTATCGTTTTATCAGCCTTAGGTAATTTGGAGGCTCCTGTACATAAGGGTAGGTATAACTCTTTTTATATATTATTTTTAACATACATTTCTGAATTATTTCCAAGTTGTCTATGTAATTGTTGGTAGTACCTCCCCATGCAATAATTCCATATGTTAAATGTGATTCTACTAAAGCATGATATAGTAGGTACTCTCATCTAATCTAATGTGATTATTTCGGTTAAATGTTTGAATTTGTGTAGAAGACTAATTTTTTTAATTACGGTGTTTATTTGCAAGCTCCAATTGAGTCGCGAGTCAATATGAATTCCTAAATATTGTATGGAATTTGCACTTTTTTATATCTTCTTGATTTAAAGGTAAGAGCAAGTTATCGAAGTTCGGTAAATTACATGCATATGACGTAAAACGCAAAAAATTTTTTTTTTTAATTTATTATAAGTAGCCTATCATTAAACCATTGAATTACATTTTTAAAGTCATCTTAAGTTTTGTATTTCAAATCCTGCCAAGTTTCTCCCACATAAATAATTGCTGTAAAACTAATTATACTACCCTCGGTTTGTATTTTATACAAGTCATTTAGATATATATTAAAAAGTATGGGCCCTAGAACTGTTCCTTGAGGCACACCGTCTAAAACCACTAAATGTGTGATTAATCTTTACGCATTGCTTACTATTCGCTAAGTAATTATTTATTAATTTATACCGGGTACCCCTAATACCGCTATTCTCACATACCTTAAGTAGTTGTGGATAACAAACTGAGTCAAACGCTTTGGCTAGGTCGACAAATATGCCAAAAGCAGGATGTGCTATGTTTACTGCATTATAGAGTTGTGATGTTAGTGCTACTATTGCATCTACCCTTTCTAAACCCGTATTGTTTGCCTGATAAAATGTTATTCTTATTTAAGTAACTAGTTATCCTTTTTTTTAAATATTTTTTCAAAAACCTTTGCCAGACTTGAAATCAAAGAGATAGATCTGTAATTTGATACTTGCATTTTATCGCCACTTTTATACAAGGGCTGTTTTTAATCATCAGGAAATATCCCTGTTTCAAAGGACATATTAATTATATAAGTTAGTGGACCTGAAATTTCATCTGCTATAAGTTTTAATGTTTCTGCTCTAATATCTATCATCCTTCCCTGGTGCTTTTTTATTTTTTAAGGATTATATGATCTCAACGACTTCGTTTTCACACGTATTATCAAGAAACATAGAGTTTACACGTTCTGTGATGTTATATTTTTTTATTTTTATTTAGATTTTTATTTTTTATTTCATTTGCCAAGTTTTTACCAATATTTGTGAAAAAGTCAATAAATTCATTTGCAATATTATTTGCATTTGTTGTTTCATAACCTTCGGAAGTTAGTGTTTGTGTGATATCACCTTTGTCAGATCTTTCATTAGATATTTCCTTTACACATTTCCACAGTTCCGCGGGATTATTCTTACTATCAATAATTTTTGACTGATAATACGTTAACTTGGTTAGTTTAATTAAGTCATTCAATTTATTTCTATATCTATATCTATATTCATTAACAATGGGAAAGTCGAAAGCTGAAGATACTACACGTGAAATGGTGACCATTGGCGCAAACATGCCTTATCTGAAAGTTGATAGTTTCGGAAATACAGGGTGTTGAAAGTTAAAATTTTAAATCTTTTTTTACGATTATTCTGAAAATATGTAGGTTAGGAACTCGAAAATTTGTGAAACTATATTTTTTTTAGGCGACGAATAAGATGCGTGTTGTAATTTCAGCATTGCTCATAGAGGGCGCCACTTATGACCAATTTTACCGAAAATTTAGTTAATAACTTTTTACTCTATATATTTAACATGAAACTTGATTCAAAACCTGAAAGAGCTATAATTTTTCCATTAATTATGTACTCTTGTTTCATTTCAGTATCTCGATCCGTTTTCGAGAAAAATCGATTTAACGAACACTATGTTTTGATAATATGATAAATTAAAAGCGAAACAAACCTAGTGTTTCTTCGTGTTATTATAATTATAATATACCCTGTATAAACATTTTTGCATCAACAATTTTCTAACTGAAGTGTGTCAGTCGTAGAGGACTGTTGGTGACCGTCAAAATTTCCGGTCTTAAATCATTTTATTTTTTCTTATGTGGGCCGAATGAAATTTTTAATATTTAACATTTTGGTGTTCGTGAAGAATTAATAGCTCAAATCGAGAATGCAGTCTAAATAACTCTCAGAAAACCCTTGTCGTTCTTACATACTCCGTTTGTGCTTATTATTTACCTATATGTTTATTTTTTTGACAAATCTTTATACCACTATTATTATAATAAAGGTTATGTGACAAAAACATCAAGTTCCTGTATAAAAATTTAAAACTGTTTGATATTTTAAAGAATAAGTATGTTACAGATTAACCTGATATATTAAACTATGACTATTCTACATATTCATAAACGGTTACTAGAAATAAAAAAAGTTAAAATCGAGTTGATTTTATTTAATATCTTCAAGTAAGACAGGGTAACACATTGCTACTAATATATTTCAGTTATATTTTGAGTATTCTTTCAACTAGAATATGAAGATAAGAAAATATAATGATTTAGAGTGGAACCAAGCCAGACGATTTTTTTATCAGGACGTGAAAACTGAATTTATGACCGCGATAAGTATTTACCGAATTAAGTGCTTATTGCACATTATGTTTACATACTTTTAGCGTATACATGACGTGTCTGCGCTTATTAATCATTTTGTATATAGTCGAGCACTTTAAATATAAACAAAAAAATTGTGTAATTTATGGATCAATGTTAATGATTTTTCTAAGATACTAGGATTTATATAATTGAGAACATATTTTTAAATAATAGTATAAACAAGTGAATGAATTTGTTTTATAAAAAATATATTGACAAAAAGGTGTTTAATTTGTCGTCTTTATAAATACCTGAAAAATGTTACAAATTTGTAATGGTACTGCTTCTTTAAATAAATCGATGTTCCTCACGAAATGTAATATTTTTTCATTAAGTGCACATCACAGAATGAATTTCATTCCCGCATTCTGACTTGACGTAAAAAATTTAATTAAGAAACCCAAGCTATCTAATATTTGTTACTAGCCAATAAAATATAAGAAAATGGTAGTTTTATGTTTTCTACATGACGCTATTGACATTACTGTAGATTAAGTACACAAGTACTCAAAATTGGATGAGCCCGAAACCTAAAAACCCAAAATAAGCATTTTTAAATAGTAAACCCTTTTAATCTAAAACCCCGAAACCCCATAACCTGAAAACACGACAAGGCCGCAATCTGAAACCTCAAAACCCCGAAGCTGAATAGCCCTAAAACCCCAAAACTTCAAAACCAAGGCCGGCATTAATAAGGGTGAGGGTGGCGATCACTTCGAGCGTCACACATGAGCAGAGAGATACACACTTCGAACAAAGAAGCCACTGGCCGAAACTCATAAACTTAAGCACCCGAACCCACATACCCTAGGGGTACCCTACGCAGTAGGGTCCCTAAACCCAAAATCCTAAACCCACATACCCTGAGCACAACGTACCTTGGGCGCAGCAAGATCTACGCTTCCATCACACAGGCCTTTGGCGGGACTCATGAAACCAAGCTTCCACACCCTCATACCCTAGGTGAAACAAGAGAGTGTTAGAGTTTGCAAGTTAGGTTTGATACTAAGCTTCATTTGCTTCTTTATCCTCTTTGTAACAAATATTGATCTCGCTCCGACTAGAGTATGTGGGTTTAGGATCTAGGGTTTGAGGGTTTGCTGTGCCCGAGGTATGTGGGTTTGGGAGCCCGGGTTTAGAGATCTTACTGCACTCAGGCTTTGTGGGTTTGGGAACTCGGGTTTAGAGATTTAGCTTCATCCAGGGTATGTGGATTTGTTGAAAGTGTGTGTCTCGCTGCTCATGTGTGACGCTCGAAGTGATCGCCACCCTCACCCTTATTAATGCCGGTCCTGGTTTTTAAGTTTTGTGATTTTAGGGTTATTCAGCTTCGGGGTTTTAGGTTAAAAGAGTTTACTATTCAAAAATTAAGGTTTGTGCCCTATGTGTAAGTTTATTCGCTGCTTATTTTAGGTTTTTGGGTTTTGGGCTCATCCAATTTTGAGGTTATGTATTTTTACGGTTGCGAGTTAACATTTTACGGCTTGTCGAGCTCGTTCGGGATCATAAGAATGTGGAGTTATAAGGTTTTAATAGGTTGCAGGGTTGATTTTGTTGAATTCTACCATTTTTCAGCTATTTTTTAGGTTAGAAAAAAACTCTGATGTGATGGGACCAAATGAGTTGCAGATTCGGTTTAAGCGACCCAAAAAACATTTAATACGATATGTTTGGCCGAGGAGACCTTTCGACGATTTTTTTTTTGTGGTCCTGTGTTATTATTTGCAAATTTAATGAACGTTGATTAGGTATGATTTGTTGATTGCAAATTAAATATTTAATTCTCTATGTGATTTTTAATTTTTGTACTTTAGATTATACAGGATGTAACTATGTTTGGCCATTTTAATTATGAGTTACTAATAAGTTGCCTTCTATGCGATAAACTGCCATCCTTATTTAAAAGGTCATCAGTGAAATTTGAGGATTTTTTTTGGTTTTTTGAACCTGACTTTCTATTTTATGATATGTATCATATTATTCTCGTACGCAAAATCAGACTAAAGTTGTATATAAATAGATCAAATTAATTTACAATATTCCCAATGCATTGTGCTTGACTAAAATATCCTATTGTAATATTTAGATACTTTATTTCCAACTTAAACTGAAACTGGAACTGCAAGTCAGTGGTTCTAAAATAGAATGATTAAAAGTATTTTCACACGAGACTTTAATTTTTTTATTTACAGTTAAAAGCATTTTCGTTTATTGTGGAAAAAATAAATAATTACTTGTTTATTTTTACTTGTTTTACATTTGTCTTTATTTGTGGTAGGTAACATTTGAGATTATGGAAAAATCTATTTCATTTTGACTTCACCAAATTTTTTTTTTAAGATGATAATATTAGGGTTCCTAAATCCCGGGACCAAAAAGGTCTTTCAATACCCGGTACTAGTCCCGAATATCCCGCAATTGGCCCCGAATCAAAATACAGACAATATGGAAAATTAATTAGAAACGTATTTTATTTAAATATTGGTAGTACAAAACAACATCAACAATAAAAAATATATGAAACAACAAACGAATATATTATAATGTTAATATTAAAATAAATAGATTAAGCCAGCATAGACAAATGTATTAATTATTGTAACCAAACAATAAACACTTTCTACATTGTAATAAAATGAAACATTATTTTGAAGTAAAATAAGACCTAAGCGCCACAAGAGCATTTAAGGTCTTCTCAGTTTTGATCAATGTTTTGTACAAAAACTGATTGCACGCTGGTTGGTGGTATGGTTAGCAAATGTTCGTAACAACTGGATATTCTGATTCTGACCACGACAACCACCATCAAAAAGTGTCATTCCCCTTATAATTATTTTAGTCAATCTATTTGCTTTTGTAGCAGATACTAGTGGTTATACGAGTACTTGTAGACACAGACATTGCTTAACTATTAAAGTACGATGTGCAAAACAGCGTTATAAATAAACTGTCCCAGGGTCAGGCTAAAGCTGCTCGGGAATTCCCTCTTTTTGCCCTAGTTACTGTTTTCCCACAGAACTGATGCAAAATATTAAAGATACACGTTAAGCCAAACATTAAATAAAAAATTTCACTTTTGTTCAAAATTTTTGTTATAAAGTGTATATATTACGGGTATTCTTGTAGCACAAAGCATTGAAAATAAATAATTGTATGAAACTAAAAATATAAATTTCTGCTTTCTTTCTAACATTGACTTAGGACAACATACAGAACTGATTTTTAGTTAAAAAATAATTTTTGGCTCACTAAAGAAAATTCAAAACTGGAATCTGCCTCATGAGTTTTTTTAGAAAAGTTAAATACAAAAGAAGTATATTTGTTCCTTTTTTATGTACCTGTTTTCTAGTAGTTTTAACAATTGAGAACACTGTTACTAATTTTGGGGGCAATCACGTATAACAGTTTTGTTTAAAAACGAGAATGAATTCATTTGGGCGTATTTTTTAAATTCATTCTGAGGAATGACTACATTTAGCACCGTTTTTCGTAAACGTAAACAATGTGGGAGTGTACGCTTCTAAAAATATAGGCGTGTATTTATCATAACTTCAAAATTCGCTTTCATGAAACAGCTCTAAAGCATAATGAATGAAGTTGTCTGTGGTTATGGCCAGGTATCAATGATTCATAGTGAAATTTAGCCAATAATTACTAAATAAGAGTATATTTACGTTGAATAACACAAAAATCCTTTGCTGCCAAATTATTATACCGGATTACTCACAAGTTATTGGAGATTATGTTGACACTATCGCTAACTAAGAACATTATTGGTGATCCAAAATTATATATCTATAAAAACAAATCATTGTTAGTAAGTAGTAATCGGCAGTAAATGGCAAAGATCGACTTGTTATTCGAATACATTCGACTAACTTGTATTTTAAAAAATGAAAATCTTGATTTACATATGTATTTTGACCCTTTTAGAATATTTCGTAGCAATCAAATCCAGTATTGTAAATTTACACTTGCCGATACTATTGACCGTTATTGACACTGCCTGCTTGACACCATAATAAGACTTGATTAAATTGTTCACTCCTCCATATTTATATTATTCTTGTAACGGATTCCCATGCGAAGGTCAAGTTGGATACACTATTCGGAGATTGTGATGATGTTTATTCAACTAGACCAGCGCAGCAATCAGGCCCCGGGTTTCTAAACATTAACCTATATATATATGAATAAGCTGATGTATCAAGTTTTAGCAATAGGATAAAACGATTGGAATATTAATACGATACCAACTGTGAAGTAAGCTTGGTCGTGTTTTTGTTACTTTTCAATAAAATCTAAATAAAATAGTTTCTGACTTGAATTTACTTCATTCTGAAGAATTCTATTGAAACATGATAAATAAAAAAGTAATTTTGCTATTTACTGACTTAAATTTGTAATTATTTTATGTTTATATAATAGTTTATACGGTTTAACGCAAATTGTTTATTACTCCTTATTCCCACTTTTTAAATCAATGACTTCGGAGTGGCTTATTAACATTTTTAGTTTTTTTTTTCAAAACAATTTCTAATACCATACTCTAATTATACCCAATCAGTAATGAATTCCTCGCAATGTCAAAGAAAGAAGTAGACAAACATTGTACTGTTCATCATAAAACATTTATATTTTCATCAATAAAATCTAGCTGTATAATGAGGCTGTTAGCATTTTCATATCCTGAAGTACCTGACATTTGGCCACATAAATTCCTAAAAGACGCCCTACTGACTTTTATAGCGATACCCGACCTATTTGCGGAAGGAAAGTTTGCATGTTTCTATTCTATTACAAACTTTAAGGACTCCATTGATCATCACCGGCTACAAATTCCGCTTACTCCCTTGTGAATTGCAGTATGTCATGCATGGTCCATATTTTCTTTTATTTTTCGCCAGGGAAAACAGGATAATCAAATTAAAATTGTGGTTAAATCTGAATATGATATTAATTATTAGCATGTTCACGGGTTCTTTTTCTCGTAAAAGAAAATAGTAAATAATTTCCAGAGAAAGAAAACTTGTTGTAGTAGTAAATATGTATACAGAATTTCTTTTTTGAAAGAATCTAGAAAAGCGTTCGAAACGTTAATAAAATGACGGGAATGTGTTTATTTCATTACCACTTTATATGCTAAAATATGTCTATTTTTAACTGCTTTAGTGGTAAACATCTACTCAAATAAAGAAAAATAGTTAGTTACGAGCCTGTTAGGCAAGTACAATTACAAGTTATTGTAATTATTGAATATGGTCAAAATATATAAAAATTACCCTAATGAGTAACCATAGTAAATCCTTCATATCTACATTTTGGTGGTCATGTTTCAAATGTTCCAAATCTCTTGAATTCATTATCTAAGAATATTTAAAAGAAAACTATAACTACAATTATAGTAATATAATTTATATAAAATAAATACTAACATCTGAATATTACGTCATTATTATAAGAAGCATCCACATAATAGTACTGTAATAAAAACATGTTGATACCACAGACAAAATAGCTATGGCGATAAGCTATACTTATTGTCTGTGTTGATACTTTCAATATCAGAATATACGGACATTACCCATATTTTACAATATAATTGATACCCACGTTTGGAACATGTAACTTCTATTTTGTGATTTTTTTAAAGCAGAAGCTGTCATTTGCTAAAAATTGCTTCAAACTAAAAAGTGAAATGAGGTATTCAAGTTTAAATCAATTTAGTACAAGCTGAATTGATTGGAACAAAATGCCTTAACAAAAATAACATTTATAAATGTCTCACGTATGACGATAAAACACATTATGTGATAATGCACTCTGTTAGTAAACAACGAATTTTTGTCAGTGTAACAATATATAAAATAAATTTACTGAATGGAACATACAGATCTAATTCGTCAATTTTCTGCAATATTTTCTATTTTTTTTTAGCCATGTTTGACAGACCTATAACATTACCGACATTTTTTATTTAATAGGACGCTCTATTTTTTATAGTACAAATAGATAGCCCTTCTACGAATTCAGCGATATAAGGTTATACTTAAATGAATTTTAAATTTAATTAAATGAAATCAATAATTTAATACTACTTCTTATTTTATTACAGTAAATGTTGAAAGTGGCCATTGCAATGACACAATGCCCAATTCGGTGTTCAAAGTTATCAATTACATTTTGGTGTTTCTGATACAATTTTTCACATACAGTTTGCTTTTTAGATAACCTCACAAAAAAATCTAGTGGGGTTAAGTCAGGGGAGCGTAGTAGCCATTCAAGCGGCCCCCTTCTGTCTATCCATCGATTTGGGAAAACTTCATTAAGGTAATTTCTTACATCGAGACGAAAATGTGGAGGGGCACCATCTTGTTGGAACTAGACATCACCACCAGGCATATCGTGCTCATTAGGGTTAGGAAAAATTAATTCCATGGCTGGAATCAGCTGAAAACGCAAAAAATCCAAATAAATGTCGCCTGTCAAATTGCCCTCAAAGAAATAAGGTGCCAGTATGCGATTTCCTACTTTTCTATCCCAAACATTCACTTTTCCGGCCGCTATGTATGTTTTTCTTGCATCCAATGCAGATTTTCTGGGCTCCAAAACCTAGTACTTTTCCTGTTCATGTTTCCATTTAAGCAAAATGTTGCTTCGTCAGTGAAAATTACGTGATTTTTTAAGTTCGGTTGTCTTTCAAATAAATTTGCAATTTCCTCGCAAAACTGTAATGCGCTGTCTGTGTCATCTGTCCCATAGTTCTTGTAAGACTTTGTAACGATGCCTATTTTAAGACTTCAGAGTTCTGTGAACTGAGGACTTCCACAAGTTGAAGTTGCTGAGAAAGACCTAATTGATTAGTGAAGATTTTCAGTAACGGCGAGCATTACATTTTGACAGTCATTTTCGCTTACCGTTCTTCGCCTTCCTCCAGGTTTTAGACTTCCGGTGTCTTCAAACCTTTTGGATACTTTACATATTGTAGCTCGACTAATTCTCTGGTCTGGATGCTAATGGTGAAATAGGTCACATACCTCCTGTTGACTACGGAATTTATCTCCGCATCCAATGATAATTAAAATTTCAATTATCTGTTTTTCACTTAAATGAGCAACCATTTTTCAAAATAATTTGACAGCGAATCAATTGAAACTAAAACGATTCACGTTTTACCTAAGGTACTCTGGTGAATTTTATGTGTTTATCGCAGTTTTTTGTTTTGAGAAAAAAAAGCTTTAAAGTAGAAAAAGATTAATAAAGAGTAGGTACGTTTTTAAAGTACAGAAGAGATTATGATTGTTTGAAATAGTAGTCAGTAACGAAATAAAAGAGAATTTTTTAAATTTTTTTGACAACTGTGACAAAAAGTAGGTATAACCTTATATCACCGAATTCGTCTTTAGAAGGGCTATCTATTTATACTGTAAAATATAGAGCATCCTATTAAAAAAAATGTCGGTAATGTTATAGGTCTGTCAAAAACTGACTAAAAAAAAAAGAAAATATTGCAGAGAAGTGACAATTTCTATTCATTAATTGACCTGTTCAGCGATTTTTTAAAATTTTAACAGAAAAAAAATATATGAATTGTGTTGCATCATTTTGGGACACAGTGTATATAAAAAAGTGCCTATAACGAATTTCGGAGGCGCAAATAAATGTTCAGATAAATGCTGACTGTTTATTATTAGAAGGGTATAAAATTAAATAGTATATTATTATTTTCAGTTCTCTGACTGAAAATTGAGCTTGAACTCTGAAGTTTGTGTTAAATATCTGACAATTTTAATAAATTCTTTTCATTTTTGACATGTATACGCGCATAACTTTTTGTTATGAAGATAATAACTACTATCTCCAGAATCTTCATCTTTGGAAGTCATTATCTGGCACATACATTTTTAAAAACTGAATGGAGAAATCGTGAGATAACAATGTGTATGTCTGTCGGTAGAAATAATTTCACCTTATCTTCCTTATGGGATTTCATTGATTTTGATTTGAAGTGATATTTAGTCATTGTCATACTTTGTTGTAAAGATTTTATGGGAAAAAACTTAGACAAAGAAATATAAGAATACGTTTTTTGATAATTAAAATCCGTGAATCAATTGTACATTCCAGGGTTGTACTTTCTTGTCATACAAAATTATTTTACGGAGATCTATTTGCATTGAACTAGTGACTATTTACAATCCGTGACTTCAGTGCATAGTTTTATCACCGAGTATTAATTACGGCTATTTCCAATTGGCGTTATACCACCGCCTATTTAGGCTGTGATTATATTGTATCAAGATCATTTCTGAGTAGATATTTAGCCAGATTTTGTGTTTGTAACCGTTATCCATATCTACTTCTTTTTAGTTTCCATTATTACTCGATCGTATCTACTTTAGTGATGCTTTATGTGGAAACAGTGTGTCTTTGTATCACAACGTCCACATTCATGAATGATTCAACAGGTTTCGATGCTTCTTCAAAAATAATTGAAAATAATACTGATACTCAATACTAAGACCATCCTCTGATATAAATCTGGACGTGGTTTAAACTGCAGTTTAATTTAATTAAAAATGTAACGGCAAATTTTCTTTGCATCTTACAGTGCATGTAGATTTAGACAGCAATGAAAATTAATAGTAGTCGCAAAGTGTGAAAACGCGCGTTATGATAGTCAGGTCATCAGCAAAAAACAATCCACTTATAAGAAGTAACTGAAGTGTAAAGAAGCATGAAAAAGATTTAATTATATGCGGAATAAATTGCTTTTTAACGATCAGCGTCAAAGTTTAATTCTTGATCATCTAGAAAAGTCGCTGTTATTTTACTCTAGAAATATCTAATGTGTACCGGTTATTTAATAAAATGTTGATTAAGCTGTTGTTTTGATTATTACAAGATTGCCAATAAAAAAGTAACAAATGATATTTATTTAATATGTATAGCGTGGTCAGTTCTCATTTTTTAAATAACTTTAAAACGGAAGGAGATACGAATCCCCAGTTTTCATAGTTATTTTTCTTTTCAAAAGCAAAAAAAAGTAATAGGGTTGTCAATTTTTTTGATAAATCGAACTCTGTTTGACATTATTTTGAAAAGCACCTGCTATTGTTGAGTACATAAATATACTTTTAGTTGTCTACAATAAAAATAAATAAAAGATCCCTTTAAAATGAGACAAACTCAAAAAAAATAACATGACCTCCATCCTGTCGTTGTTACAGCAAATAAAAAAATAACAAACGTTGTAGGGGACTGAACATTGATTATAAAAATTATCCGACCTTTGAACGCAAATTATTTGGAAATATTGAACTTAAAAATGTCTTCCAGTAACTTTTTTGGCCATATTTGTTAATATACTTTTTACCTCTAAATCTTATAGCATGAATGGCGTCGGAGATATAACAGCTCCGTAGCCTCAACTAATTACGCTGTATTAGTCTAAGCATTTTGTGATGGCCTAATGTTAAATTTGCAGAAATTATTATCTAGAAAAAAAAATGACTATAAAAAATTAAATTTTAAATTGAGTTTCTTCTTTAAACTCGATCCAAAATGGAGAGTATGGAAAAAAATCACAAATTTGCGAAAAACGGTTTTTCTTAAATAACTAAAAAACTAGCTCCGATCGAAACATTTTAAATGAGAAACTTGTAGGTTTTAAAAAGTTTTATCGACTGACTTTCACGTATCGTGCTTTGTTACTTTTCAAGATATATTGAGAAAGCCGTTAAATATCTTCTCTTTTCTCTGCTTCTATAACTCGTTTATATTTATGTTTCCATATTTGCTATTTATTGTAAGCATAGCCCGCAGCAAGCCAAAAGAGTACTTTTGAAAAAATTTAATTATTTTTCGAGTTTCCGATTTTTTGAAAAAAAAGGTGCTCTTGAAAATTGGCTAGATCTTCTCAGCGGATAGCCCTACTGTAACGATTTTCTGTTTATTTTCTTCGTAAAGAGTTGTATTACCATCCCACTAAAAATGTTTGACGATTTTGTTAATTTTAAGGAACAAAAAAGATTTTGTATTGTAATTGTACCTTTTTTGTTTTTTCAAATAACTATTTCAATTTTTTACTTCATGAGAACTTTTATAGAAAGAAATTGTTATCATTTTTCAGAAATTAAAAAAGCCGAGGCAACTTCTTTATTTAAAAGAAAATTTAGAGGACGCAATTAACATTTTACAGCAATGCGTTTGATGGAGGTTAATACTGAATATTTATATTTTCAAGAAAAAAATTATAGGATATGTTTAATTGATTTTTATTATTAGTAATTAAGTAATAAAGTGAAGCGCTCAAGCACGTGCTCGCTCTGGAAACTAACGACTTGCATTCTAAATTCATCGCGCTTGCAAATCTTTAATATTTTGGCTTCTGGACCACCTACAAAAATCCTTTTATACTTAATCTAGGGTAGCTTGACGAGATGACGAATATTATAGTCATTTTCGCCTTAGAAGCAAATATTTAATTTTTATTTAATTTTTGTACATGGTTCAGAAGCTGAGATGTCAAAAATTTTGCAAGCACAAGCCATTTAGAACGTACGTCATTAATTTGGTAATTGCATCCTCTAGAATTTTTTTGAAATATAAAAATTATCTCGACTCTAGATCATAGAAAAACATTTTTTTTAAATTTAAAAAATGTCAGCAACTTTCTTTAAAAGTTATTTTCATAAAATAAAAATTGAAATAATTAGATCCTATATGAAAAGAACACGCCCAAAAAAAGTGAAATTTTTTATAAGTCAATTTTTGATCCATAATATAAATAATATAACTCTTTACGAAGAAAATAAACCGAAAATTTTTACTGTAGTGTCATCCGCTGAGACGATCTAGCCAATTTTCGAGAGCGCCTTTTTTCCAAAGAATCGACATCTCGAAAAATAATATTATTTAATAATGTATTACAAAGCAATCGATACTTACAAAAAATCAGTCAATAGACCTTTTTAAAACCTACAACTTTCTCATTTAAAGTTTTTCGATCAGAGCAATATTTTTTTTGTTATTTTAGAAAAACCGTTTTTTACCACTTTTGCGAAATTTTTTGGCCATGTTCGCCATTTTGGATCGAGTTTAAGGAATAAAAAATTCAATTTAAAATTTAATTTCTTATACGGTAATATTTTTTTCCAGGTAATAATTTCTGTAACCACTTCTGTAATGCTTGGACTAGTATGTATATGGCACCGCAGTGTCCTGAAACCGCACCTGGTTTTTACGTCATGTACGGTTCATCCGCGGACCTTCAATCATAGTTATTATATTATGAATCATATGCTTACCGATCATAGTCCCGACAATTAAAGCCACCCCACTGATGAGTCCCACCCGTCTCTTGAGGTGAATAGTGTCATTCTCAATTGAGCTCGCCCTCTCCAGCTGGTCCGGCCCTGCTGCGGCTGAGCCTTCAGTCCCGTTCCCACCGCCGCCACCTTCGCCGTCGCCGGCCCCGCCGAAGCCCCCAAGCCCACACCCGGCTCCGTTGCAGTGCCCGTTGCTGGTCCTGCTGCCGCGCCACTGAACGCCATCTTTTGAGGACGCATTATTGTTTCCTGAAAACAGAAGAAATTGTTATCTCTTGGCAAATATTTAAATGTGAATAGAAATTTCGTCTTAATTCAAAACATGTACTTCTTATTTTAGCTCCTTTACTTTCATTTTATTTTCAAGATTACGATGCTCTTTGATAATAGAAATCTGGATACGTAAATTTCTAGCTTTGTAGATAAGATTCTTAGTATGACATTGCCGGAAGCAACTACTCTGCGGATTACACATGCTGACGACCAGAATTGAATTGTACCAGCAACATCTAGTAAATACATAGTAGTTAAACATTACAAATGTTATATCCAAATATTATTAGTTGCCCAACATATCCGTAAATTAATGTATTCACTATAGACAGATCTTTCAAGTAGCGTCCTTGTAAATGTTATTAATGAATGCATTAGTAGGACAAAATTGTATAAAACACAGAAGTTTTATAAACAAAATTTTGAAACATCACGATCAAATTTTTAGGATTTTTTTAAAATTTATTTGAATTAGCCTAATAGCTTTAAAATAAAGTAAAACTACAGGAGCTTATAAAATATATATTTTTGCAAAAGCCATTTAGTAAAGACAGCATATAGGTAAAAATCAATTCGCATTAATCCAGACATATTGGCAACACTTTAGATTCTCGGTGTTAATTTATTAATGGTAATATTTTGAATCCAAATTCTGCATGTATCCACGACTCCCTGAATCATCTGTAGGAACAAGAAACCGGCCTCGCTCTCGGCAATGTAAATATAGAATTAGGATGTTCTCTTACTAGTGCCTATGCGCCACTAGCTATACCGTTATTTTTTTGTGTGTACGCCAATGACGACAGAATTTATATTTTAAAAAATAAGCACTATTTTAAAAGATTTTTTGCCTCTTACAAAATTTCATATCGTTTATGGATTTCGAGTAAAATTAGCATTTTGTACACATTAAATAATATATGTAAAATCAGTTTAAGATAATTAGAAGTCTAGTACGAGGTGCTATATAACAAAGAAACACATTCATAACAATAATTGAAAGGTTCAGTGTCAAGCTAGGTATGATTTAATTTTAGCTTAGTTTGTTTTTTATTGCAATTTATACTTTTGCTAAACAAACTAATACGTTATTAGTTTTGTGTTATTTCCTAATCGAAGAATTCCAAATCACAAAACATTTACTAAATCGAATTCATGATTATCTACAGATCGAAAAAACCCTTGCATCACGTCAACGCAGCAACGATTACAGTCACAATTTTAGGTTTTTCCAAGTTAATAACAACTGTCGTAAATAAAAAATATTTAAATTTTAAGCTATGTATTTACTAAGAACTTATCTGCATATTAAATATAGGTTTAACCTCTTATAATCATTATAGAACTTTTTTAACGATTTTCCCGTCAATTTTCTTTATATACGGGCTGTTCCGAAATTAATGCAACAAAATTTGGTCACAGATTCTTAAGACAAATTTAGGGAACCCGTATTTTTTATTTTTACAGTCCTTGAAATCCGCCCTAAGAATAGTCTTTTATATCTATTGTACGAGAATCACTAAATTTGGTATAGTCCTTCCGAAGTCAGGTGAATATGCAAAAAAACGTCTGGTAATAAAATTTAATTAGTTTCATAGGCGCCCCTAAAAAAATTTTCTGCTAAAGGTAAAAAATTATAATAATTTGTATATAATGTGTAGAAAATTTCTATTTTATGTTCATTTGGCCAACAACGTATTTTAATTATTTATGTCCTCAAACAATTTTATTATATTGGTGGTAAATTTTGTTTTGTTCCGTTTCAAAAGGTCTCCAAAATGCCATGTGATAATATTAGTAAACAAAATATCCCTCTTTTTTCTCCCTTTCGCAATTTTAATATGAATGATTGATAGAAGGTGCCTATAATAAATTAAAATTGCCTGATTCACACCAAATTCCTCACTGCAGCACTGCACTGCTGGGCAATTTATGATCCACTTGTCGCCTGCTGTGATTTATTACCAGAAGCCCAATACAGTTGTGTTACATTTCGTTTGCCCGCGCTCGCATTCTTCAACTGGTCGTATACATTTCTACCACCTTCATGTTTAGTTCGACAAGACCTGTATATGGGTATGGCTAAATAAATATGAGAACAAGTTTTTCAAATATTTCAATGCCGAGTTGCTGCTTAGCGACCGAGCCTGGTACATACCTTGAAATTATAGGTTCTTCAATTGACTTCGGAAAAACTATACACAGGGGTTTTATGACATGTGCTACGCTTTTTGGCAGATACTTCAAGTAAGACAATTTTTCGTGGGACCCCTTGTCTTTGGAGCCAAAAAAAATTGGTGGCATAATTAATTTTCTTAAAAATTATTATTAGTCCGCTATAAAGCCATTGAATTTAGAAACTTTTTTGTTTCTTAATATTGGAGAGTTTCGTCACAACGTGACAACAGCGCTTAATCTGCTAATGCACACCACGTGTACACGCGGCAGACTTGTCCTACGGAAAAAATGTAAACAGCTATATTGTGAAACATTCAATAAATTTCAGGACAATTGTTTTCCAGTTTTTAAATAAATAAAATATAATGTATCGATTTTGTAGTACGAAGATGGTGTTGTGCTTAAATTTTAGCTTGAATTTTAGTAATTATGAATCTTTTAAATCAGGAACTTAACTTTTAATCAAATTACGTATCTAAAAAATATGTAGTTAGAGTACCCAAAGATTCACGCCGTCCAAATAATCATACGTATAGACACCTTCGGGAAACAAGACGTTTTTTATTTGTAACATTAAATCGTGGATAACGTACGGCAGGAACTATTCACCTGGAGGAACAAATTTTGGAAAGGGTCGAAGAAATTCTTCAAGTAAATACAAGGCGTTTGGCGGCAGAGGTTGGCTTTCAAAAAGTTCCGTTAATAGAGTATTAAAAGACCAGTTATTACAGGTTACTATCCTAACAGGAGGATAGGTAGAGGAACTAATGCCCCTTTAAAATGGCCACCTCGATCCCCGGATCTAAACCCAAGTAATTATTTCCTTTGGGGAGCGTTGAGGACCACAGTATATAACTTTTCAGTAAATACAGAAAATGAATAATGGGAATAATTATTGGATAAAATTCATTTTAGTTTTCGAAGAACTAATGCTTGCGTTTAAGAACAAGGAAGTCACTTTGAGCATTTACTGTAATATTATTTTAATGTTATTACAAATATAAATTTAGGTTTATTTAAAATGTTGCTATTTAAATTGCTGACTTTTTTACATTATTTGTTGATATTGTTTATTTAAAATATTAGTGTTGATTTTTATTTTATTGATTGATAATACTAAGATTAAAAATGTGTAATGGGACGTTTTTTCATTATTATTCCCTGCTTTAAGCCCACAGCTACAAGCTATTTTTTACAAATCGGAATGTTTGCCTATATTTAATGTATAAAAATGCCAATTTTACTCGAAATCCATAAACGATATAAAAATTTTATAAGAGCAAATAAACCTTCTAAAATAGTACTTATATTTAAAAATATAAATTCTGGCCTCACGGGCGTTCACACAAAAAAATTACGGGATAGCCAGTGACGCACAGGCACTAGAAAGAAAACATCCTGTATATGTATTATTACCAAATTTTTTATTTGCGTTGCGCTTGTATAAAAAAAATTGGTGTACCAAATTTGAAGTTTCTAAGAAAACTAGTTTTCAAATTATTTGAAAAAAAAACTAGGTTATCTATTCTATATTGAGATGGCTATATCTCAGTAGTCGTGCACTTTTGTATATAGGTAAATTAGGCTAAATAATCTTATTTTCATCCAAGGAACCTGTGGTCAAGCGTTGTCCATCCTTTTCAGGGACACCCTATATATTTTGAGCATAAATTTGAAAAGAACATGACACGGTTTTCACCTTATAATATTCAAATAGATTGTTATAGGTAACACTATTTTAATATAACTATTCCCTGTTGGGTTTTGTATAAATTATTTTGGTACCTAATTATTCATCACAAATTGCTAGTCTTCTGTAGTTCTTCCGAATTGCATATTTTCTTGGATATTTCATAACTGAAGTTACGTGAACCAGTGAGAAAACCATGCATTTATTTTTAATATTCTTCAAATAAACCAATACGTTTGAAGCATATCTGGCCTACCATGTGAAAGTTACTTTTTTAGTCATTTAAACTTTGACTTTATCAACGAAAATTTATCTGAATATTTAGTTCAAATGCATTTAATTTAAAAATGCAAAAACCTAAATGGTACCCATAAGAAAAATAGACGTTGCATGTCATTTCTCTGTCTGGTAAACGCCAAAGCTAATACGAGTGCAGACTGACAGAAATAAGTTTGTGTCTGAGACAGCTCCACCCACAAATGCGTACAGGACACGGTAAAGAAAACGATCCTATTCCGAATTCTACCTCTTATTCGTTCTAGTTGACTATGTTATATTTTAATCTCGCGCAGCTTTGTCAAAAACGTAGATTTAATTTTGTCCTTTTAATTATCTACAAAAATGTGTCCTGGCAATGTCCTAGTTTAAAAAGTCGACCTTTTTCCATTTTCGACTAAAAGAAATTCAAAATGAAAATAAAAATTTTTCAAATTTTTGTCGATAATTTCACAACGAAGAAAGACAGGGCAAATGTCTCTGGCAAGTTATTTGCCAAAGATTCGCAGCAACTTTGTTTTAAGTTGACTGACCTTGTATCTCTCAAGATAATCGAAATACCAATCGTGCGTCATCATGTATTTATTAAAACAATGGCGTTTAAAGTAATATATGTATAAACAGTAATTGATAGCTACAATTTAATATTTTTATTCCAATAAAGGAACATTACACATATTATTTTTACTTTATAGATATTTTATTTCCAGAAAATGGAATAAAATGGAAATAAAATATCCATATAAACTATATGAATATTTTATAATTATTTGTATAGCATTATAATAAATTAACCCCACTATTCACAATTTCACACATCTGCATACAGTATGCTCTTATATAAACAAAGTTTACGATAATTTTAATATAATTTTGAGATTTTTGTCAAATAAAATTAATTTTTAGAAAGAGACAGTCTATACTTCCATGCGCGATTTGTTTGGGTATTTCGGTGAGTATTACCCAGAATATAAATAATATATTCAGAAGTTTATCTCCACATTCTCAGGAAATTATTAAATTAGGGAAGACCGCAGATTAGAGGAATCCAAAACGATTGTGGCTATTTATAAATTACGAATTTGCGAATTGTTCTTAGACATGAAAAGTTTTTATGATTTTTCGTTGTTCCATTTCAAGTACAGGTGAAATTATTGAAAACAGTGATCTACTTCAAAACTTTGCAAAATGTTGTCTTGTAGCCTCATATAGGAACATATTTTTCTACTTTATTATAAATAATTACATTACATTATTCCATGTAATACTGTTTTATAAATTTATGTACAAATTAAAATTTTATTGTTCAAAACATATTTATGTAATAAATATTCATCTCTGAACATTAAACACAAAGTATTTTTTGTAACTGGTACTACATACCACTATAAATATTTGCAATTTATGTTCTTTTTACGATGTTATTAAACAGAGTAAGACGTAGAATATTAACGATTCTATAATGATTTTCATCCTGAATTTAAAGTAATTTTAAATACCCACATGCTATGGGTAATTGTATTCCGTTATTTGTTCTAAAAATAATTACGAAACTATTAATTTTGCCCAAAGCACGACTATATTAGAGGCAACGCATTTCACTTTCTAATTCGATGGTTAAATTTCGATTACAGTTACATGAGGAAACATTGGGGGATCATATCTAAAATTCAAATCCGTGTCTGATATGAAAACGACAGGTGTAATCTACATAATCATCTACATGTCAATTTTGAGTTCTGATATCTAGATATCAGAATGCTGCTGAACTTAGTGCAACTTATTGTTCCTTTATGCCTTTATACGTAAAAAATCTATATTATTTGTTTCTGTACATATAATGTCTCTGATCTTTTATTTTTATCACTTTTAGTTCTTAACAAAGCACTGTTGGTTCCTAATTATTTCATGTTACTCGTATTTGTGTCGGCCACTGACACTAATAAATTAAAAATGCTTATATTTATTACTGCAGATGTCTAAGCTATATCGTTTAAATTTGATGGCTAGACTAGTGGTCAATTAATTTGGAACAAATTATTTTGAAAAACTGAGAGATCGACGTTTAGCCAAATAGAAAATTAAAATAATAAAAAAATAGACTTGTACCAGGAATTTAAATTTTGTCTATATTATCCACCTTGATTTATAGAATACATTCGTAATTTTTTAAACTTCTGGCTATCACATCTCATTTTGCGTCCGAGTTTTTGATAAATTTATTATCCTCAACTTTACTGCTGTTTGAAAAGCTGTTCTGAATATTAAACTTGAATATATGGGATTTTTACACTGTAGGTATGTATAAAATCTCGTTACTGCCTTTGAGAATTAGTTTTAATTTTCTCAATGTTTTAAAAAGTTGTATCAACAAATAATGTTTCTGGATATTGATTACCTAATACAGGTACTTTTCAAGAATTCTATTTCATTTTTGAAATTAATTTTGCTCTATAATACAATGTGGATTACAAAGTAAAAAGGACTTTTCAAAAATAGGTACACCAGAACCGTTTTAAGATTGCCATTATGTCACGATATCAAAGACAGTCGTTGCGGACCTGAAATCATTTGTTAAATGCGCCGAAAAGAAATACAATGATGGTATACATGTTTTCATAGTCTCAATTTATCGCAGAGAATCTTTCCAATATTTTGTGTGGATTAGAGTGAAAGAAAATGGGTGACGTTTGTTGGGTATTAGTTTTAGACTGTAGTTCGACTACTGCAGGCAAAACAAAACAGAGCTGAAATGGAACTGACATCCAGATTAAAAATTTGACTGTTGTTTTGATCGCGTCTAATTGTAAGTACCAACTTTATATTTTCTGAGCGTTGAAATCTCGATTTTTTGGTATACTTTCGTAACCAGTAATACTAGTATTAAAATTTAGGAGATATCCAGATTTGGGAATTGTCAAGATGACATTTCAATTATATGAAAACAATGACTAATTTGACTACAATTTTTCGACTTAGTTCATACGAATATGGCTTAAACGCAATAGAAAAGATACAGTAGTTCTAATATATTTCTAGTGAGGTCGTCTATTGACAATCACATGCGTCGGAAATGTAGATCCAGGGAGACTAGACAAGGAGCACGAATTCATACGGGAAAATTGACAAAATTTGTCCAAGAAATGGCAGAAGTTGGGGTGTCGTTAATGTTCCATGTATACCAAAGTGAAGGTAGCATAATAAATACGAGTGAAGTAAGCAAATAACCAATTTTATTTATGAGTTGAGTAGATATATCGGGAAGATAAGGTATAGATAGTATACTAACCTAAAAACTAGAAATCAAGTCAATAATTATTACAATTTGTTTATATAGTGATTAATAAAAAGGTTCAAAAATAATTTAAATATGGTAATAGTATGTGCAGTCAATGACTGTCAACAGATTTAAATGATCTGCATTTTCAATCTAATGAAAACTTATCAATTTTGTTCCTGAGGGAATTTGCTACAAGGATAGGCTTTTGCGAAAGCTCGCAAAATTTTTTTTTTTACATTGCAAAATTAGCATTGAAAAAAAATGTGCAAAATTTTCAGCATTTATTAAAAAAAGAATTAATTTGGCTGAAATTGGATGAAACTACAGGAAAAGATATCGGTTGGGGTGCTTAACAAATATCCGCAATCCGGTTCCCCAATTTCAAAATGGCGACCTATTGCAAAATTATAAAGTCGAAAACGCGAGCGCGTATATTTTCTGCCCACGTCAAGATATCGAAATTCGGCAAAAAAGATCGAATCTGTGTAAATTTCAGATTTTTAAGATGCAAAATAAAAAGTGTAAATTTCAGATTTTTAAGATGCAAAATAAAAAGTTATTAACAAAAAACCAAAAAAAAAACGAAACTAGGGTCCTTTTCTCGGCGACTTTTTAATATACAGATTTCAAACCAATTGCATCAAATAGTGCTTAAAAAAACATGAATTTAAAAAAAAGCGTCTCGATCCGACCAATAGGAGCCGAGATAATTTTTTTTTTCTTAAAAACGGTATCCTGCCTGTTCTATTTAATAATTTGTAATAAACTTGGGCTCGTTGTAAAGTAGAAGACATCCTTTATACGCTGATTTTTTTCTGAAACGATTCGACCAAGAATGACCAAGTAAACTTTCGTTAAAGGCAGCAAAAGCCTTCGATGAATTTTTCAAGTTAATTGTTTACGTTGTGTAGAACGTGATTTGAATGTGGCAAAATGGCAAAATCGATAAGTATACCTCATGTCGATTAGAGGCTTATTTTCGGAGATATAAGCGAAAAACTGAAAAAAGAGCAATTATTATTTTTTGTTTTGTTATAAACAATATGACGCTCGACCTCTACAAATGCACACATTTTGGCCTTTTAATCTGTGTATTTTTTACTTAATTTTAAGCCCATAAAATTCGACGTAGACCCGATTTTTGAAACAGGTTTGGTCTAATTTGCCCAGATTATTATTTCTTTCTTGAAATAATATACCTAAATTTATAATTGGTGGTACATACTTGTGCCAATATTTTCGGTATAATTGGAATTTCTGTATGAAACCGCGCTGAACACAAAATAAATTTCGACAATGAAATTCAGGGTAATTAATCATTTTCTTGGCATAATTCATACATTCATTATACCGGCCTGTTATTTCTGGTTTTAGCCATTAAAAAATTATGATTATGATTATAATTGGTACTTGTTGATCCCAGCTATGTAATTATAAACGAAACAATTTTTCGAGGTCGTTGTCAAATATAATCCAGCTAAATTAGTTTAGATATAGTTTTAGGATTTAAACTATTATGTTTTCAAAAAGAGTCGGTGACCGTTATCGAAAAGCGATTTTCAGATGAAAGCCACCTCGTTTTTGACAAGTATACATAAATATATGCACCTATGTGTATGTACAGATCTAAAATTAGCTAACAGCAAAAATATACGTTAAAATTGACCAGTTTTGTGGCAAGTGTTTTAAAGAGCGACGAAAATAAAATATTCACATTTAACTAAAATACTACTACTCTTCTTACATAATTATTTTCACGTTTGTTTTCCAAACATTATTTTCAAGGAAAACGAATATAGAATATAAAATCTAATGCTAAAATATACATCCACTATTATGTTGATAAACATGATATTGCAGTGCATACGAGATTGATATTTTATATTGATTAGCCAGAATGATAATTTGATAATTTAGCTCTCATTAAAGAAACAAAAAATGGTATATTGGACACCATCTTTTAATTATAAGGGTGAACTTATTTTAGCAGTTTTAGTCTACGGATTGCAATAAAGATAACAAATAGTAACTTTTAAGCCAATAGTTTTCGATAGATCTACTAAACTTAAGCTGTACAGTACAATATTAACAACACATAAAATTTTTAATTTATAAAAATGGTATTTTATGTAATGTTTTTCTTATTAATGTTGCCTTTCCGATGTACAGTTGTACTTTGAAGACAGTTTTTCTTAATTATCTTTACATTAAATATATCAAAATTTGCACAGGAATAAAACAATATTTGTATCACAAGAAAAACGTGCAAACTATTTTATTTGCAATAGCAGTGGCGTGATTGAAAATAATTTGAGGTATGACGGAAAAATGTATTAAAAATAAACTTTCTTAAATATCCTAATGGCTTGGGAAACCCCAAACAATAATATAAAAAAGGTATATAAGTTTCGAGTTTCGAGAACAGTTAAGGTAAAATTTTTTACTCACAGAAAATGGTAGAAATGAAATTAAAAATATTGAAATATTAACACAAAAAATTAATGTTACTATGTATTCAGCACAACACAAATGTTAATTAAGATTTCAGAACTATTTCATTAATATATGGCGCATGATTTCGCATAATCAGTGCAGTTTAAATAAGTTAGTCGACATGCATTTGGTATATGGAGAACGTAGATGTAAATCTTTAGCATCAGCAAGGCTATATTAATTTATGAAACCTTAACTGACTCAGAATAACGAAATTGTTAATTTTTAAGAATGTGAGGAAATTAAAGTTGTTAAATTAATTGATACTTAACTAATTACCATGATTTACCGATTGCAACTTTGTTATTATGTGTTAAACAAATTGATAATGAAAAAATATAGTTGACAAGTACTGAAATTAAAATATTTTATTTTCATATTCTTAAAGTGAAAAAAATGTTTTAATTTTTTTATTTGATTCATAATAGGTATGTTTTCTTCATACCTCTCAAACTACTCGTATCCACGCCACTGCTATAAAATATAGTAATAATAAATAATATAAAATAGCCTTTTTTAAGATATAAGTAGCTGATATCTATTCGTATACAAATGTATTTTCTTTAGTCGATAATAATTAAGTAAAATCTTCTTTGAAGTAACAACTTTAACACCTTGTATGTCGAAAACGCAATGTTAATAAGAAAAACGTTACATGGACTACCCCCTAGTTACTATTATTTTTGTAAGAGGAACTCATCCCTCAGTTTTTGTTAGTGGGTATAAACGGGACACCCTGTACAATCATTTAACTAAACTGAATACCTGAAACTCTACAAAAAACAATCGTTACTGACAGTATTACTTTTATTATATAGGGTGATTCACAAATTGTGACCAAAAATGAAACCTCGTATTCTTTGGTGAATTTTAAGGGGCGTCTTTTCTATAAAGTTTTTATCTAAGACGCTTTGTTAAAAAGATACAGGGTGTTAAACTTCAGAAAATATTTTTAATTTCTTTAAATAATTTAAAAACTAGTAAGTGAAATAATTTGAAATTGGTCACATATATTTATGTAAACATTGTTCAAAATCTGAGGGCTTTTCCTAAAATTTACATGCGCCAGTGGCGGAGATACAGGGTATCGGTGGCATATTTTTCTAAATAAAATAGTACGCCACTGCTTTACGGTAACAACCATGATATTGATCGGATTCGTCTTTCAATTTTCTACGAATTACTACTGTATTATGTTTTTCGAAAAAACTTCGAGTAAAACTTAAAAAACGAACTGAGCAACACACTTCGATATAATGCTTCGATATAACATAATGCTTTTTAAAATTACTTAGTGGGCTGCGATAGCAACATTGACATTCTGAGCAGTACGAAGAAAGTATAAATAATTCTTTTCATCAGATTCAAGCAACAATAAATTTCGAACAAATTACATTTTCGTTACTAAAAAGATGTCGGGTCTGTGTTAGTGGAAATGGGGGTATTTTTGAGCATTTACCCAAATAAAATCATTAAAATGATGACTAATGTTATTAATTTTAAGTGTGTTTTCGTTCTTTTAAATTATTTTTTAACTTACTTTAACTTATTCTAGTTTTGTGTTATGTGTAAAGTGTGTTTGTCAAATTTTGTTAGTGAATGTTATATTAGCAGACAGAAATATTCCCTAGGCTCATATTTTGAAAATATGTACGGATCTAACGTAGTAACTATGTCCAATTGAAAATTTAAAACAAAAATGGTGAAGGTGCCGCTCGATATACGTTATGGCATAAAATCACAAATATTTCCTGTTAATTTTACCGAGTTGAACCAAGAGGTAGTATATGCAAAAAAATTGGGTTGTTAACCATTGGGCATAGTCCGTCCCTGGCGTTCTGGGCATAATGAAGTTTCACTTACAACATCAAAAAAAGCTGTACGCATGTGTTATCGAACACCAAATTTGCATCATACTGAAGTTAATAGTTTAGAGACTGTAAATAAAAATAACTTTTTAATTTTCATCTTTGAGGGATATTAACGAAGGCCCGTACGAAAATAATTTATATGAAAAACTGATATTAATTCGACCTCAGCTTTTTGTACCCGACTTTTTTGTATCAAGTACAGGGACACCCTGTATACTAGATGTAACTAATATTTTGTTGTGTTTAGAACAAAAGATTTTAGTATTTTTGAGAAGTTTTGCTTCATTGGTATTTGTCATATATTTAAAATTGCATTTGAACAGAAAACTCCTGTGCACTCCCTTTGAGAAATGAATAGTTTTAGTTATTTTAAATTCATTTAACTGTGTCACAAGCTCATTTTAATTAAACAAATAATATTACGAAAAT
This sequence comes from Anoplophora glabripennis, assembly GCF_000390285.2. Lineage (NCBI taxonomy): Eukaryota > Metazoa > Arthropoda > Insecta > Coleoptera > Cerambycidae > Anoplophora > Anoplophora glabripennis. The sequence continues at coordinate 396,484 of NW_019416579.1, read as the reverse complement.
GGCTCGTTTCAAGCTCATTCAAGGAAGTTATAGACTTGGAAAACACCTTGTATAATTCCAGAAAGTGAAACTGTAATTTTCTCAAGCATACCTAACATTACAAACAAATTTTAACCGCTTTTAACTTCTTGCGCTGACACTGACATATATCGGTTGGCGTCAACGATGTCTCTAAATATAGGTGTCTGGGGGATGTTTGAAAATAGTCCTCAAAGATATGTAGAATCAAGGATTAACCTGGGATGTCTGGCTTGCTAAAGCTAGTTGTTAGCCTGTGCATCTTCTTTGAGAAACATTTTAAATTTTAATTCTTAAAGTGGGTAGGAAGTGATCTCCGAGTCCTTAAAAGCTTTATTATGGGAAAGTAGCTTCCTTAAATTCAATCCCTAAGTCTGACCCATTCAAATCAGTTTCTTGAAATACTACAACAGATTTAGCGCTAAGGATTTTCTTCTAAATATCTCGGTACCATATTTAATAAAAAGTAGTTCAAATAATAAACATTTTTCTAAATTCCCGTCATAGGAAGTTAGATGCTTTAATTGCCAATACTTATCAGATATATAAAAGATTAACTTAAAAAACAAGTTCATAAATGATTTATCAAATATTTATCTAAAAAAGTAGAACTAAACTTCCAATTTATACTATGTAAAATAAAATAATTCTCATACATAAAGAATTAAATAATGTTGCAAATATTATAAATTATATTTTCCTTCCTGTTCTTAATTATGACTCATGACTTCAGGCAGAGTGCTGAATTTCAGTAATACAATAATTAATATATTTTTTAATTATTTACTGAATCCATGATTATAATTTTCTTTTATATATTTTTCAACATCAAATCTGATCGTAATTAATGTGCTTACCAAGATAAATAATTCATAGCCTATTTGAAGAAAGGGCTTCGCAAAAGAAATATTTGATACTGTAGTCGACATGAATACAAAAAATAGAAAGCATTTAATAAATTGAAGCCCGAGAAATGCTTGTCTGCCACAAGGAGATTTATTCCGTCACTGCCATTTCCTACTTTTCCCTTTTTCATTGCAGACTAATACCGTACGTGAAAAGACTTGGGCCCCGCTTTATTACAGAAAATCCCTTTGAAAAAATATACAAGTTTAAGTGTCAGAATCAAAATGATATAAAAATAATTCATCTTTCATCTTTCTATTATTATATTAACACTGGAATTTTCATTTTCGTTACAATTTTGTTCTGTCACGTAGTTCTAAGCACAACAAAACAGTTGACTTTGGCAGAAGTACTTTTCCTTATCAAAAAAGTGTTTTGTCAGCTCTTATCAACTTTAATTTCATTTTTTTATATCATCATATGCCAATCTTATGGTTATAAGATTTAAACTGCTGTATTTATTAAAAAACATTTTTTTTTCAAATATTTTGACACTCAGTTTATTATGAAGATGATTCACAACATCTGAAATTTTGAATGATCTAACTAAAGATACAAATTCATTGAACTAGTAGGTATAAAAATAAATCAATCAATGACGCAGATATTAAGTATTTGTTAAATTAAGTTCGTGTTTTTGAAAACATCTCTTATTTTATTTGGTAAAGGAGCAATAGCACTATTATATTATTTGTCTATAAAATTTAATAAATCGAAACTAATGTTAGACTATTGTGTATTATACTGTATATTCCAGTATATTCCTAAGATCATTCGAAATACAATTTTAGAAAATTTCTTGTAAATTTTTTTATCAACTTGGCAAATCTTTGCTAAATTTAAATGCTTGTCTAGTATTAGCTATCATTACTAATTATACTCATCAATAATTTTGTACTCCTAGAACGACGGAATGTCATCGTAAAATTTGTAGTACCTAAATCTTATCGACACCAAAATCGACAAGTTAAATATACAGGGTGTTGTAAATAAGTGCGAAATATTTTAGGGGGTAGTTGCGGAAGTTACTTTGTAAGAAATGTTCATATAAACGTAGGTCGAAATATGTTTCGTTTCCGAGATACAGTGTTTAAATTTAAATTTTTTATTTATTTTTATTAATTATTTCAAAGAGTTTTAAAGATATTGACTCGTAATTTGATGGTTGTATTTTACTTATTGTTAGAAATATTGACAGCAACCAATAAGATAATGTATCAATAGAAATTAAAAATACACAACTTGCAATAAAATATGTTTTATTTTTTTCCTCAAAAACGGAGGATCCCACGAAAAAAATTGAAGAGCCCAGTTTCATTCAGAATTGATGGCGGATTTCTAAAAAAATATTAAAACGGGAAAAGGTTGTGGCAATCTCTCACGAACGCCACTGGTGCAAGTAAATGCACATTTATCTCTCGAAACCGTTTTACAAATTTCGAGTCAATATCTTTAAAACTCTTTGAAATAATAAAAATAAATAAAAAATTAAAATTTAAACACTGTATCTCGGAAACGAAGCACATTTCGACCTACGTTTATATGAACTTTTTATCACAAAATAACTTCGGCAACCACCCCCTAAAATATTTCGCACTTATTTACAAACACCCTATATAATGAAGAATTTTTGGAAAACCATTTGATAAGTACTTTGTCAATAAATTAATTTCGAAGATACAAAACTTCTGAGTATATTCGTAAGCTGTTTCTTTGTCAAATATTTGGTTAATTTAAATGTTTTGAAAAATTTACAACTGATATTTTAAATTTTCTTTTTAAAATTAGGTTAGAACGGTCTGTTTAAAATTCTTGAGGTGAAAATAGATGATTTGCCTTACCTTAGTATAAAAGTTGATAATTACGGAGATACAGGGTGGAAACGGTGGCTATTTTGTACATTTACTTAAAGTGTTTTTACATAATTAATAAAATTCACATATTTTCAGTTTTGTTATATTGCTTGTTTTCAGTTTGTTTGATTGCGCTTTAAAAAAGGAATTTTGAACCAAGGTAAGTTGAGTTGAATCGTCCTTTAGGACGAGATATACCTTTTTTAAACACAACACGTAGACGAACAAATATTGTTATTGCAAAATCATGTACAGTGAAGGGCAAAAAAGTTAGGACGGTTTGCAAATGCTCTATTCTATACGCTGTATATGGCGCCCTCAACACCGTACATAAAATTTGTTAACATTTGAATTTTTACCATAAAAACCCCTGTACACCAAGTTTTATAACGTTGTCACGTTTCTATCAATAAAAGTGAGGAAAATCGAAAATAAATTATTAACTTCGACGCCTTGTATCTCCGTAATTATCAAATTTTGTACTAAGGTGAGATAAGACAAATCGATCTATTTTCACCTCGAGCATTTATGGTAGAATTCTGTACAGACTTTTCGGGGATACCCTGTATATTATTATCTGCTGAGATTTACAGAAGTTAAAAGCATAAAGCAATAGTGAAATAATTGGCGATTGTTCTAAGAGTGTGCAGAGAGAGTAGTTCATATGTAACAAAAAAATTTGGATACAATCGTTGGCTGATGAGAAATTGGTTCATTTGTTCCACAAAATTTGAAACTGATAAATTTTGGAGAAATTTTAAAATTTTTTGACAAATTTATTAATTTTTTAAATTTCGCTTTTAAGAACAAAATATTTAAAAAATACAAGTACATGTATTGTTGGGCGCCAAGGAATACTGTTTCCAAAGTAGTAAGTAGAAATTTGATATTTGGTGGAGACTAGATATATCTACTAGTTTCCGTCTTGCTAATGATTGACATTAAAATAGTTAGAGCTGTAACTTAATACTTGCAACAAAAATCTGGGAAACCATTTCAAAGGTATCAAACAATAATGCACTAAAATGTCATGGCTACTTCAATGCTAAGCAGTGAAGTTCATAAGATCAAATTTTTTTTTCTAGAGCCTTATTTTCAGTTTCATATCTTTTAATGATGTTTTTTTTCTGGTGTTGATTTTACCTGTAAAGTTCAGCGAAGTGTGTGATGAGTGCCTTATACCCTGTGTAAATCTACACCCCAGGATGTCCTTTATCGTATCTAACATTATCTAACCGAGCACCACCTCACACACACACACTTATCGTTGGGAGACTGGCGTGGCGAATTTGGATCATCCCGAAGGCACGTTGCCAGCCCAAAACACTATTTCGGACGAAGTCCGCCGAGACACAATTAGTTCACGGCGCTTTTAGTAATCCGCGGGCGCACACCAGTAAACAAATCGTTTAATTTGCATATAAGCCCAATAAGAATCTAGACAAGTATGAGTTAGAACGTGATTCACTTGTTGACAAGCCAAAAGATGTATGTGACAATAATTGAATTGCCTACCTCTTCCATATATTTACACAACTGTGCTGTGCTTTTAATTAAATTAGGAAGACATGTTTTTAATTAACCTTGTCTTTAATCCTAAACCTTTACACTCATAAAACGTCCTTAAAAAATTCAAGGGTATAATAATCAGAACAGGCAAAGTCAAGGCTTTATGTCGCCTTGACTTTGCATCAAAATTGTAAATTTAAGTATCCAAATAGAATAGAAGTTACCTAATGGTGCTTTCACTAAGGAAAAACACATTAGGAATAATTCAATCAATAATTTCGTAATGATGTTCCTCAAAGCCTTTTATCGCAAACTATTTAACCTTTTACATACAGGGTAGCCCATCGAAAACGTACCGCAAGGCATTACAGGGTAGTAATGAACTTTTGAAAATCCATCCATTATTTTAGAAAACATGCAGTTTTGAAAATACGAACAATATTTTTGACGAGAAATGCGAAAATCGATTTATTTTTACTTCAAAACTTACGGTATTAGCTTGGTAAATTCCTTCAAAAGAATTCGCTGTTTTTTTTTCTGATTTGCGAATTCTTTAGCCTGATTTTGGTGAGGAAAAATTGTCCGCTTTTTGTTTCGTATTTAGATAGGCCACAAGAAGTTGCTAGATAACTGTCTTGTGACTTGTAGTTGAAGAGTACCAATACTGCCGAGTCTTTTAAATTGATTAATTATGGTGTACTCAATTCCAGAAAGAGTAGAAATTATTGAGCTTTTTTTCAAAAACAATGAATGCGGAAATCGGGTCGCCGAACTGTTCAACCAACGGCATCCTGAGAAACATGCGTCTGGAAAAATTGTTCGCGAATTGGTGGCCAAATTTCGCGAAACTGGCTCCGTTCATAACAAAAAGAGGCAGGTTGAAAATCCGGTACTAAATGAACCTACGGAAATAGCGGTATTGGGGCAAGTGGCAATGGATAGTACGCTGAGTACAATGCAATTGGCTACTGCGACAGGAGTGAGTCGTACAAGTGTCCAACGAATATTAAAAAAATACAAATTCCATCCTTATAAGATTCGGCTAGTGCAAGAGTTAAATGAAGACGATTTTGATCGTCGTTTGCAATTTTGCGAAATAATGACTGAACGAGCGATAAACGATAATTTCCTCTTTAATGTGTGTTTTTCGGACAAGTGTACGTTCTTCTTAAATGGTTTAGTGAATCGCCATAATTGTCGTTACTGGGCTGATACCAATCCAAGGATTTTCCATGAGACACACTCCCAACACCCCCAGAAGTTGAATGTATGGGCAGGTATTTTTGGAAATTCCATTGTAGGTCTTTTTTTCCTTCCTGGAAATTTGACAGGCGATATGTACTTGGATTTACTACAAAATGTCATCGACCCAGCTCTAACAAATATCATAGAGGACGACCCTGCTTACAATGAACACGAACTGATTTTCCAGCAAGACGGAGCTCCTCCACATTACTCGCTGAATGGGCGCAATTACCTAAATGAGACGTTTCCAGGACGCTGGATAGGACGAAGAGGTGCAATTGAGTGGCCCCCTCGGTCACCCGACTTAAATCCTTTAGATTTCTTTCTCTGGGAGCACATTAAAAGCAAAGTTTACAGCACTCCATCTGATACCTTGGAAGATCTGCTAGGACGAATCATTAATGTATGTCGCGAAGTAACACCGCAAGTGCTCCAGAATGTTCGACAACGGTTTGAAGACAACCTGTATCATTGTATGCAAGTTGGCGGACAACATTTTCAGCATTTACTTGACTAATACCGTAAGTTTTGTAGTAAAATTAAATCGATTTTCGCATTTCTCGTCAAAAATAATGAATCGATTTTCAAAAAGTAAGAATCAATGTATAGAGAATTAAAAGCCCTTTCTAATTTCCCATTTTCCCAATTCCCATTTGAAAAATTTAGGGGATAGCACCCCCACTTAGAGGGTTGAAGATTTTGGTATGCATTTTGAGCCAAAAGTTGTCCTCCTCAGAAACAAATTTGACCTGTTTTTGGATTTTGCCGAAAAGTTCTTTACTACCCTGTAATGCCTTGCGGTACGTTTTCGATGGGCTACCCTGTATTTGTAAACCAACGTATCTACGTATATCCGTATCCCAGGAAAAAGATGTGGAGTATCTTTCCAGTGGATGATTTAGTCCCTAACGTTTCATTTGAAGAAACATGTATGATGTCTTTAAGCATATTAGATTGACTAATCTATATCCTTCTAAAATTTAAAAGAATACATATGAGTGAGTTCGTACATTTTTACTACGAAAAAAAAAATACACATTCCGAAGAAATAAGAGTTCTATGATATATAAGATATGATCTTGATGTTAGGTCGATAAACATTCAACTGATACAGTAGGTATATGTATTTTTTAAAATTAAGACATATTTTTTTATTTGAAGATGATTCTGGTGAAATTCTTCTATTTCTCCTTTTCTGGTTACTTTCACTTTCTTTACGTTACCAACTGGTACTTTTCTAGAATGACATTTTACTACTCTAGATCAGTCATTAAAAGTTCATTTTCTGCATTTATAGCATTACTATCTTGTTCAGTCATACGTTATAAGGATTATAGACTCAAGTCAATTGGACTCTGAACCTTCTCTTGATTTCGTCGTATTTAATTTTTCATTTCACACCACAACATCTCTAGCATCTTTAATTTTTACTGTTTTTTTTTATTACATATGATTATCTGAAACTTGTTGGTAATTACAAGCGATTATACAGGATGTCCCGGTACTTGATACAAAAAAGTCGAGTCAAAATAATATCAGTTCTTCATATAAATTTTTGCATACGGGCCTTCGTTAACAAGTTACGGACCCTCAAAGGTGATAATTAAAAAGTTATTTTTATTTACAGTTTCTAAACTATTAACTTCAGATTGATGAAAATTTGGTGATCGACAACACATGCGTACAGCTTGTTTTTGATGTTTACCATTTTTTGTTTTTAATTTTTAATTAGACTGAATTACTATGTTAGAACCGTACATATTTTTAAAATTAGAGCTTAGAAAAACTTACTGTCTGGTAATGCAATTTTCACTAACAAAATTTGACAAACACACTTTAAACATACAGGTAACACAAAATAGACCATCAAAATGCATTTTCAATATGAACACCTTCCACCTTCACACACTTCCTAAGTCAACGAATGTTATTTGTTTGTACACAAAAAAGCATTTCTGAGGTATGTCTAATATTATCATAATGGAAATTAATTCTTTGTTGCCATTCATTATTTGTCTGTACACTAACTTTTCAGGTGGAAGTCCATCGGGTTCAAGTTTGGAGAACGTGGTGGCCATGAAATTGGACCTGCTCTCCCAATCCATTTATTTTTAAAGACAATTTCATAGATTAATATTGAAATGGAGAGGAGCCCCATTATGCATGAGCGGATGTCTAACGGAACATCGAAAACCGGGACACCCTGTATACTATAGTATTTTGTTTCTGTGACAAATATTTTCAATTATTCAACAGTGTTTTGGTCTGAGACCTTTTAGGAGCTTTGTTCTCTGTCAAATATATAAATCGTCTCCGTTGTTTTGAAAGTGGCACTAATGATTTCACTATTTTCTGAATTTTATGGGTCGAAGTTCCATCCACTCTCACCCTTTTGATGGCAGAAACATTTTTTGTCATTTATTGTTATACATACAAACTAATTTTTTCCTCAACACTTCTGAATCCATGTTATTTAGGATGTTTTAATTAAGGTCCAAAAATCTTTTGATGATTCCTTTTAAAAGATTAAGGATGGTCTTTCATAAATCTCTATTATCTTGTCCTGAAAATTTTGTATTTAACTATTTTACGTAAATTTGAGAGATAAGGTAATAAAATCACTGACGGGAATAAAATAACTGTATTTAAAATAAAAAACTGTTATATAGGGTATATTTAAATGAGTGACCACAAATACCTTGATAGATAATCTTCAGCCTAAAACATGATAATTCGCCCAAAAATACCTGCGTCTGCAATTGCTCCAATTGACAGTGTTTAAGTTTTTTGAAAAATTTTACAAATTTAGGAATATCTCAAAGTATGTTTGATATAGATTGTTGAGATTTGGGGTGGTAGCTTTAGTAAGTAAGTAAACGAACAATTTGCTTATAATTACGTCAGTCAGTGACGAGAACAATGACAGAACATCGACGTCACTGAATAGTTTGTAAATTCGATATGTCGATTAGATTCACAATCAGTTAAAAGAATTCGTAAAACGATTAATTTTCAAATTACATACTATTATTATTTTAATATAAGCTTACAAAGTTGAAATAAAAGTAAACTTACTATAAAACTGTTCGTTTCACAAAAAATATACGAATTATTTATTTATTACCAATACAATGTAAAATTTGAAATGTAGAATGTAATCGTTAACATCTTAACCTCAATCTTAGAGATGTCCATTTCCTTCAGTTATCAAGATTAATCACTGCCTTGTTTTAGAGGTCTTACTTATTTATTATGTACATATACCATAACTCTTTCAAATCCGAGCCTGTAAATAGTTTTAGCAAAAAATTGAAAAAGTATTTACTTTCCATAATAATTATCTATATTTGCATCATGTGTTAAACATTACTTTTCAATGATCTTAAAATATTTCTTCTAATATGTTATATTTATAAATACCTACCTTTTTAAATTTGATTATGGTTAGGTAGAGAAACTATAACCTAAATTTCATTACAGAAATTTTAAATTTTCTAAGTAGTAGTAAGGAGAAATTTCTATGCCACTAAATTTTCCACACTTGATTATACTGTATTTAAAATTATATTTGTAGTAAAAAAATTCCCATAATTTTTGTGAAACAGTTCAGATTAAAAAGAAAATAATTGACAAACGATTTATTTTCCGAATAAAGTCTAGCTAAATACCATTACGAATCAAATGAACTTCATCAAATCAAATCAGATTTACAGAATATTCAGTGTCGAAATCCTATTAATGAGAGAATTTTCTAGTGTTTCCCTCTGGTTGATACAATTGTATAAAAATTTAGTTAGTTTTACCTTTCTTTAGTTAAGCTACCGTCGCTGATTGACATATTTGTATACCAATTAAATGTATTTAATTAGATAAACTATTAATTCAAGGTCATCAAATCAATTTTGGTAAAACATCATCAGATATATTTGTATCAACGTGATTTTGTTATAAACTCCAATATCATGAAAACCAGTATCTTTAAAACTTTAATTAGGTAAAGCGTTTTGATTTAAAATAATTTAAAGAAAAGCTTGAACTTTCGGCACAGACAAATATCTAGAGAACATACTTAAAATCTATTAATTATATTTTTGACGCAAATGACATTCACGATTCAGTATAAAAGTTGCGTTTGTTTTTTAATAAAAATAAGAAGAAATTATTAGATGAACTTGAAAACAGGAATGTCAGATACAATGAATAAAATAAATGTCTTTATGACTACGCTGTCGCTGTGATATCTGCGTGGAGTCTACTTTCGACGCCAAATTATCAAATACCGGATTATTGCATATTATAATGTTTGTTACGAATATACCTATTCGCACACGATTTATATACCTCAAAATGTTGGCAAGTCACTTACAATTTGCTGAATACACTCATTATGTGTATAAATATATCTGCAAAATATAGTAGCTGAATTTTGAAATTATACAAATGTGCGCGACTATTTGCAATATTTCATTTCACTTTATTTTACTCTTGATGAATATTAAAGGCTCAAGAATTTCATATATTAAACAGGAAACAGAAACAGCAAAAAGCTTTTTGTCTTGGCAATAACTGAAAGTGTAAGAATATGTAGTCGAATTGTTATATTGCGCCTTTGTTTTATTGTTCACCTGTGAAAATAAAATGTTAAAGAATGATTACTTATAATCGTTGAGTGAGAAATAGTATTCAAAAAATTGAGTTAATAGTATCAATTAGGAGATAGTCGCATTTAAATGTAATTTTAAACAAAAACAAATTAAACATTTGATTAGTATAAATTCTCGCATTACAAAATATATTTTTCCGACGACTTCACCATAAAATGCAGTTATGTCTTGTTCCTTAGCCACAAAGCTCGAAAATTCACAGTTTTCCAGATATCAGAGGTTAAAATACCACGGATAGTAAGACCGTGGGGGTTCCCTGGGAGTTTCTAGTTGTCATTTTGATCTTTGATTCAATCTGGAGACCTTTTTGGTTGCTGATTTCAGATGGTATTAACATACCCGACCAATGAAAAGTTGATAGCTTTAAAAAAATTCGCCGTACATTAAGGAGAAATAGAGAAAAACTTTTGGACCCCAACTTTTTGAAGCCTCGCTTTTGTTGAAATTGTACTCATTCACTTTTACGTAAGTTAGTCTTTCGTAAGTATTTGTAAGCTCTAAAGCAAAATTTGTGAGGTAATCGTTGAAGATATTATCCATACTGACAATGACAATGCATGGACAAGTCTTCAAAACCACGCTTGAGGAAAATTCAAATTATTTGTGACTCCAAACATTTGCAAGTATTTGTAAATAATCAATCAGAATTTGTATACACTCACTGGAAGATATACCCAATACCTATTTCATCACGACAAATTAATACAAAATATATTCTTCAGGAATCATGGTTCTGGTTGTGCAAAAGATTCCCTTATAATGTCACTGTGTAGATTAGAACCTACTAAGTGCTGATAAAACGATTTTAAATTTGTTGGTAAAGGTGGGGATAATTTCTCGGAGGAGAAAAATATGTAAATCTGTCAAAAAGCTGTAGCCATTATGAAATCAGAAGTAAAAAGTCAGAGGATTATATAAATAAACAATAAATGGCGCCAATCTCGTAAATTCTACACTTTACCACGAGCACACCTGTTTTAAGCAAATATTATTAGATTGTGTATTTGCAAGGGGTTATAACATTTTCAGAAAGTTAGCTATGAAAAACTTGTACGTAAATAGTTGTACAAAACAGATTATTGCAATTTAGATACCAAGAATACATTGGAAGAAACAAGAAATATATATCAAAGTCAATTATTATTTTAACTACTTAATTGTTTAAAATGAAACTAGCAGTTCCTGGAAATTTTTAATATTTAATAATTTGTAATAGACATTTTCAGAATTGATAATACATTTTATATAAATTGCGAAATGCGAATTAATGCGAGAAAAATCAAATATCATGATATTAAAATTCCTTTCTGTAATTACCATCAAGACTTTTTCGTTTGTAAAACATGTCTACTACCTATGATCCAAATTCATAATTGCCACTAGTGAATTAACTTTTAATTATACCTGTAATGTGAATTAGTTTATAAATTGCATCATATCCTTTTCTCAAACTATATTATAAAAAGATTAACCATAGCAGAGGAGGAAATTAGGTCGTTCTTTTGTGGTTTAAAATTTGTGCTAAGTTAGATATACTTGTGATAAATATAAATATTATTTAATGCATTATTCTGTATTACGCGGAAATTCTTTTGGTTTTGTTTGTTTACCACATAACGAAATAATCAGGATTTGCGAAAAGAGTGAAATTTACCTTCAAAGAATTCTACAGTATGTTTCAAATCTCATTGCATATATTCTTTAATATAATATTTTTGAAAAATATAAGAACAATAGCATTTACCTGTAATTAATTACCTACGTATTAACTTAACCTTAACCTTACGCCAGGGGCGTCCTAAACTAAGAGTTGTTGATTGCACCATTTTACCATTTAATATAAAAATTATGTAAACATTTGAACGTTATGGCAAATCACTAAAAATAGAAGATTTACAAATTTTGGCAATGTATTGATTAGTGTATAAAGGATATGTATAGAATTATTTGAGAAAGTATTTGTATATTTCATCTGTTCATTCATTCTGTGCAGATTTTGACCAATCTGCCAATATTTCACACATTTACGTTTGATGAATTTTAGGTTAAAAAAAAATAGTGAAAACTATTTTTAAGGGATAGTTGTAAAAATAACGTACAAAACCAGTACAAAATAATATAAAAAAGCGTTTCTTCAATACAATAACTAAATTGTTTTTCACTCTACACTTACAAATAAAAACTGTTTTGTCCAACTCTAAAAACCTATCGTTTGTAAAATGGCATAGACCCAATTATTATTTTAACATTCTTTTCGATTCAAGTCATTATCAATAAATAATTTTCGAAATATTGTCTAATAATATGGACTACATGTTAAAAATGCTTCGTTTGTCATATAGCAAGCATTGTACATCATTTTAAATCAAATCTACTCCAAAAGGGTACAATATATGTAAATCCTAAAAGAGTACATTTTTGGCTTAAACAGCTGAAAGTCCCGTCCCTTAAATTGAAATTTAGATATTATTTTTAAACAATACATTCTGCCAAATGCCAAATTTCAGTCTTAACTCGAAAGTTTTCTGAAATATTTAAAAAAATGACTTTCAGAGACTCACTTTAAGTGGCTGTTGCACGTTAACATAAATTATTTTTTTCACGTTTTTGTCAATGTATACGCTAATAAAATATTTCAAGCTATTTTTTGCATATCCTGTACAATATAGCCCCAAAATTAAGATGTTAAGTATTTAATAAAAAGTAGCTTTACAATTTATGAAATTTTCTGTTTACTAATTTGTATTAACCGTTTCATTAATACCGACAAAATAACTTAAATAAAATAAACATGATATGGATAATATACAGAGATATTTTTATTTTGTATTTGTTCTCATCACCTGTTATTAAATTTTTCAAACGAATTTGTGTAGGCACTTTTTAACAGATGTTCTTAATATACTTTACTGTTTGAAGTAATACGATATTAAAAACATTTGCCAGCAATAGCTACTATGTCTGAAATAAAATTTAAGGAATAAATCTTTCAAAGTTTTAAGTTCTAAACGACAACAAAGGTAATCAGAGACGGTTACATCAATGTTATGGCTTAAAATGATTCATTTTATGAGAAGCGATAGCAAATAAAAAATGTAAGATATTTCATGTGATGCATTATAATTTTCGTCCCACTTTTGAATTGATTTAGCTTATCCCCTTCCGTCGTTGCTTCAACTAAAATACGTTTTATGTTATTGTTTATATAAGTTTGTTTGTCCCAGTCTATTTAGAAATAGATCATTGCCAAATAATTAATTTACATAGAATCATTTAAAAACGTTTAAATTTGGAACAATTGTTATTCGTTAGCTTTGTTCTATTCAATTTGTTATTATGCAGCGAACAACATAAAAAACTCAAACATGAAACACTTAATAATTACAAATCTTACAAGGCGTTTCAAAATTATTTGAAAAAAACTTTCATGTCCTCTAGCGGCTAAACAAAGCAACTTATCATTCAATATTAAGAATTATTGCTAGATTAAAGGCTTACTTAAAAAGCAATAAGGACGAAAAAAACACGATATTTATGTGTAATATAAAATAATATAAAATGTTCCAAAAGTAGCTACATTCCTTCGTATTTAATCTTTCTTTTAAGATGTAGGAATTTTATTAAGTGTTCCGATAATAGATCTGTAATGTTAATTGCGTTTAATTATATTAGAAGTACTGAATTATTTAAAAATATCAAATAAACCAGTTTTTAAGCAGATGCTATCTTAAACTTTTGATCAAAATTGAGAAATTAATAAAATAATATTTCTATTTGAGAAGCTTTAAACAATTTGATCGAACATATTTGTAAAGAAATATTTATATGCAGTTTAATTGCAAGAAAACATTCTTCTAGCTCCTGCTCCTGCTTATGAATTATACTGGCAAAACAATATATCTACAAATTTGTATTTATACAGGGTGATTCACAACTTATCCAAAAAAAATTGGGAATAGATGCGGCATGAGAAATGGAGTCAATATATTAAAAAAATTTTTGTAAAATCCTTATAGTTTCCGAGAAAAAAATTATTGAAATTGTAGTACACTCAACCATTACATAGCTGTACAACTGTAGTCTCTAGGATCATTTGCAATACGCGTGGAGAGCCACGTGGCTTCAGCAACTACGAATACTGAAATCTGATTTTACAATCGTCGTTGCGTTAGTGTTTACCTGTTATCTGTAGTGTTTGCAGTAGTTTTTTAGTAGTTAGCGTCAAAAATGGCTTGCGTGTATAGCAACTTGGAGTTGATGGATATCGTTTTAATTTATGGTGAAACACGACAACATTTTGTATTATGGCGAAACAAGACAACATTTGTGTTTTCATAGAAACTGAGTAAGACGGATCCAAATTTTGAACAGTTGTTGTAACATCAAGTATGTCAAATTATTTTATTATTTAAAACCACACATTAATTTTATTAATTAATAATAACAATAACGGCAAAAGCAGTTGAATTTGCTGATATGAAATAGGTGCTATAAAATTCTATTTATTTCTTTCCCTGCGAAGGTTTTTGTCCGTTTTTATCACACTTTGCCGCCATGCCGGTCGCATTGTGCGAGGTCAGGTTTTACAGTGGACCAGTTTCCAGTGCCGTCCAGAAGTGTATTTTTAAATCATTTTCGAACTGCCCTTTTTGATTTTTTCTTTACAAAATTGTATTTATGCTCTACACCCCTCTATATCCAAAAATTTTTTTTTTATAAATTCTGAATCACCCTGTATATATTCCTTTGGCCTGTGGTATTGAACCATTTTTCCTCCACGGATATCTTCAAAAAAGTTTTTGTATTTACCACTTTATGTTATATCTTGGGATAATCAGCGTTGGAGTAAATATACTTTAGTTTTAGTTAAAGTGGGTCAGAGGTTAAAGTTAGAGAAACAGCTCACTAAAACTCACTGTTTTAAAATATATTTTTATCGAAAAATATCTTGTTACTAGCATTAAAAATTTCAAAACATAAATAGAACATGACTGCTAGAAACCGAGAAGACTGAATACATTTTGGAAACCCTGTAATTTAAGAGGACAAAAGGGAGATTATACTGTTTAAACTAAAACAATTCTACAAGTTAATTAGCTTTATTGAGCTATAAACGTGGCTTCCCCTGCCGTTAAACTGCTAAAGTTTTCAATGATAAATGGAAGGAAAATAGACATTTGCATGCCATTCTAACAAATACATCAAGCCTGAACAGCGAAATATTTAGAAGGAAATTAAACAAAGATTCTATAAATATTTATATTGTAAATTAACTCGTAATGCGTTCTGGAATCCGATTTAGAGATTACCCGGCAACAAAAGCATTTAAAAAACAGGGTATTCCGAAGGGAACAAAAATGGATTGTGTAGGATAGAAATTTTATTGGATACCCTTGAGCGGAAGAACATATGGTTATTCTTAATGTTAAACAACACCCTTAACGATAGAATAATACATTTTAAAAAACATTTTTTATAGGATCATTCTACATTTTCAATTTTTATTTCTAGAAATTGGTTTAAAATGACTAACACATATCTCTTTCTGAATTTTTGATTTTTCTTTGCCTTAAACAAAGAGTAAAACATATAATGTATTTTTATAGTTCAAGATTGATGTGAAAAATGATATCTAGATTATTAAGGGAATAGGGGTACTTTTGTTTAATTTCGATAAAAAGAACCATTTCCGAGAAAAATGTTGATGGTATATGTATGCCTTGAGGTGCTACTACAGATTTCGATCTATTTTTATAAAAATGTACTTCAGTTGTACTTTGTACTATTGTTTGAAAAAATTTTAAATTTGTTTTCGTAAAGGAAATAAATTCAAGAAAGTTTTAAAGAAATATCTGGAAATTCTAATTATTTTTATAATACAACTGGACTATTTGTTTATGGAAATTCATACATTTATATTCGAAACCATATCCTAACCTATCAAAAACTTCTAGAAAAGAAAAATGGATTTAATGTTTTGTGATCACGATAAATAAATCACACTTCTACTTCTACTTCATCATAAACCATTATTGCAATGTAATTTCTTAAACTAAAATAACCATATGTCCTTGACTGTGTATAAAACACGTTTATGTTTCGTAAACTTTATTTCTCTCTCATCAAAATATTCATGGAAATGACAAAAAAGCTACGGACATCGGGTGTGGTGGATAAAAAAAACGACGTTGGTACTCTACACAAAGATAATATTCGTTTGCGCAAGTGTGAAGCAGATATTAAAGTACCCGAATAATCTGTCTAGATTTGTTCCCAAGTAATCATTTATTAAAGAATTTATATAATACGTAAAGACAGACTATGTAAATAAATATTCCTATAAGAATATCCATTAGAGAATATTTGTAAGATTCACTAATATTCGTAATAGGGTAATAAACTAAGTATTCTTTTTTCTACAGATGCGACAGGCGGCGCGGCCAAACCGTGCGGTAGAACGGCAATTCCGGTAACAAGCTAGGCGGTTGGACCGCTGCGGTAGAACCGCATAGTGTGTTACCGTCCTAACTCAACAAATGCACACTTGTATGTAAACATAAGCTTTTCTGATTCAATTTATTGAAATTAAATAAGAGTACTTTTTACTCTAATAGTCGATAAGTCAATATATTTAAAAAATTGGAGAGCAAATAAAAAGTTGCTGATAAAACTTGCCTTTACATAAAGTAGCTATCCGAATAAATTTCATACGTTTTATTTGAAGAGTGTATATTCAAAAGTTTTGTTCAAAATACAGTAGCTATTCTATTGTTATTCCTCAAATAATTTAAAATTTCTACATCAATAATTTATTTGGTCTTTTAATGATTACACTATTTAAAATATCTCGATCCAAAAATATTGAAAAAATTTTAATTAAATTTAAAAAGTAACACGAAAACGGAAGCATTTTTTCTTATTTAAGGTTATCGAAAATACTATGAGGTGTAGAAATATTGAAATTCTTAATAGGAATAGAAGAATAATTATGTAAATTATTACACCAAATGTCATCTATTTACATCAAACATCTTGAGAGATATTTGACAAATGTGATACATATATTTTTAAACTTCAACACTGTTTCAAGAACCAGTGGGACTTATTATGGATTTGCGACACCAACAAAGATACTACCTACCATAATTAGGATATGAAAATATCCTTTGGAATAATAAATATGCACTTCATTCCACATATCAATGTTGTGTCGAGTCTCGACACAAACGAAAGTACCAAAACATTGCAAACATTCCCCACTAAGGAACTGAAGTACGAACAAAGTTTCTACTACTGAATACGTGATTCTTGTCAAGTCGAAATGCTGTCCGAAATCTGCGGCTATGACCAAATCGCGTTAAGGTCGAATGATTTTATTTTTAACGGCGATTCGCGTATTTGCAGGCTATTTTTGAATAGGCGCCAGTGTGAGCACTAGTGCAAGAGTTATGACGAAAATTTTAGTATTGTCTCAGAGCGATGATATACATCCGAACGCCAGTTTTGGCGCGGAAAATCAAAGAAAGTTATATCAAGACTATATTTCGATGCCAAAAGATTATTAAAATAAATTAGTTGCCATTACTAATAAAATTTGTCGTAATTTTGTTCGCGTTAAGTTTTTTCTGCCTCTTAAATATATTTTATCGTGCAAATTAAGGAAATTGTAATTAAATTGATATTTAACATCACTGATTAGTTATCAAAGCACTTCAAAAAATTCCGACATATTAGAGAAATATTAAATATTTTCAGTGCACATGAATTATTGACGTTAAAAGCATTTTATTGATTAAAAGTTGTAAAATATAATACATAAGACAAAGATTAATTTGTAGAAAGGCACAGAAATACTGGTAAACACTACTAAATTGTACAAACAATAGGTATAAAATCACGAAAAATTATGAACGTCTCTGGATTGACATATCATCTAGGATTTCTAGTTGGTAACTTTTCCATGCTAATTTCTGAATCACCAACTTAAGAAAATCAAATTTACTGAGCGCCAAAACAAATCTGCTCACGTGGGATGCGTGCATTTATGAAGGCACTGTACTATTCGCGTTAAAATTTGTTGTTTTTTAATTGTAACCTTTGTGTATCTAAATTTCGGTATTAGCCTCATGCGGATAAAATTGTAGTAATTGAAACAGATTTATTAGCTTCGTTCCTAGACCAATCCAAAACAGTTTCCAACAGTTGGACGCATGCGCATTGCGCCCATTGTTTACCTACATAAGATTCAGAATTCATTGTTCCGAATTAAATGCGTTTGGCTGCTAAAAACTGTTTCCAATGCACTAGGATCAAAGTTATTGTTATTAACGGTTAGTGTTTTATTGCTTTTAATTTGGCTATATGGTGTCAAACGAGAAAAGAACAAGAGTTTGCACGAAGTCCTTATACAGTTTCAACAAGATCATTCTTTAAGTGTAGACTTTTGCAAGTGGCTATGCTTCAACAGAATTTTTATTTCCATAATACGCACCAGTGGTCTACTAATCCTCATACTGTACGTCGAGAACAATTTTTAATAGGACCTTTTGTGTTATCAAATTGGTTTTCTGGACAACATTATTCGAACTTTTTAGACGATTTACCAGAAGCGCTTCTTGACATATTTCGGAAAATGTGGTATATACGGTTCCACCTCATTGCTCTCATGTTTAAACAAGTACTGCATTTTCTGACAGATAAATATAGTGTCAGAAACAGAAATTTTAAGTAACATAATGAAATAATTCGACATTTTAAAAATCATATACAAAAGAGTAAAGTCAGTTTCCATTTAAAATTATTTTACATTTCGTTATAATTGATTATAAATGATTTCAACAGAAGTTTTAGTAACTAACACAAAACTATTACATCAGAATAAAGTTCAATAGACAGTGATTTCATGTGCATGTGTAAAATCGCAGAATGGCTGTTCTTTAACTCATGGAATCAGAGTAGTATCGGAATATTGCAGAGATGACGAAATTGCTATTAGATGTAAAGGATTCAATACTCAAGAGAAAAGGGGCCAAAATTAATTTTCCAGTGATCCTCAGAGTGGAAGAAAAAAAAGTGCCCTGAGGTTTTCTACATCACCAAGTTGGATTTTGGTAAGAACCTTTTCTATAACCTGCCCTACGGAATAGTAAATTAATTCAAATCTATGTTTTTGTAAGTTTTATTTTGTTTTCAAACAATATGTTTTTGTTTAGAGTTATTTGATAACAGTTTAGTTTCCATAGCCTTTTCGCTATCCAGGTTTAAATCCTTTAAACCTTTATTTTTGGGAATATTAAAAAATTTAATGTGTCACAGAGAAGACCTCTTACTTCAGATTATAACTACGTCATAGACCACTAGGCGATGGCAGGAAGTTCTCCTAGGTAGGTAGTAACTTCGAACACTTACTGTGCAGTGTCAAGAAAATACGTCATTCCCTTTTAGCAACAATTTATTCTCTTTTCATAGTTATCTATAAAAATAATTTTGTAAATTATTTCTTAAATACAGCTATTTAAAAAATCATCCTTGGACTACAATAATACTCCTTAGGGTAAATGATCAACAAAAACATTAAGCCTGACAAGTACAAAAATTGACAAAAGAAAAAGAAACCAACATTAATAAAAAATTAATAACTAGAAAAAATATGGGACATGATGTGTTGTCATTCAGAATTTTCGAGCTCCTGAATGCAAAACCAAAAAACGCCGGTAGAGCCAGAAGATTATTCAAAATCACCCAGACAAAGCAATAGATATTCGAGAACATAGAGCCCCCCGTCAAAGCCATCCAGAAGTGCCGGTCAGGATTCTAAATTTGAGCTGATGTTTCGAATCCAATCCAACTGCCGTAGCTATTCAGGAAGCCGAAAATCACTCTAGATCACTAAGCCAGAGTAGACGACATTGATGCTGTTAGTAGAACGACCGCTGAAACTAGAATCGTCCAATTTTGAATTATCTAGTAAAACAGTACTCTACAAAAATCGAGCCACAGACAACACAATGTGATGAATATAAATACATTCGACGACGTGTCAAAACAACATTTAGGATCGCCGAAATACTGAAAGATTAAATGCAGGATAGCGAAAATCCATCTCGAGAGTCACGGTTTTCTGCAGTTAATTAACCAGGGAAAATTTCCTGGCCAGTACAAACTATTCTTCGAATCATTAAATTGTTATGTGTCCTACAATATATCACGTAACTATATCCTGTATAGTAGTTACACGAAATAGACTTTTTATATTATTCTTAGACGTAGACTTTAAATCTACTATTCAAATCGTTCAGGTTTCACTATAGTTCCTGCTGTCGATACATACAAGTGTTCTTCAGCCCAAAGTCAAAAGACACAAAGAGTGTCACATAATAAAAAGTGCAAAAAAACCAATCAGTGCAAAGAGGTTCAGTCGAAAGCCTCAGTAGAAAGTGACATCGAGAGTATCAAGTAGGTAAATTGTGTAGCAACTGTGTTGTCTCTAGAATCCTACATGCGCAAGGTATTTGAGCAAGTTTAACATCTGGATGCACTGGATGTGTGTTGTCCTTTTTTAATTATGTACAACAGATAAAAAGACAAAGAAATATATCTAGAGTAACTAGATGTTAATACCGAACGATACTAACGTACAATTCGCGAGTACCTACGAACAGTTGAATCTGCATACAGACTCTGGCAGCGACCACTATCGAGAGAAGAATATGCAGAAGACGGGATACGCAGTATGGTAATTTATACTGATTATGAATAATTTTTTGCAGCTGTCTCTCTGTTAAATATGATTTCTTGAAATTGCTAAATATTTAATCTAAGGAAATTGCAATTAAAATCCTTAATATTCTTATTTCCATGCAATCTCCATTCCAAAAGTTGTATGACACTTACATGGAAATCAATTTTTGATAAAAATTTCATTATCTAACCATAATTTCGACGTAATTACCATTAAAAGTACCGGGCCTCAATGATCTGATCAAGATAATTTTAATATGTACATACAGTGCAATATTCATAGCATTAGCTATGAGTGGAAGATACATATAGTTATCTCAAGACATTAAATCTCAGGCACTTCACTTCGCTTAATTGAATAATTCGACAGCAATATAATCGCGCGTACGTTATTAATATTAACGATTTTTTCATACATGACCTATTTCGTTGAGAACATCCACTTGCAAATCTTTTGATAATGCGTCATACTTGTTCCTATGTTTATCTTCATTTTTTTGTGGCGACAGATTTATCTCATTTCTAGTCCGCATAAGAATTACAATATTTACGAAAATATCAAAATGCCAACGATATTGCACGTGTGATCGTTTTAATTTTGTCGATAAAGGGCGATGTAAGGGACTTCATTAAGAGATAATGGATATCTTTATTTTACTACCGAATATCAATAAAGTTATGGTATTTTTCATATATATTTTCTTTATTACGAAAAAGGTATTGAGGTTTTCCTACGCATATTTACATTTAAATATTGGTCGCTCTTAATAAAATTATAAAACTGGATTAAGTCATCTTAGAATAATGATAAAAGTTAATATCTAGGCAAATAAATTCTTTAGTCTGCAGTGATACGAAATCAGTGATTTCATGATTTACCGTTTAATACTGATTAATTGTGTGAAATGATATACAGATTTAAAAATAGTTGTAATTATTGTAATTTTGAGGATTTAAATTTTATTTGATAAAAATTATACAAAGTTTTCAACTACTTACTAATAAATAAGATAAAAATAATGGCAGTTTCCATGTGATTTAAGAATATTTTTCTCAAATACGTACTTACATGATCATTTTATTAAAGTAAATAAAGATTCCTCTTACCTGAAACAAAAAGGTATTGTTAGTATAATATCGGTATTAGAAATAAATAAATACATACATATATGAAAAAAAAAAACAAAATTATAATAATAATGGAAATAACAGCTTGCTTTATTAGAATCATAAAAAAGTTTCTTAAAGATGAACGAAACAGCGAAAGAAGTAGAAATGTAGAAAGTATAAAGAAGGAATTCTAATATTTTTTGCGAGAATCATAGCTAAGATATTGGTGTAAAATAAAGAAACATGTAAAATAAATTATGCACCATTCAAATACATTCATAATTTCTTCAGAAATTGGAAATTTATTGTTTGTTAAGAAAGGTTTTGCATTTTTAGGATTCCTGTATTCAGAAAATTTATACACTAAGAATAAGTAAAATTACCAAAAAAATTATAATTTATTAATTTTGCTATAAACTATGTTTGTACTATTATAANTTATTATTTTTAAATTTCAACGCCCTGTATCTCGAAAATGAGCCGCTTTAGGACATATGTTTATTAAGTAAACTGCACTTATTTTTGGATTTTTTACATACCATATCCGTTTGTAACACCTATTCATTAACACCCTGTATATACTGGCACTTTGTTAAAATAACTTACAACTCTCTTTTTGATTTTTGAAGTAAAATTTTTATAGTTACCTACATGAAAAATATCAAATTTCTTACTTTGCCATCGGAAAAAAGCGATATACCAAATATTTTGGTTCAGGGCTTAAAATGATGTTCAAGTAATGTAAATTTAATTTAAATTCGCTCAGGAGCACCGTGCGCTACAAGGACTAAGCCTGTATATTTTCGATTTAGTAGCAGTTTTTACAAAACCCTATGACGTAATTGTTTATGATACTCATGTATGTTTTGTAGTAGATACAAGTGTATGTAATTAGCAGAATTCAGTTAGGTATATTAATTTTGTACGTGTTTGTACATGTATCTAGATTATGTAATTTACTGTAGAAAATGTATTGCTTCTTAATTAGAAGTACATATTTCTTTAGAATCCAAAATTGCACACGATAAAGAAAACGATGACTATGAATTTAACTGTTTACATAACTCTCATTAATAAAACTTTATTGATATTAATTTCCTGGAAACTCACAATTTAGTCAGAATTGGACATAAATCTGATTTTCGAGAACCTGGACTAATTATGCCATATAGATTAAAGATTATTTGACACGTGACAAAATTCAGATTATTTTAAACAATAGTATTTCCATGACCTATACCTATATTTCGTTGAGTTTCGTTTGAAAGATTGCGTTAATTTATACAGATAATGCAAATAAATAAACACTATAGAGGATGTTCACAAGAGCAATATTTCATAAACAAATTTCTTAAAAGCAATTGTTTCAAAAACTTTAAAATGCGCAGCAGTTGTTCGTGGAAATAATATCATTGTACTAAGTAATCACTTAATGTTTCAAGAGACATGTCACATGATATTAATTATTACTAGTATTTGCTAGTAAAATGAATTGTAGATAATGTATCGCTAAAACGTGGGTAAATATAGAACCTCTTATAAATAATCTTGTGAGATATCCGCTTACGTAAAATATTCATGTGATTCCCAACCATGTGGTCACCTATAGATCGCAGTCAATAAGTTGCAAATGTGACATACAGACTTGAATATCGCGACAAGTAAATGTGGATTGTCATTATTTAATCACGGGGCCTATACAATTTGTTGAAGGGGTGATTCCACTCGTCCAAATAAAAAAACATTTTGAGGAACATATTACAAAGGAAAATGATTTCTATAAATATTAATTTTAGTTAACTAATTTTTTAAATTTAAAAAATTTGAAATTAGTGAAAAATCCTTTTCCACTGCCCCCCTTGAGCTTAGCTGCTAATAATTTAGTCGGGGGTTATGCAATAGCTTAGTCTTAAAGATGAAGAGTTTGTTTAAAATTTTTCTGCCGTTTTTATAATTTTTATACCGTATGTAAAACCGAAACAATTTTTTTTTGGGAAAAATCCTCGAACAGGTCGATTTTTAATTTAAAAAATACATATTTTAGCATAAAAGGCGATTTTCAACCGTCATTTGTTTTCGAGTAATGACATCATCGACATTTTTTTTTAAATAGCAACCTCCTATTTTTTTTTCTTGATTCTGAAAGATCGTTTCATTGTCTATCCGACAGTATTAAAATGTTGCCATCTTACATAGGAAAGTTTTTGTGTTAATGTTTTACGAAACGGGGAATCATAAGTCTCCATAACCAACATGTTTACGTGGATGAAAATCTCCAAGTTGTTATAGAATGACGTTTTCAGCACGAATTTAGTAAAAACGTATGGATTGGTTTTATCAGTAACTTTCCGCTTGGTTCTAATAGATGAACAAACAGTTATTTAGATTTTCTGCAAATTATTCTGGCAAAGTTGTTGGACGATCTATGAGTTAATCTGCGTAATCACATGAATTTGATACATGATGGAGCACCACTGCACTCTCGTTGTAATGTAAGAGAACAGTTAAATGATAAATATATAGGCAGATGGGGCAGGGGAAACGATGCTCCAATTCACTGGCTACCACGCTCACCTGACTTAAATCTCTGTAATTTTTGTTATTTAGGTGGCCTTAAAATTGAATGGGATTGAAGATTGAAGAATGAAAGACTACTGAGAAGAGCGCATATTATTTTTTTGCGTAAAACTGAGTTCTTATGAGAGAACAATCTCTTACAAGTTATTTTGTTTCTGTTATCAAATAAATTACTTTGAAATGACGTAATTATTACAAGATTGATTCGAAAATGCAGCAGCAATAAAACTAATAAAAAATATTCTAATAATATCTAAAACAATAGAGGAGCAGCTATGCAAAAGCCGATAAATCCATAATATGTGGTTTTCAGATATCTAGGAAAAAGTTGTAACTAGAACATTATTCATTGTAATCTTAAACTTTATGCACTGATTTTATAAGTTTAATCATGGTTTTAAAATATATGCTGCTTACTGTTCAGTTTTATTAAATGTAAATTTTATTCCACTTTTTAAATTGGATTTATTGCCTTTTGTTCAATTATTATGTGGATATACAGGCTGTATAGACTTCTGCTCAATTAAAATGGATTTATCGGTTTTTGCTGAATCGGATTTAGGATATACCGACTTCTCCTTAATCTCTACTTATTTTATGGAAAAGTACAACACAATATACCAAACATTTTTATTTGAATTATACACATATAGTTCAAAGTACAAAAATTCTAATATAAAACGAAATAACAAAATTGTGAAAATCTAAATGTGCAACCCAACATCGTGTTCTAAACAATCACATATATTCTTCCTGTTGTTCTTCGTAGGCCATCTCAAATATAAGATTTTTGTACCAAGACAAGTCTTATTTTATTACAATCTCATATTTACACACTGCATGTATGTAAAAATTGTACCATTTCGCGATAAACTATGAAACTACGAAGAAATTAAATAAAAGAAATCTTTTAAATTTAGTATATACTCGTATGCATTTAACGCTCTTTGCTTGGTCGAAATATGGATTTATTTGTTTTTGGTTAGTCGCTTATTTTAATATGCTAAATTTAGTGTTCTTTGTTCAATCTAGATGTAACCAAGCCGTAGATTGAATTATTAAGAAGCGATTTCCGTGTTTAACTTAAAAAAGTTTAAAAACGACTTTTACATAGCTGCTCCTCAATTACAAATACAAAACTTTTACGAGAGGGAAAGATTATCATCTTTACGATAACAATAGAAGCTATACCATGACACCCGACATGATTATGAGCAGGTTAGTTATGAGGGGATATTTTTTCTGTTAATCTAATTACTTAGTTTACTATGTCATAAGTAACAACAATATGGAGGTATTAGTGCACCCAACAATAACATCCTGTAAAGGCGGGTATCCATTTGTGTCAAATGCTCCTTAACACCGAACATGTTACGTTACAGTTAGTGGAGACTGAAAATTGTTGCATGGTACGTGTAACAAATTTGACACGCGTAACTAATCTGGGACGAACCATCAGTTGTCGGTTTTTAGTCGTCGCATCAAAGGAATGCAACAGTACTTTGTGCCACATGTTGAGAAGGGGTTACCCTTTTGTCCGTAACGTTGCCAATTGCACGGGTGATTTTGTCTTATTTTTTGTTTCGTCAGTCTTTTTATATGGTCTGGGGTCAGTCTGTTTTCTGCAGTGACTAGGAAGAGTATGTTTTTCTGTGTTTGTGCTATGGAGTGGAGTAAAGAATAGATTTCCGGAGATTTCCGTTTCTTATTTTTCAAAATTTTGTAATGAATAAAAATATATGACGCTGCTGCTAACTGCAATTGCAGTGACGAATCCATTATTCAGTCAGGTTCATACTGCGAGTTTATGTTCCTATGTCATCTCGTAACCTTATTTTGTTACGTTACGGAATGAATGATACGACCAAAACCACACATACTTTCGCAGCGAACCGTGTCACCTTTTGCAACAGGCCGTAACATGTTCGTTGTTACGTTACGGAGCATTGCCACAAGTGGATACCCGCCTTAAAGCGTATCAAAGTTATTTTAGCATCTAAACAAAGCAACTTTCTGATTAATTTAATAGCAAGACACAATTCCCTGCACAATAGCTTCTTGTGCAGGAAATTTAGGAAATTAAAGTTTTGCTTCAACATTTGTAAAATTACATAGCTGAAAATGTCGATAAATTACTGCAAAAATTGATGATCATATTGTTATATTGGCGATAATTCTGATTTCATTGTCTCGATTTTTGGCTCCTACTATGAAAAAATCCCAAGAAACAAAAAAATTTGGTTTAATTTGTCACTTTTTAAATTTTGTGTATTAGGAACTGTACTTTTAAAAGGTTAATGGATTGATTGTTGACATCTCGTTTTTGATGGATTGGAAAATCACTGTTGTAACACCGCCGTTACACTTTTATAACTATATGTAGGCAGTAACCATTTAAAATGAATTCTACCTAAATTTATTTTAGCCATCTTTTACTAGGTATCCAATTAAGATGTCACATCAGTGATGAGGAAGATGCCGATATATTATTCTTGTTTCTATTTTCTTTTAGTAATTCTAATAACGAGACCTTCTAGTTAAAGCAATATATCTGCTGATCTGGCAATAGGCAAAAAACAAAAAAAATGGTTCTATTAAAGTCTCCTTTAGATTTTTTTTGTCTTGTAAAAGTATACTCAACCCAGGTTGATACATAGTTACTCACTACGACATCCAGGGTACATACCACAAGGATAATGATGGTGATGACTTTTCTTTATATGTATAAGTCATATAGCGTTTACAGTGCTTTGGCCTTTTTGCTTGATCAGTCCGTTTTTTTTTTCAAGATAAAAATACCGGTCTAAACATCACACCATGGACATTTATCTGTACTGCATTATAATTTTATAATTTTATCAAAATGTACAACATATTGGGACTTAATATCTCCATAAGGAGACATTAAGAAAGGAATATAGGGAGCATTAGCATGGGCGTAGCTACGGTGGGGCAGACTGGGTCGCTTGCCCCCCCCCCAGATCGTTTGATGTTAAAAAATAAAAAAAAATGCTGCACCAGTAAAGATTATTTGAAAACCTCCATCTGTGCCAAAGGCTGAACTAAAGGAAATAGAACTAGCTGCATTAGTTGAAGAAACGCAATTATTTTACTTTATTTAAATAAAACCATTTTTTAATAAGTAGCTTATATTAGGTACGTATTTTTGTTTTGCTCTCCCCTGGAAAAAATCCTGGCCACGCCCTTGAGTATTTGTGTTACTTTAATGTCCCCTATAGGCTGCTGAGAGATACCAGACACCCCACACAAAATTTTGCCTAAGTCAAACCTGTCAAAATAAAAACTTTTTATTTCGTTTGCTATGTTTTTTCCTTTTCGTTAGGTTTAGAGCTCATGATATATTCCTTTTTATTAAACTATGGTTTGCACTAATTGAGTCAAAATATGTAACACTTGTTTATTTTTAATGTATTGTAATAATACGAATCAATATATAATTTATTATGAAATGAAACTATCGTGGTTGCTTTGAATAAAACCTCTGCTGTATACACCTCTGCTGTGCCCTTGAGATAATGTAATTTATGAGTATATACAGAAATGTAGCTCAGAATGCCGAAACAGAGAGGGTGTTCTTTGAGACAGTGGTGCCTGGCCAGCGCCCGAATAAGGTCGATTATTATATCTGTGTGCTAGCTTGAATATATTTGTGTAATGATTTGTGAATTTGTGAGTAATATGCCAAACTCGTTTATGTTTTTGAAAACCCCAGGGCATGCCACGTGTTCCCGGTCTTTATGGCTGTGGTTCCTTCAAAGTGTGTCTTGTAAGTTCTACGGGGTCTTACATGCGCTTTGATTGACACATACTGGGTGGTGTTGAGTAGGATAATCTTATAATAGTGAGACTCACACACCCGGTAGTTGGGATGCTAACTTATTTCAGGTGACACTAGCTAGTTGTTGAAGAAAGAATGATACACAATTGCTAATTAATGTAATGGAAACGTATGGAAGGATATACCTTGAATCCTAAGGTTAGGGGGAGTGTAACCCCCCGGTGAGTTACCTATTTATTTGTTTTTATTGACAGAACAGTAATTTTGTTACTTGTTTCATATACCCTCTTAATTTCTGACGGATGACCCGGCTGTTGTCGAGATAACTGCTTTGTGATGACCTATGTATAAAAGGTAACAATACCAACAATAACATCTATTTTACAAATAAAAACTTTTTATTCTTCCACTTTTTTTTCTAAAATGCATACTTGGGGAGTTACAGCCATTTTAATCATGCTCAAAATTGGTTAGAAATAGCTGTAACTGCACAAGGAGGCATTTTAGAGAAAAAAGTACAGGGATAAAAAGTTTTATTTTGACCATTGACACGTCTGCGTACTTTTTCAAAATATTAACTATTTTAACAAAAAATTTCCACTGATTTTGAGCTATTTTTGCGGTTAGGGAAAAATCCTGACGTGTTTCACCATTTCTGATAGCTCCATAATCTTCAACGGATCAAAATACAGGGGGTATCGTACTCGGGTAAAGTATATGAAACATTTTTTTTGTGTGCCTGTGTTATCAGTGATGAAGTTGCAGTGTGTTAAATTTAACAAAATATATATATTTTTTTCACAATAAATCAGTAATGAACAAATGTTTTTTACTTATGTTTTGGTGATATACAGTGTGTTAGAAGTTTGACTGCCTTAATTTTAACAGACGATAGAATTCATTAAAATAAACAAAAACACCTTATGTGACATGGGTCCTAAACTCGACCATTTCCGAGAAAAAATTATCAAAATCTCCAACTTGATACCATAAAATACAATGTTTATCACTTTTTTGAACCTCTTTATGCTTAATTCTAAAAAATAATTAGCGTTGTAATAAATTTAAAATTCGATAAAATTCATATCCAGCAATGCGACAACGGCGCGGCGGTTAATACGAGGTACTAAGGTGTCCAACAACCAACAATACGCAATTCAGTTGGTATCTGGAATTCGACAGTCGAAGACTTGCCGCTGCCCATAAGGATAAATCCGGTTATTTTCCAGTGAGTGCGCGAAAATTGGATTCGAAAATGTCGTGTCTGCATCGAAAATGGTGGTGGACATTTTGAGCATATGTTGTAGTTTGTTTTCTACTTCAGCATTTAAAAATTACTGAATTTTGCTTTTTGCGAAGTACCTAAATTATTTTATTACTTACTTTAATTACATATTTTTCAAATTCATAATTTGATTACAAGTTCCTGTTTTACGACATTCGTAGTAACTGAAATTCGAGCTAAAATTTAAACACAACACTATCTTCGTACTACAAAATCGATACATTTTATTTTATTTATTTAAAAACTGGAAAACAATTGTTTTGAAATTTATTTTATTTTAATTTTTAGTGTTTCACAATAATAGTTGTTCACACTTTTGTTATTCCATAGGACAAGTCTGTCGCGTGCATACGTCAGCTGTGTAACATTATGTTAAGCGCTGCTGTCACGTTGTGATGAAACTCCACAATATTAATACTCGCGGTATTTTCAAAACTATTAATCTTACGCCCCTATAGTGTACAACTTTTTTGTTCATTTATGATTTCTCTATCTCAGGCTGAAGTAAAAAGTTTTTAATAAATTACTAGTACATATTAAAAATATAAACAATTTAATCTTGTTTAAAAAACAATTAAAACTTTATCTTCTGGATAGATGCTTTTATAACTTGAGCGAATTTGTATGATCTCTGCCGATTCATTCGTTTATTTTTCGTTTTTTATTTTCCTCTTTCTTTAACTTAGTCAGTTTTAATATCATTGTGACTATTACTATACAATGTATGTTGTCAAAAGGAAAATAAATTTATTATTATTATTATTAATGACAATCAAACTTCTTACACCCTGTATAAGACAATTAAACTTCACATTTAATAAAATTTTACTATTAACTGCATGTTATGCAGAGATTGTATTTCACTTATTTGAACACTTAAAAATTACATCACAGCGTAATAAACTTCGTAATAAACAGTCGAGTCAGCTATTGTTTAAAAATATCTTCTTCAAAATAATTTTTTTTTTTTTCACTGACAAACATTAGAGGGTGACATTGGTTAGAAATCTCCCATATCTACGCCTATGAATTGTTATTTAATAGTGAAATTTTACAAAAAAAAAGTAGTTTAACAAGCAAAAAAATAAGCGAAAGAAACGTTCACCCACTTGTGCGCCATTGCTAAATATAATTTTATTTTTTTAATCCCACCTTTTCTGAAACTTTATTTTCCTCCGAATTTTATACACTTCCTATGAATCATCGTGTATGTGAAACTGAGAAAATCGCTATAAAGAAATGAAGGTAATTAAATCAGTGATTTTAATGTTTTTTAATTTCAGTGCATGAGAAATTGGCATTATAATTTTATGGGCTTTGTAAAATTTATTCCAGTCTAATTCGTTAAGCGAAGTATAGTAGTTTCAAAATCTTATGAGCCGCAAAATGCGCGAAAGGCGTGGCGTATCCGCATAATTCTTCTAATAAGCACGTTGTGAAAACATTGTCTCATAATTAGACCACGTGCATTATTACAACCAGAAATGAACTAAGGCGTTCGGGCATCAATAAAATCAACTGGCGAACGTTCGTTATATATATTTTTATTGCTTAAATTAAAGTAATAAAGAATAGGGCATTTTATTATGATATTTCTAATCGGATCAAAGGCTTGTTTACGCTACGAGAGCTCGAGATAGACTGTAAGTAATAGATGTAATGTTTTTAGGGCGTAGAAATAGTTTAGGTGACGGTCGGAATTATGTTTCTGCACATATGAAGGTCAATGCTCATAAGATTTTGAAACAACTCTACGCCTCTTGTGATTGCCGTATATGTCGAGTCTATATCACAAATAAATCCACAAATTCAGTTCATTGTCATTACATGTGCGATATTAACAAAAATATATTTAGGAGAAAATAGAAGCTATATTTTTTTTTATCGCTAAATATATGCCCTTATAATGTTAGGTTATCTGATTGAGCGTTTTTCGGTGTTGTACTCCTTCAGAAGACTTCTTGAATATTTTTGATAATACTGAAATTAGGTATTTATGGTTTTAATTTTTTTTATTCTAAAAATATTTACTTTTGTAGTAATTACTATGCCATGGATCTTTGCCGAGATAAATTCTTCCACTTGCTATAAAGTTTCGCAAAAATGCCTTCATTGCAAATTCCAATACCTTTACGTCACTCAGATGTAATTTTAAACTCTTCCAATACGGTACACCCGATACCCCTTACTTAAAACAATTATCTTTTTCTCTCGTGTTAAAGTTTGACATTGAAGACATGTTTTTATGTGAAGGTCCTTAATCGAATTGAAAAGTCAACCTGTTCTACTGTATTTTTTTGTTAAATATAGGTATAAAGAAGGGGTGGGGGATGTCACTTATCCTTCACATTGTCTAAAAATATAAACATGTTTCCTTATCAAAGTGACATACGAGTATAGCAAAAAATTTTGCGTTAAAGATAATATCAAAATACTTGAGTACATTCAATTTCTTAGAATAGAATAGAATTCATTTATCGACAACAAATAAGTAATGGCAAAATGTTTCATTAAATAGAAAATAATTTGTTTTCTTTACACAAAAGGACAAAACAAAAATAAACACTGTATATTGCGCATTTACGATAATATCTTGGCCGCTTTAAAATGATTGATTCAAGTTATTTCAGCTGTCTGCATATGTGGTAGAAAAATATTAACGCTTCAGTGTAATTAAAACATAAATTGTATTTTCTTCTATTTAATTACATAGATAGATGGGCAGATATATTATTCAGTTCAAATACATATAACGACACAATGTCCAAAGTGAGCAGTAGCAATAAAATCATCTAAATTAAAAAATTAAAAAAATAAAAAAAATAACTAGATAAAAACAATGATAAAATTAAAATAAAAAACGCTATAAGGTAAAAAATGTATACTAACAGAATTTTAAAAAAGAATTATAAACAAGACTATATCAAAAAACACAGAAAAGAATTATAAGATGCTAAATACACATATTGATTCAGTTTAGTTTTTAGACTTTTGAGAGGTAAAACACTAGTACTATTGAGAACTTAATAAATACTTTATAATACAGTAAGGTATATTTCATAGAATACATAGTCTGTTCAGCAAATAACCGAACTTTTTGAATTACGCGCTAATGGAGATAAATAGTGATATGCGGGTGGCATCATTGTGTTGTGCATAACTTCCACTGTAGGCACATGTTCGATTGTTAATATCTCATCAATGACGATTTTTGAAATGTGCGATTTTTTGGAACGACGGACGCACGGAAACATTTCAGCTTTTGAAACATGCTTACGGAGATGATGCCCTAGGTCGTACGCAATGTTACGAATGGTTTTCACGATTTAAAAGTAGTCGCCACTGTCGTCAGTCAATTGAAGATGATTTCGGACCAAGAATGCCTTCGACTTCAACTGATGACCACCACCTTCAAAAAGACAAAGCTCTAGTGTATGCAATTCGCCAATTGACTGTCAGAGAAATTGCAGAAGAATCGTTCCATGAAATTTTGACTGCCAAATTGAACATGCATAGAGTTGTAGCAAAATATGTTTCCCGTTTGATGACCGAACTACATAACGAAAATTGTGCAAATGTTTGTCGGCAACTCCTTGAACAATCCGATGATGATGAAACATTCATTCAAAGGATCATAATGGGAGACAAAAGCTGGGTTCGGTAAATTTTCTAAACAGATCTTGTATATGTAGACAGAGATAAACTAGGTGTTAGCATATCTTTATTTCTTGTAGAAAGGATACGTATGCTGTGGCTGGTAATTTTTAAATAATGAATTATTTTCATCTACAAATATGATTGCTTCGTAAATTTATAAATTTGTTAATGTAAGAATTTTCTTAGAGACAAAAATATTTATGCAGGATATAAGTATTTCTAATGCACCTCTTCTGCGTAGAATATTCATACTGCATGGTAAGAAATACCCCAAAATATGTGATTCCATATTTAATTTCCGATTTTATATAAGTATAATATTCCGTAAAAGCTGCTTCAGCGTTAATATTTTGTGATATTTTTAGAGCATAGCTATATTGAGCCATGTTCTGCTCTAAGGAATCGATATGAAGTTTCCAATCCAGGCGAGAGTCAATCCTTATTCCAAGAAAATAATAAATTATTTACTGACGTTGGGATGTTGGTGCATTTGCGAGTGGTAATTCATCATTATTTATCTCTGAAAATGTTATCGATTGAGTCTTATCTTTGTTTAATTTAATAATTTTAAGTTTAATGATGCGACATAATATTTCTATATTATCATTTATAATATTTTATATACTATTAGGTTTAGGTGACTCAAAAATTATTGTACCATCACCGGCATAATATATAGATATTGTATAGCAGTGGTCTTAAAATTGAACCTTGAGGCACACCTTTTTTTATTAGCAGTTTTTCTGATTTTCTACGCTCCTTATGCCATATTACGTCTTATTAAAATTTAGTTATTTTTGGAAGATAATATAGTAACGACACTCACTTCATATAAAAATGTTAGTAGTAATAAATATTCTTGTATTGTAAATGAATTAGATAGTCTTAAGTCTTGATATATGTTTAGAATCCTATAAAAAAAAATGTAAACGACGCCAATTAACTTTAACACACACTCAATAATTTCCACACCATTAACAGTTTTTGTTGAAATTTTACATAATAGCTACTGTCAGGATATTTGTGAGTAAAATGTTTAAAATCAATGTCTTCAATACTTCTTAATCAGAAACTGCATTTCATGTCCAATTTTTGAAGGAACTTAGAACCTTTAGGAGCTGTTTTAGGAAATCGTACTCATGCTGTTGTAATTTTGTTTGTTTTATTGAGATGTAACAGATCTGAAAGTTTATCCGATAATAACACCTTGTGTAAGCTTTCACCTTTGCCTTTAAGTCATCCTGCCTGATCCCTTTTTTGTCAACCAAATAGAAGAAGAAGAAAGACTAAACGGCATAAACGTAACAAAACATCTGATTATCTGTATGATTTGTTTATTTAACATTATCGTTTATATTTTATTCTCTTAGTAGAAAAAAATATCCAGTAAACTAAATTAATTGCTGTAGCTAACTAACACAGTAACAAATACTGACATAAATGCGGTTGTAACTTATAGTTACGATAAGTGTAGAAAAAAATATATAAATGTCCCATTGGAAATTAGGATATTGAAGAGTACAACGCCATGATTTATTTTGCGTTTTAACTAGGTAGCATTCAATTAACGTTAAAAAAATGACATGCCATTATCCACTCAAAAAGGAACATTTGCTATTCTATGATGTAGATTTAGTGGTCATCAATCCGTTGTATTAAAAATAATTGAGATATTTATTCTAAAAACGTTATTGGATCTACTTTACTAGAAAATTTTTACCCCACTTTGGTGAACCGATCATTAGCGATAAATACTTGTCTATTTGATAGTTGCGATTACCTAAATGCGATGATAAGTGCTACTTGTCTACTTTTACGTCTCAAACTAGTAGCAGCAGAAAACCAGTAAGTGATTAATCACAACGACTGCGTTAATAGGTACATAATTCAAAGGGTTTGCTATTAATCTTAAGCGTACAGCATGTCTAGTAAATAAATCCTCACTCCCTATTTTAATCCTCAATGATTTATATCGATAGAGCTTCAATGCCTTTTGGAATTTCAGCTAAGGAAATTCTGTCTAGTTTATTTTTTTTCTCAGTTCCCCACATCGCTATACAGGGTGAATCATTAACAATGGGAAAATCGAAAGCTACACGTGAAATGGTGACCATTGGCGCAAACATGTCTTATCCGAAAGTTGATAGTTTCGGAAATACAGGGTGTTGAAAGTTCAAATTTTAAATCGTTTTTTTTTGCGATTATTCTGAAAATATGTAGGTTAGGAACTTGAAAAATTGTGAAACTATATTTTTTTAGGCGATGAATAAGATGCGTGTTGCAATTTCAGCATTGCTCATAGAGGGCGCCACTTACGACCAATTTTACCGAAAATTTAGTTAATAACTATTTACCCTGTATGAAATGATTAAACCTGAAAGAGCAATCATTTTTCCATTAATTATGTATTCTTGTTTTATTTCGGTATCTCGATCCGTATTCGAGAAAAATCGATTTAACGAACATTATGTTTTGATAATACGAGAAATTAAAAGCGAAACAAACCAAGTGTTTCTTCGTGTTATTACAACAATTAACAATAAAACAAATGAAATTCGTAATAACGATTTAAAGTCAGTGTTCGAAGAATCCACCGTTGACATTTACACACTTTACACAACGTTTTCTGAAAGATCTTCGAGTTTGAAACAACATATTGGCATTGCGTTTGACTTCGTTGGCAGCGATTTGTAATCTTTGCCACAACTCTACACACGAACCCATAGATTCTTCCAAATAGAAAAATGAAGAGGATTGAAGTCCGGACTTCTGGATGGCCAAGTAAAAATGCTTCCACGGCTTGAAGAAGTTCCACTTTATTTAAGAAGAGACATGTGGTTCATGCACGACGGAGCTCCAACGCATTTTTCTTGGCCAGTGCGTGCATATTTAGATGCAGTTTTTCCAAAACGCTGGATTGGTCATGTAATCATTTTTGCTTGGCCATCCAGAAGTCCGGACTTCAATCCTCTTGATTTCTCTATTTGGTCTCGAATGAAAGATATAGTTTACAAATAATCTATTGGCTCGTGTGAAGAGTTGTGGCAAAGAATACAAATCGCTGCCAACGAAGTCAGACGCAATCCCAATATGTTGTTTCAAACTCGAAGATCTCTCAGAAAACGTTGTGTATAGTGTTTAAATGTCAACGGTGGATTCTTCGAACACTGACTTTAAATCGTTATTACAAATTTCATTTGTTTTATTGTTAATTGTTGTAATAACACGAGGAAACACTTGGTTTCTTTCGCTTTTAATTTCTCGTATTATCAGAACATAGTGTTCTTTAAATCGATTATTCTCGAAAACGGATCGAGATACCGAAATGAAAAAAGCAGGTTTTGAATCAAGTTTTATGTTAGATATACAGGGTAAAAAGTTATTAACTAAATTTTCGGTAAAATTGGTCGTAAGTGGCGCCCTCTATGAGCAATGCTGAAATTACAACACGCATCTTATTCGTCGCCTAAAAAAAATTAGTTTCACAAATATTCAAGTTCCTAACCTACATATTTTCAGAATAATCGTAAAAAAAGATTTAAAATTTTAACTCAACACCCTGTATTTCCGAAACTATCAACTTTCGGATAAGGCATATTTGCGCCAATGGTCACCATTTCACGTGTAGTATCTTCAGCTTTCGACTTTCCCCATTGTTAATGAATCTCCCTGTATTTACGGAATGAAAATATATTTTTATTTCATTATTTAAACAAGTTTATTATATTTTAAACAGTGTACCTACAGATTTCATTAATGTTTTTTTTAAAGTTCATTGGTCAATGAACTTTTTCTTACATTTGTGTAAAGTAACAAATTCTGGCGGAGAAATATAATAAATTCCGAAAAATATAAAATTTGGGTAACTTGCACTAAAAATTTTATTGTTAAATTTCACAGCGACAAATCATTTTGCCCAAAATATGTTAAACATTTTTGAACCTCATTTAGATTAAAATTACGTCATTTATATCATTATAAAATATGTTAACATTATAGTAATACCATAAGATGTTAAAAAAATTAACGTTGAAAGATTTCACTCATCAAATAAACAAATATCACTTTATTTATTAGAGGGTTACTATTTCTTGCGTGTTCATATCAGTTTCTTATTTTATCCAGGTCGGTGCAAAATCCATACAATGATATTTTACATCAATATGTTTTCGAAAATATATAAATTTTTACCGTGTACTTATTAAATTGAGTACAAAAACCGTATCCTTTCATAAAAGTTTAATCATTGAACTTTGTTCAAAAAAAGGTTATTCTTATACAATAATGAAATGCTCTGCATTTATTTTAGATATCATTTTCGTGATCATCTTTTTCTCTGCATTTCCAACTGTCAAAGTTTGTCGTTTTATTTTCCAATATTAAATGTGTTTTCAGTTCGGTCACCCCTAGTATATTACAATGCCTTTTGCAGTCATAGTAATGTCGACTTACATAATTATTTCTCTCAACGATTTACTTTCATGTACACTAACAAAAACTAAAAACACTCGAATACTTGCCGTTAATCATTTTTGAAGTTTCGTTTACGTTCACTATGTCCATGATTGTACCTTTACTAACTACCTAAGTTATCATGGTCTCGCGTTTACTAAATATTATTTGGGATTTGGAATTTTATCACCTGCTCTCTTAATATTAATCTAAATAGATTTCGCATTTTATCATTTTATTGGCCCCGATAAATAATCAAATGCTTGTATCGGTAGTTTGCTGTATGTGTTATCTAATATTGGAAATTGGATCCGTAAATATTATTTTGATTTAGGTGAAATATGGAAAACAAAACAGGGGTAAGTGGAAGAGAGATGGACACATTCAGAAAATGCACAGGAGAAAACATTCTGCTAACTTTTGTTTAGTTAGAATTTCAAACATTTTTATAGTGATTCTTCATTCACTAGAATGAACATTACACTGCAAAGCACATTACTGATAACGCTATACTGTAGTTATAAGGTAGTACATTATGCGGCTAAAAATCATTTTCATATTACCGGAAAACAAAGATTGTAGAAAAGTTTTTTATTGTTCTAGTTTTTATTTTTAAGATTGTAGGAAAAGGAAACACACTATTTTTCTTTTTGGAAAACGTTTTATTGGCTCGGAAATATTGTTATTCCAGAATCAAAAACAAAACCAAAAGAGTTTAGGATAACAGTAGAGTTTTACAGTATTGTAAAGAAAAATATTCCGTTTTAAGACCATTCAATTCCTTCTAATATTTTTTTGTAAATTTAAAAAAATGCACCAAACAAATAATTAGAATCAACAGACTAGGCGTATGCCCATTACTCCTTAAATATATACCGACCACTGTTTCATTGTACATCCGCGACTATGTTAGTAGATGCAGAAGTAGATATTATAGTCCAGTTATTCTGTACATTTGGAACATAAAGTAAAACGGGAAAGCCAAATTTTTTATATGATGTGGAGGGTGCAAAAAAGCTTAACTTGCGATTTGGGACCAAGATTTCCTATATGCATTTTCCACCATCTTGGAAAAAAGGGGTGAATTTTTGTTTTTGATATAACTCGGTTCCCCGTGGAGATACAGAATTGTTGTTTTGTTGTTTTTTGTTCCTCTTTCGACGATCTACAAATATGTTCTATAAACTTTTCCCCTATTATTGTTGGTTGTTGAGATATCGAATAAAATAGATAAAAATTCAAAGATTCGATTTGGTTTTTCGGGTTTTTCTCTTTTTGCTTAATACTTATCGAAAAAATGTATATTATCAAAGCAGAAGCATCGAAGTACGATTCGGTTGATATCGTCGGCGAAGACATCGATCTCTTGATTTTGCTCATTGGACTAGTGAAGGACAAAATAAACGTATACTTTCGAAAATCGGGAAGAGGAAATACACCAGGAACATTTTACTCTCCAACTAGTATGAAACATAATAACAACATATTCCGCACGTATCATCAGGTACAAACATGGCTTGGGTTTTATAAGGATCCGGAGGAATGGGGTTGGCGACGGCGGACTATGGTGTAGAGCCGATTATTAACACTGCTGAACCTGCGCCACCCGAGCTTTTGAAGCTATTGTCTTACAATTGCAAGGAAAAATGCGGAACTGATTGTGGGTGCAGAAGAGCTGGCATTGCATGTTCAATCATTTGCCGGATATGCAATGGACAAACGTGCAAAGACGTTGCCAAAGTCGATGTCCTGATCTGTGAAAACGAATTAGATTCCGAAGATGATTCAACAGTGGCTGAAAATATGGTCGAAGAATCTCCACGTATCGAAAAGTATCCTCAACAGAGGGACTGTGAACCAGGGTCGTCGAAGAGAAGGAAGACGTAGATATTTCTTCAACACGAAAACATTCTTGTATAATTTATTCCATACGTGAGAAACATAATCTCATTGTGTTAGTTCTTTATTTCGAATCCATTACAACGTACCTATAAAATCAACAGAGCTATAAAATAAAAACTTCGCACGGACATGCCGACTTCGTGACACGATAGAACCCGCGATTATTATTAGCCTAGAGAAACAACAAAAGTATTAAATTGTTCGCATGAATATCCTGTACAAGTTTGATAATATACATTATTTCGATATGTATTAAGTGAAAAGAGAAAACCCCGAAAAACCAGATCGAATCTTTGAATTTTTATCTATTTTGTTACGTATCTCAACAAGTAACAATGATAGGTAAAAAGTTTATAGGACTTAAATTGTAGATCGTCGGAAGAGAAACAAAAAATAACACAACAATTCTGTATCTCGATAGGCAACCGAGTTATAGCAAAAACAATAATTCACCCCTTTTTCCAAGATGGCGGAAAATGCACATAGGAAATCTTGGACTCAAATCTCAAGTTAAGCTTTTCTAAGCACCTCCCACAACATATAAAAAATTTGCCTTTCCAGGTTCACTTTCTTTTCTTCGCCTTATTTTTGGACAGAATGACTAGACTATTTATAACACTCAAAAAGGTATGGCGGGTGGATGTCTTCTGAAGATGCAGAATGATAAATTCATTATAAAATCATGCATGGTACATGGCAAAAAATACATTATCCTCAGTTATGGGACTAGGGACTAGGCTATGAAAAAATTTTCATCTTTGTGCAGAAATGATCAACCACAAATTTAGAGCTAAAGATTTTTCCAAGTGCTTGTTTAAGTAGATATTGCGACATTTAATCAAATATTTGTACACATTTGAGCAGTTTAGCCAATACTGTATGTATAACCTGGAAAATGATTCGACTCGTATTAATATGCTAGCAATGTGATTATCCATTTTTATCCCCTGTTGAGGACTGATGGTTCTAAAGAACAAAAGACAAGAAACTGACAGACTTTGTGTTGAAGATAAATAGTTCTAAAGAACAAGAAACAAGACGGTACCAGAGTGTATCGTCATTTTCATCTGGAAAAACGAAAGAGAATGTTAATTAAACAACACATGAGACAAAGATGAAAAGCTTGATGAATATGAAAACTAATGTGTGGACTGCTTAGAAGACTGTAGAACGACCAAGATAATGCGACCGTTGATTGCAATAAAGGTGCACAACTTTTGTATATTTATACAACCTTGGTATGTGGAAACCATAAAACTAATCGAAAATTTTATAGGGAATTGAAATAGTCCAAACTATAATGAAATAGTGTTGAACTTGGTAGAAAACTTCTAGGCTGTTTAATGAATCTCAAATTATATTTTCTACATTCCCACGTGGATTATTTCCTAGAAAATTTGGGTGATTACAGTGAGGAGCTGGGAGAAAGATTTCACGAAGATATTAAGGAAATAGAGCGTGATACTAGAATTTGTCATGTCAAAACAATTAACACACGGAGTCCTAGTTAAAGCTTTCCTTCTTTAATCTTATTTGTTGCTCA
The DNA here is from genome assembly GCF_000390285.2 of Anoplophora glabripennis. Lineage (NCBI taxonomy): Eukaryota > Metazoa > Arthropoda > Insecta > Coleoptera > Cerambycidae > Anoplophora > Anoplophora glabripennis. The sequence continues at coordinate 355,224 of NW_019416579.1, read as the reverse complement.
AATTTTAATACACACAAATGCTTGAGAGTTTTCAGTTTAGAACATGAGAATACTTGATCGGGTCAAATGGATCACGGATTGGGATTCAGCGACCCTAAAAACGTATAGATATATTGGTTTACTTTGTTGGCAATTGATTCTCTACATTTGGTCTTGAACTATCCTTAACCCAGAGCTAAACGGGTCAAACGGACACCGGAATCGGATTTAGCGACCCCAAAAAAGATAGCATTGTCTTGTCTTTCGGATATCCCACTATTATTATTGTGGGGCTGTGTTGTCAAATTCTTATATCAAGAAATATTAATTCAGAATCTATCTTACTATGTGAATATTTTAATATAGAAGAATTTATGTCACGAACTTAATTCAATTGAATTAAAGTTTTATAGCTAAAAATCAGAGTACTTATATTAAATTTAACGATTCTTCTGATAAGCACTGATTGCGTGGGAGATTAAAAAATATAGTAATAAATAGGCGGGCAGACGTAAACCTATTATCTGTCTAGTCTGAACAAATATTAAATGTTACATTTTAACAACCTTTAATATAACGCTGAAATGTCACAGAAGAATTTTGCTGAATTTATATTACATTTATCGACGATAAAATGTCCACAAACACCCTGCAAAGCAGTTCTAAAAATACCAATGTTGTGCAACTTGAAGCAACGTTGGAACTCGAATATTAACTTTGTCAGAATGTATTTGTTCTTGTTTAAATAAATTGCAAATTCTTGTTGAAACTAGTATGGTTCCAGACACAACATTGTAATATCAGACGTTGGTTTAAAAAACGTTTTATATCTTTTATAAAACAAGGTTTTAGGTATAAATGTTTTTAGACCTTTTGCATATAAAAATTTAGATTTAAATTAATATTTACCTTCTTAAATTAAACCAATATACTTTTCTTTAACACACAAAAAAAATAATAATGTACAACTTTAAGTGGGGGTTACTTTTTTTAGAAGTAATGATACGTGTTCTTCTAGATAGGTAAGCATCTAGAATTATTTTTCTTTAATGAAATAAATAGTCGGGTTGTAATTCGTTTTTTAAACGGCTTTTTAATTCTTGCGTACAACAAATTTGCGCATTAGTACACTATCAGGCGTTGTATAACTTTGTATAACTTAGCGCCGTGTTACTTTAAAGACGCCATATTTTTTAAGTATCACTGTGGTCTGGGCGACAAACATTAAAAAAGCTTTCTATACTTTCCAAAAAATAAATAAGTCGGTGTGAACGTAGCGCCGAACATTAAAAATTTTTAAAAAATTTAAAATTTTCACATTTCACATGACTTATTAAGTATTAACCAATATTGTAGATACGTTACAAATGTATCAGTGTCAATTACTTCTGACACTGACGCAGTTTAGCTGAACTACTGTCACTAGATATAGTCGATAGGATAGTTAAAACAAGTTTCACAAAAATACTCTTTTTTCTTATTCAGGAGTGAATCGGGGCTAGACATATTAAATTAATCCAAAACAAATAAAATATCAACAAAATTAGACTGTGAACAGTTTAAATTTTAGCAGAATTCGATCATGTTTCGAACGCTTCCGAAGAGCAACGGAGGTTAGCCACCGCTGTTCAGTTGATACGCCTTTGTAAAACGGCTACTGCCGGTTGACTTCACACTTGGTATGATAGAGGGTATGGTAAATGGGTTAAAACCTGCCACTTTAATTCGGCGAAACAGCAATGGCCGAATATGTCATCACTATTTCATTCTGTTATATTTTAGTTTTCGACTTTATCGATTTATGAGAGGGTATTCGTAAAACGTCTTTGTGTGGTGCAAACAACTTTCATAATAGCCACATATGGTCCATGGGAAATCCCCATGAAATCCGACAATCGAATTTTCAATCTAAAATTTCAATTAACTTATGGACGAGCGTTATAAACGTTATCCTAATTGAACTTTTTATTCTACCATAGAAATTACTTGCGTTGTCCATTATTTACATTACAAAATTATTTACCTGTTCATTTGGAGAATATACCACTTAATATTCTACAAATCTACAAGGTATATCGCTTTTGCATGATGGTACTCCACTTACACTGTAAAAAAATCGGTATGAGTAAAAGCAATAAAGGTTCGGAAGGAATCTATTGAGTGAAATTATTGAGTACATTTTCACTCAGTATTAGGCATTTTGGTCATTTAACTCATTTGTGATTATATTTAAACTAAATCTGAGTACTTTCACTCAAATATAGGTATTCCTTAAATAAATTCTTCACATAAGCTCGTATTAGGTGCACTTGTACATAAAACAGTGCAAATGTCCTCATTACTGAGTGAGTTTAAATGTATATTAATTTCGAAAAATTTGAATTGCGCCGTGAAGATGGCACCACTTACATATTGCTTCTATAATCTCGACCACAGTTGATAGGGGCGCGTTAGATGCTACAGAAAAGCGTGATGGCGAGGACAACAGGCCTTAGGCGGGTCTCAGCCAGAACAGGAGGAGGCCCCACGATTTATGAGTGATTTATTTTTGCACTCAGTGTTTAGTTAATTAAAAACCAAGTCTGAGTAAAAAATGACTCAATAATACTTAAATTTAAATCATATTAGAGAAAAAGTTAACTCTAAATTGATTTTATATACTCAGAATAGAGTCAAAAGTCGCCTTTTTTTAAAAAACGTTTTCCGGTAGTTGGATCGAATGCAATGGACCTGTTTTATGGTACGCTCGATCGACAGAACTAAATCCACGCGCTTTTCACTTGTGAGAACATATGAAATCTTCGGTGTACAAATAGAATTTTAAACGACTGAAAATTTTGAACTAGCATCAGGAACAATTCAGTACTGGAAAAAACAAATATTTTAAAAGTTCTCAGCGGTGAAGGTTTATTCATATGTATTACTTTATTACTTGTTTTGTTGATACTTAATAATTAAAACTGCACATTCATAAACACCCTGTATGCACAGTCTAAGTACAGTAGCAGAGCCATTCATATAGGGTATAAGAAATTGTTTAATAAAAGATTCAGAAGATGTTATATAAAAAGAGAGGTGAGTATAAATGGAAACAATTTAATAAATGTGTAAAATACGAGTTGGATAAATGCCAGTGCCTCACAGCCGTATTAAAAAAAATAATCTACTTAGTTGTGCCATTTATTAACATAATAAAGACAAAGTGTTACTGATGTTCAAAGATTATTAGTTTCCCGACTTTTTATGGACTTGAACATAACAGTTATTTTTGCATGAATGAAAAAAGTGTATGATATTGTACCCGTATAGAATGTTCTAAAGTATAAATAAATGTGACTCTTTAGATCTAAAGTAAAAAGTTGCAATGAGCTTATGTATGAAACGGTACGTGTTTCAGAATAGGGGTTGTTAGGGTGTTTGATTAATATCACACCTACGCAAATAGTTGCAGAAAATATTTGAGATAGACGAATTAGAGTTGGGATAGAAACTTAACTTAGTAAAGGTAAGAATTCACTGAATTTATCTGGGCTGCTATCAGGGTATTTGGAATCTGAAGCAAATATAAGCTTGTCATCCTGAGTGAAATCTGGGTGTATTATTAGACAAAAAGCTTCACAGGAAAAATCAAACGCAACTTATATTAAAAAGAATACAAAATTTGTCACCAGGAGATATATGAATATTTTTTTTACAAATCGTTGGTAAGACGTGTTATAGATTGTGTACCATGTATATGCGTCAGTGCCAGATTTTCACTTAAAAAAATTGTATCCTTAAAAATAAATGCGTTCCCTATTGTCTGGGATTGTTAAATAATAATCGGACATTATCGGTAGAAGCCGAGACATGCGAATCTCCGCTCTGTCTAAAAAGACGATACCTACTTCAGAGACAAAAATTGTTTCCAGGAAAATCAAGATTTTCAAAACTTCCTGATTAGCACCCATATTCACAATATGGGATAGAAGAAATCCAAATTTTCACAGATTGCGAAATATTAAACAAATTATGTTCAAAAATAGTCGATAAAACTAACAACGCTCATGGCAAAACCCTAATATTATACAACAACATTCTAAAAAGCCCTAAAAACTTGGAGATTATCTGAATAAAAGCCACTGTGGCATACAACTAAATGAAACCGTAGAAAAGCTCGCAAAGACAGTCATTTACGAGTATATACCTACATAGATCTAATTATCGCACTTCTGTCAAATCTATTGAATACCTTCTGCTCGATAAGAAAAGCATTGGCATAAGAAATTTGAGGATGACACAAAAGCAGGTTCAGTTAAAATAACAAATGGTAGCGATATTTAGTGCCTAATTGCAGTGACTATAACAATTCTTGTTATAGTCATTGCTAATTGTCATCTCGTCAATATATTATCCCGCATCAGAATAACTCATTGTCAAATGTTGAGCATTGTATTATTGACAGAAAGAAATTAATAAACAATAAAATGAACAATAAGCTCTGCCAATTGTCTATTCTAAAGCCAACCAACCACTCACCCAGAGATACTTGCGTAAATGCGATATTTTTCAAAATAAGTTATCATCCTGTATCTCAAAAAAATAAACAATTTGAACATAAGCTCATAGGATTTTTTTTCCTTTAATGATTTTAAAAAATACCCTTTATTATAGGTACGCACTTAACGATCATCCTGTATAAGCGAGTATTAAATTTAATTGGAATATTATAACATTATGTAAAGTTTAATAAAAACCAAGAAGTTCCATACCATGCCCACCGCATTAATCTTTGAAAATTATGGATTTTTTGTGACATAAATAAATATTATTTCAACTTAAATAACCCCTCAAATAAAAAAATCCATTTCTGGTTTTAAATTCCTTCTAATACTTCTTTTTAAATTATAATTAGTATGGACAGAACACAACGCAACGTAAACTCCAGTAATATATTCCGCGAAGAAAAAGTGTTATTATGTAACGAAATAAAACTGAAAAGGAAACATTTATTAAAAACAGATTAGTAGGAAGGTTGAATAAAGGACATTGCAACGCATCAGTTGGTTTCAGTTTATTCTTCTTCCCTCTTACACAAAATTATTTTCTGAAGACGGATACATGGTGGTGAAAAATAAAATGAACGATATAATTCCAGTTTACCAAAATTTTTATAATTTTATGTTGATATAAAAAATTTAATTTGCTCATATATTTTTTCTGTTTCTAGTAGAAATTTAAAATAAACGACGATTATTATAGAAGGAATAGGAGATGAAATTGGTACTCTTAATTTCTGCACTATTCTCAGTCATCAGTGGGTGTTTGACAGAAAAAAATATTTTAAAGAAATTTAAAACTTTTATGAATTGTAACGTCTCTTATATGTATTGGACAATAGACAGTTAAATCGAAACAGTCACAAAATTTAGACATTTTTAAATTCTTTTGGTCAAAATTTTGTCAGAGACTACGATAGCTGGATATAAAATAGATTATTATAAAGAGTGAGTCATTGTCTATAAAGTTTAACCAAAGCTTACTCAGAACAAAACAAAGCAAATAATCTGATATACCCCAGTGCCAAAATACTTCCTTAAAAGGTTAGGGACCTTAAACAATTTTTTCTACATTGTTTTAATAACAATTTCGTCTCTTTTGAAGATATTTCAATGAAACTTATCGCAAGGAAGTTTTTGGAATAGACAAACGTGACAAGCTTATTTCTTAAATAAAATATTGAGACCTTAAACACTGTTTTGCTTTTAGCTCGATCTTTTTTATTGGTAGCGATTTTTTGAAAATGTAGATGTTTTCTGAAGTGTACTTTATTTAATGTTAACAAGGTAAAATTTTTGGGTATTGCTAAAATACATATAGTTACTGAAAAAAGGGGAATTTTAATGTTGTATTGCGTTGTCAGTTATGGATAGTACAGTATTTGGAGGTATTTTAGTTAATTAAACTTCACTTTAACTCTCAACTCAAAGTTTAGTTACAAATCTAGCTAAAAAGTAAAGTTTAATTGGTCTAGAATATCTAACATTTATTCAGCTCAAAAACTATACTTTATCCGTATGCAGCACGTATACTTTATCTCACTGCAGTAAATAAAGTGACGCTTCAAAAAACTATACCAACAAAGAAATTCAGCAAATAACATAAAATGTTTCAGGTATTCTTAGCGACCTCTATGTTTTAGATAAAATATAGTTTCATATTCATTCCATTCTTGCTATCCCAAAAATTCCTAAATTTCTGTAAATTTTTAAGAAACTGTATCGGTTCAATTTCTTTGATTTGATCTGAGAAAACTTTAGTAGAAGTTTATACCTCTAATTGTGACTTACTCTATATTTATATTTGTTAGTTACATTTTAATTCAGATATTGGTATATCCTTTTCGTGCATTTTAATAAAATATTTCTGGATATTCTTAATAATTAAAAAAAAATCGTGGCTGGTATTTTTTTTATATTTGCTAATATTCTCAAGTGATTTTAATGAAATACCAATAACATTTTTAATTGATCAAATCAGTTACAGTAGATAGAGACAGATAATATTATAAAAAAATTAAATTATACAGTAGATAGACAGATAATATTATAAAAAAATTAAATTATAAATTATTAATGCGATTGTATTATTGCTATATGATTTATGCATTGATTACCTAATATTAACTGTTTAGCAATTTTCATTTCTTAACTAACGATATTGTATGAAACAACTCCTCTGCGGACTAATACCCCGTGTGGCACTGTATTATACTCGCAATATCTAAGATCATTTGTAAGTAAAAGCACAAATACAAGCACGTAGTTAAAAACTTTGTTTTGCCTACTAGTCCAGTCGGCAGAGGCCGAAAAGTTACTGTTGGTGACATTTCCTTGAGAACTCGGAAATAACTACACAGGAATATTTTAAATGATGAGTACAATAACAGGCTAATTTGCTGACAAACTATTTTATCAGGAAAAAAAGTTATTAACAATTTAATCGTGAAAAAAATTTTTTTTAGTAGTTTTCCTTAAATAACTCAGCGGGATGACTTTGTACGAAAAAATGCTTAGGACATGATTTTGTTCGTAATAAAAATAGCTACAAAATGGCGGTGGTAGGATTACGAAATTTGCAATAACAAAGCCGTGAGATTGAAAAATGGTATAAATATAAAACGTCAATTTTTTTAAGTTGCTGTAAAAATGTCAATGATAAACAAAAAGTGATAAAACTTTCGAAAACTATAGTTCAATATACAGGGTCGGAAAGTCCCCATGGTTCATCGGCCGTTACGTGAGAGCGATAAAGTAAGTCATAGAAATCCGTGCGATAGAGAAAGATGGCTATAATAAAGGCGTCTAATAGTCACCGCCCATTTCGCCTTTCCACAAATAAGAAGTGGATCTTTATCGCTCTCACGTAACGGCCGATAAACCATGGGGTCTTTCCGACCATGTATATACAATAATGACACTAAAGCCGAAAATCAGGAGAGCAAAACTTTTTGTTCTATAAGGTTTTGTACATCCGTCGGCATCTGAAACTCGAAACTTTGCCAAATGTGTTTGAAGTTTTGCTGACACTTGAAATTTGGTGTACACATAGTGTAAATATGCAGAAACCAAAAGTAATTGGCAAAATTCAATTATCTTAATTTTTGCAGCTTTGGTAAACTTTTATACGTCACCCTAGTTTTATACGTCACCGTTTTTTTTAATTTTCGGAAAAATATATATGTAGGTATATTTATAAAGTATTCCATCACGGTAGATTAACCAGCACAACTACCTACAATTAAGAATCGTGTGGGGTAAATCTTTAACTTTTCATTTTCGAGCGCGAGCTCCGCTCTTCGGCGCTTGTATACTATTAGGAATATGCAACAGTAAATTTAAACAATTGTTTACTTAAAGTTAAAGGTTTACCCCACACGTACGTTTTTGTTTTATGTTGATATGTTGTATAATGTACGAGTATGGCTAACAGGCACAAAATGTTAAGTAGCTTAGGATCTAAACGATGAAAATATATATTTTTTTAAATTGTAGGTAATTGTGCTGGCTAATCTACCGTAATGGAATATTTTATAAATATACATAAATATACGTCCAAAAATTAAAAAAACGGTGACGTATAAAACTATGGTGATGTATAAAACCTTACCAAAACTGCAAAAATGAAGATACTTGAATTTTGCAAATTGCTTTTGGTTTCTGCATATTTACACTATGTGTGTCAGCAAAGCTTCGAACAAATTCGGCAGTTTCGAGTTTCAGATGCCGATGAATGTATAACGCCTTATAGAACAAAAAGTTTTGCTCTCCTGATTTTCGGCTTTATCGTCATTATTGTATATATATTGAGCTATAGTTTTCGAAAGTTTTATCACTTTTTGTTTATCATTGACAGTTTTACAGCAACTTTAAAAAATTGACGTTTTATACCGTTTTTTCAATCTCACGGCTTTGTTATTGCAAATTTCGTAATCGGACCACCGCCATTCTGTAGCTATTTTTATTACGAACAAAATCATGTCCTAAGCATTTTTTCGTACAAAGTCATCCCGCTGAGTTATTTAAAGAAAACTACTAAAAAATTTTTTTCACGATTAAATTGTTAATAACTTTTTTCCTGATAAAATACGTTGGCAGCAAATTAGCCTGTTATTGTACCCATCATTTAAAGTAGGCCTGTGTAGTTATTACCGGGTTATCAAGGTTTGACACAGGCCGAACCTCTACCAACTGGACTATACTGCGAACAGGCCATGTTGGCTGTTAAAGCAGTTAAAATATAGAAAATTTTGTTTGTTACACCCCATGAATTTCCATTTCACTGGAATATATGAAAAGAAACAATTTTTATCATATATTTACTATTTCAAAATATTCTGAGAAATACTTGCAAAAAAAGATAGCAGTATGCCACGGAAAGTGTATAATTATTAAACTAAAACGTGATACTAATTATGTTAGCAGTTAATAGCAGAGCAATTATTACAGTTTTTANCCCTTTTCAAGATATTTCAATAAAACTTAGCGCAAGGAAGTTTTTGGAATAGACAAACGTGACAAGCTTATTTCTTAAATAAAATATTGAGATCGTTAAGAATACCTTTAATAGTGTTTTGCTTTTAGCTCGATCTTTTTTATTGGTAGCGATTTTTTTTAAATGTAGATGTTTTCTGAAGTGTACTTTATTTAATATAAACAAGGTAAAATTTTTGCGTATTGATATATAGTTCCTGAAAAAAAAAGGAATTTTAATTTTGTATTGCGTTGACAGTTATGGATAGTCCAGTATTTGGAGGTATTTTAGTTATTTAAACTTCACTTTTTTTTTTTAACTCCCAACTCAAAGTTTAGTTACAAATTTAGCTAAAAAGTAAAATTTAATTGGTCTAGCATATCCAACATTCAGTTATCCGTAAATGCAATAAAAATTAAAATTTATTTAGCTCAAAAGCTGTACTTTATCCGTGTGCAGCCCGTATACTTTATCTCTCTACTCAACAAAGAAATTCAGCAAAGAACAGAAAAATGTTTAAGGTATTCTTAAGGACCTCTATGTTTTAGGTCAAATATAGTTTTATATTCATTCATATTCTCGCTATCCCAAAAACTCCTATACTGTAAATTTTTAAGAAACTGTATTGGTGCAATTTCTTTGCTTTTACCTGAGAAAACTTTTAGTAGAATTTTATACCTCTAATTGCGACACTATCCTTTTCGTGTATTTTAATAAAATATTTCTTGATATTCTTAATAATCCAAAAAAAATGTATTTTCTTTATATTTGCTGATAGAGATTCTCAAGTGATTTTAATGAAATACCAATAACATTTTTAATTGATCGATTGTATTGTTGCTGTATGATTTATGCATTGATTACCTGATTAACTGTTTAGCAATTCTCATTTCTTAACTAGCGATATTGCAGGAAACAACTCCTCTGCGGACTAATGTCCCGTGTGGCATTGTATTATACTCACAATCGCTAAGATCATTTTGTAAGTAAAAACACTACACAAATACAAGCACGTAGTTAAAAACTGTTTTGCCTACTGCGAACAGGCCTTGTTGGCTAACAATAAGCATTTAAAATATAAAAAATTTCGTGTATGACACGTACACCACATGATTTTCCATTTCACTGGAAATATATGAAAAGTAACGATTTTTATCATATATTTACTATTTTAAAATATTCTGAGAAATACTTGCAAAAAAGATAGCAGTATGCCACGGAAAGTATATAATTATTAAACTAAAACGTGATACTAATTATGTAATAGCAGAGCAATTATTACAGTTTTCATCGGAAAATAAATAATATATTACATGCTGCAACGTTTCACTGAATATAATAGAAATATGGAATATCAACAATAACTTACACGCCATTTCATGAAGACAGTTTACCTGATTATTTTATTTAGAACATAAAAGTGTATTTTAAATCAACTATTGTACAATTTTATGCTACTAAATTAAAATAATAAAATAACTTTGACTTTCTGCGTCGTCTTCTCGATTCTAATTCGAAATTATACAGGGTGTTTAATTCTAAAACTTTTCTTTACTCTTGTCAGTTTTTAAAAACTTTGTCGTTCTTAACAAAAACACGAATAACTAATAATACGTATTGTAGCTGCTTTATTTAAAATCATTGAAAATTCAAAAGTTGGCTACGAATTTAAACGTCAAACTTGATGATCAGGAAAAAGAAGAATTTAATAGAAAAACAATTCTTATTGTTCAACACTTCTGTAGTTTCCTTCACAGAAACCTAGCTAACACCTGTTCGCTAAATGAAAACTTCTCGGCCATTTTCAAAACACTCGGCAAACAATTATTCAAATTAAATGACTTTTTTCTTGATCGTCAAGTTTCATAGCCAACTTTTGAATGTTCGATTATTTTAAATAGCACAGCTACAATACCTATTATTCGTGTTTTTGTTGAAGACAACAGTTTTTTTAAAACTAACAAGAATAAGAAAATATTTAGCATTAAATTCCCCATAAAATAAAGTAACTATTTTTTATGTCTGACACATTTTAATAGTGCATCATCCCTTATCAACCGTTTAAAATGCTTCACTTGAACTTCACTTACTGTCGATTAATGCTCTTGGTACACTCACACCGTGTAGCAAATTTGGTTTTGCTAACAATAAGTTCAAATATAACTGAGATATTGATTTTTTTCAAAATTTGAAACCCCACTTTCAAGCCCTATAACTCCTCAGGCGTGCAGCTTAGTACAAAGGTAAGTTACGTTAAATCACCATATTTTGGGTTCCCCGACATGCACCTGCGCTATGTCGGTTCTTATGCGAAACGCCCTGTATAAGCGGGTTCCACACAAATATTATTCTGGTGATTTTAAATATTTGCTTTGCAAAATATTTTACTCCAAGAACACTAATTTCATTATTATAACATAACATTAAAATATAGGATAAAAACTATAATTCTGAAGATTAATTAAAATATACTTTGGTACATTTGGTACAACTGCTATGAAAATAATTTTCGAATATTTGAAGTTAAGGAAAATGCTTAATTACACAGTCACATTGAAATAATAGTTCCATTGTTTTTAATTAACGGTATTGTGGAAAACAACTACTCTGCGATCTAATGCCCCAATCAACATTGAACTAATATAATTATTTACCCAGAATTAAACTGCGAGCATTAAAAAATATTTCATGTTGCTTTGTTTTTATTATNTTTTTTCAATCTCACGGCTTTGTTATTGCAAATTTCGTAATCGGACCACCGCCATTCTGTAGCTATTTTTATTACGAACAAAATCATGTCCTAAGCATTTTTTCGTACAAAGTCATCCCGCTGAGTTATTTAGAAAAAAGTACTAAAAAATTTTTTTTTCACGATTAAATTGTTAATAACTTTTTTCCTGATAAAATACGTTGGCAGCAAATTAGCCTGTTATTGTACCCATCATTTAAAGTAGGCCTGTGTAGTTATTACCGGGTTATCAAGGTTTGACACAGGCCGAACCTCTACCAACTGGACTATACTGCGAACAGGCCATGTTGGCTGTTAAAGCAGTTAAAATATAGAAAATTTTGTTTGTTACACCCCATGAATTTCCATTTCACTGGAATATATGAAAAGAAACAATTTTTATCATATATTTACTATTTCAAAATATTCTGAGAAATACTTGCAAAAAAAGATAGCAGTATGCCACGGAAAGTGTATAATTATTAAACTAAAACGTGATACTAATTATGTTAGCAGTTAATAGCAGAGCAATTATTACAGTTTTTATCGGAAAATAAATAATATATTACATGCTGCAACGTTCCACTGAATATAATAGAAATATGGAATATCAACAATAACTTACACGCCATTTCACCATACGTATTGTAGTTGTGTTATTTAAAATAATCGAAAACTCAAAAGTTGGCTACGAATTTAAACGTCAAACTTGACGATCAGGAAAAAGAAGAATTTAATAGAAAACAATTCTTATTCTTCAACACTTCTTCTGTAGTTTTCTTCACAGAAATCTAGCTAACACCTGTTCGCTAAATGAAAACTTCCCGGCCATTTTCAAAACACTCAGGAAACAATTATTCAAATTAAATTACTTTTTTCTTGATCGTCAAGTTTCATAACCAACTTTTGAATTTTCGATTATTTTAAAGAACACAGCTACAATACCTACTATTAGTTATTCGTGTTTCTGTTGAACACAACAGTTTTTTCAAACTAACAAGAATAAAAAAATATTTATAATTAAATTCCCCAAAAAATAATTATTTTTTATGTCCGACCCATTTTAATAGTGCATCATCCCTTTTCAACCGTTTCAAATGCTTCAATTGAACTTTACTTACTGTCGATTAATGCTCTTGATACACTCACACCGTGTAGCAAATTTGGTTTTTCTAACAATAAGTTCAAATATAACTGAGATATTGATTTTTTTCAAAATTTGAAACCCCACTTTCAAGCCCTATAACTCCTCAGGCGTGCAGTTTAGTATAAAGGTAAGTTGCATTAAATCACCACATTTTGGGTTCCCTACATGCACCTGCGCTATGTCGGTTCTTATGCGAAACGCCCTGTATAAGCGTGTCCCACACAAATATTATTCTGGTGGTTTTAAATATTTGCTTTGCAAAATATTTTACTCCAAGAACACTAATTTCATTATTATAACATAACATTAAAATACAGGATAAAAACTATAATTCTGAAGATTAATTAAAATATACTTTGGTACATTTGGTACAACTGCTATGAAAATAATTTTCGAATATTTGAAGTTAAGGAAAATGCTTAATTACACAGTCACATTGAAATAATAGTTCCATTGTTTTTAATTAACGGTATTGTGGAAAACAACTACTCTGCGATCTAATGCCCCAATCAACATTGAACTAAGATAATTATTTACCCAGAATTAAACTGCGAGCATTAAAAAATATTTCATGTTGCTTTGTTTTTATTATATGTACAAGGTGTCCGTGAATTTCACCAACAACGTTTGACTGCATATTCACAACGATAAATAAATACGATCTACGAAAAATAGTTAAATAAAAAATTTCTGGTTTTTGAGTTACAAGCCTTCAAAGTTGTCAAAAATAAAACTAATTTAATTAATAACTTCATAAAATTTGGCACATTTATTTGGACTATTATGGCATATTATTTCCTAAAACTTTAGTGAAATCTATGTACTGGGTGATATTTTTCTTCGGTTACTTCTCCCTTTTAGCGGTCAAAACTTTTACAATGGTAGTATTTTTTTAAAACGGGCAGCAACATTAAAAAGGTCGTTTTATTTTAAAAAAATATTGTCTCTTGAGAAAATCGCCTACAGAAAGCCATTCTTGCGAAAAATGGTATTATTTGCAGGTCTGTGCGTTTCGGGTTTGCGTAAAGGCGGAAATACACATACCAGTAAAATAGGTAAGTAACTTGCATGCTAATGGCATATGACGGCGGATGGCACACTGCTGATACATTTGCAAGTAAAATGGAATGCCTCGTTAGTATCATGGCTTATTGGCATGTCAGTAGGTAGCAAGTAGACACGTTCCGACATGCCGCTTGAACTCCCCCGAAACCCCCCGCCTCGCATTGCATGCCAAAAGATCAAATGATGTGCAATTTACTTGCGCGCCTTCTACAGGTATGCCTTTTAATAAATACACATACCAGGAGCTATCTCCTGCAAGCTACTTGAATGCTATTGTGCAAGCAAGAGGCATGTGTATTTCCGCCTTAACAGTGTCACGAATTTAAAACTTTGCGACCAGTAGGCGATGAAAACAAGATGATTGCTGTGGCTATCAGGTAATGTCATTGTTGTCGTGTTTCTTTAGGATTCTCATCACTCCACACAAGCAAATTGAGAAAATTTACTATTCCGTTCTTTGTAAAACAAGATTCGTCGGTACAAAACAATTTTTGAAGCAAACTGTTATCTTCTGCGAAACCAGCGACAAAATTGTAAACGTGGGTTGACATCTAAATTTTAAAGTTCTTGAGCAGGAGTTAAATGAAATGGCCGAAGAAGTTGCTTTTTTAAAGTTTTGTGAACATTAGTTTTACATACATTTAATTGTCTTGATACACTACGAACACTTCATAATCTGCATGTGTTTGAGTGATGAGAATCCTAAAGAAAGACGACAATAATGGCATTATTTGATAGTCACAGCAATCAACATCTTGTTTTCATCGCTTACTGATCTGAAAGTTTTAAATCCGTGACACTGCTACGCAAACCGAAACGCACAGACCTGCAAATAAGCCATTTTTCTCAAGAATGGCTTTCTGTAGGCGATTTTCTCAAGAGACAATATTTTTTTAAAATAAAAGTAAATTTTTAAAGTTGCTGCCCGTTTTAAAAGAATACGACCACTATAAACGTTTTGACCGCTAAAAGGGACTTTTAACGCGATCGGTAAAAGGGTTATGAAGTTATTAATTAAATTAGTTTTATTTTTGACAACTTTGAAGGCCTGTAACTCAAAAACCAAAACATTTTTATGTAACTTTTTTTTCGTAGATCGTATTTATTTATAGTCGTGAATATGCAGTCAAACGTTGTCGGTAAAATTTGCGGAGACCTTGTATAATGATGAATATTACAGGAAATATAGGTACAAACTGATACTAATAGTATTAATGTAATCAGGCTATAGGATGCCAATATGAAAACATATGTTATTGCTATTTCCTGTTATAAAAAAAGTAGAAGTGGCAATTTTATAGTTTCAACTTCGTCGGAAAATAAGTTTGTAAAGTTACTAGGATAAAGGTTTGAAATTGAATGTAAATACCGGCAATATTTATATTATATTAGTACATATTGCGTGTACTTGTGTGTTTTCATTGCAGCAATTTAAATAAATCATCGAATGAATGTTTGTTAGACCGAGTCTATAGTTTTCCGCCATTAAGTAGAAGTGATCTCATTCTAGTGTTAAATAATTATATACTGATTTTTTTTAACATTTTACATCATAATCGCATTGAATTTTTTAAAATGACAGTGGTATCACAACAATACATTTCCTTATGATGTTAACAGAAAATTTTTTATAAAAAACCAATCCAAATATGAGATAGGATACAAAAAATAAATTAAGAATAAAATATAACAAACATGCACTAAAAACAATATAAAAAAATGCAATAAAAAATAATAGTAATAAAATTATTTTTAGTATTTTTAGTATTACTTAAAAGTTTAGGATAGGACAATTACATAGTAAATGAAATAAATGTGCAAGAATAACTAGTATATTGAAAATACTAGCTCTTAAATAATAGAAAATTTTTCTAATTGTGAAATAATATTTTTACACTATTAGGTAGTATGTATTAGGTGTTTTTAAGTTTACACTGGCTCTGTGAATAAATTTGTATTAATAAGTTATTACAGATTAAGATATTTATTAAACTTGTGAGTATACGAGCTCTGTTCAGAAAATAACTGGACCATATTTTTTAAACTTTTTTATTAATTTTATACATTACTGGTCCTTGTCTCCCTCAAAGTACCCCCCTCACCTATTCACACACTTTTCCCAGCGATGTTTTGATTTCGCAAAGCAGTTCAGGACAGCTTCATTTGAACTAGCCTCTAAAGTCTGTGACGAATTTGCTTTGATGTCGTCAACAGTCTGAAAACGGCGTCCTTTCAACACTGATTTTAATTTCGGAAATAAGAAAAAATCGCAAGGAACCATGTCTGGCAAGTAATGAGGGTGAGGGAAGACAGTAATCTAATTGGTACAAAACTGACGAATTGGAAAACCATGCATTTTATCGCCACAACTCTGGTCATCTGAAATCATCTTCAATTGACTGACGACCGCTTAAATCTCCGTAAACTTGTTTCAAAAACTTTTTGTTAAAGTTTTCCCCAGTTTCTCGCAAAATTTTACGTTGCATCAGTGTTTCAGAAAATCGCACATGTCAAAAATCGTCACTAACACTTAAACAGGTTACACTCAATTAGCAATATCACTTGCGAAAACTAAATGAGATATTAACAATCCAAAAACACCTGGATACATAGGAGGTTATGGCAACGTAATGCTGCTAATCGCGAATCAATAAATATCTCCATTAGCGTATAATTAAAAAAGTTCGGTTATTTTCTGCACAGACCTCGTATATATTAATTTATTATAGCGAAATAAATGTTCTTGTATGTGATGTGGATTTCGGCCAATAAAATTAATTTAATCTGAAAAATGCTTGTATCTCGTTGTTCACTTACACAGAGACAGTTATTGCTCCAAGGAATTTATCTCATCAAAATATAAATTAATATTTTTTCTGGCAAACAAAAGTTGTATAACGCTCACATTGTTCATTTTGGAGAATGCATTCGACCGTAACAAATTAAATATCCTCACATTATGCTGTGCTGTGCCAAATTTTCATATTTGCTTTCAGATAATCGCGATTTTTCGAAAATCGTATAACTTTTGTATATAACGGAACTTTGGCTCAATTTTGTTTCTTCGAGCGGAACGTGTTCCCAATAAAAATATTATTTCAAAATAGAACATTTTAAATTTAAAAACATCGGTAATATAGCAACACACAACGGGGAAAGATGACATCACATAGTCATAAAGAAAATGTAGTATACCCTTTGTGCACGAAATACTTTTCAAATAACAATTATATTGATTTAAAAGTAACTACGTACGCATTTAATGAGGCATAAAAAAAATTTCCAAATGCGAAGTGTGTGCAATGATACGATTTACAATAATACAAAATTTTAAGTCAACTCACTGTAGTTTATGGAAATGATACTATGGATGAGTAGTCAGTATAATGATACAAACAAGTTAAGTAACTTTTGTGGAGAGGAAACCTATTTCACATTAAGGAAACTGGAACTAAGTGAATAATTTTCTTATGCCGATGAAAAAATGAGTGGATCACAGCAGCATTTTTTGAGAATAAAAGATCACATCCAAATTGATGCATCTTGAAAATGCAATCAACGGTCCAACGTTTTTCTTCTGTGAGAGAAGACCAAAGATGACAGAAACCAATTAGAGAACAATGAGAAGAAACTTCTGGACGCACATTTTCAGCTTATCTAACAGCAAACTAAATAAACAGACAACATGGGATCTAACGGACAAAATGACAACAGAAGAAGCATTATATATGGAAGAGATAAAGTTTGGACAAGTCGTTATTAACCAAGCTTCTGTAGAATCATATAATGGCAGTACGAAAGTATTGTGAAAGGCTCAAATTTCTACATAGCACCCAGGACGATTTCAAATGAAGAAATTGTTATAGCCCTGGAAACTACGTGTCGACGTCTTTCTCAAGTAGTAAAGGCCTTGGCAGCACAGATATTACGAACTGTGAAACATCTGACTAAAAACGAAATCTAGGTCATTAAAGGACTGCGGGGAAATGAAAGAATCTATGTAATACCGATATCATCAAAGTGGAGGTTCTTGGGTGTATAAGATCAAAAACAATGCTGCGATTCGAGCCTCATCCAGATTATGAGTGTTTAAGAACATCCCAATTTCATTATCTTCTAAAACTTTTATTTCGTTTAAAATACTGGAGATTTTATCAATAAATCAACTTAGATCCAGACGGTATCCTAGCTAGTTTCAACGCGATATCATTACTAGATAGTGTCACTCAAAGAAGCCTTAGAAAAAGAAATTAAATTTTATTTTCTTTTTTGTTAATAATCAATTTTGTGAATAAATCAAAGAAGCAGCTATGAGTTCATCCTTAACGAGATAAAGGTCTCGAAATCAGCAACATTGTAATTTCAGATATGTTGACGATACACTTGTAGTCTGGCCTCATAGATACAGCAACGAGTTTTGGTTCACGTAAATGGAATACATTTTGACATCAGCTCCACCATCGAGTTTGAACAAGATGGTACCCTTCCGTTCCTAAATGTCTTTCTCAAAAGGTATTCAGTATCAGAATGCCCTAGAAATCAACACATTAGGACACTGAACACGAATTATCTGCGAACCAAAACACTTAGATGGAAGACTACGTCACCTATGATTCTCTATCAAAGGATAGAGGCTAACAAAATATATACTAACAAAAATATTGAACAACCTATAATAAGAGTAACTAAAAACAGAACAAATTGAGAAATTTGATAACAACCCATCTTCCCTGTATATACGGATGTACTAATAAGTTATACCACTATCTTTTAACACATCAAGAGACCCCAGATAAGTTACAAGAGCGACGTACTTAAAAGCACTCCGTGTTAAGAGTTACATTTTAGTAAAACGGAGACACGGTACTCGATAGACCTAAGCAATACTACAATTCTAGTAAGAAAAAGAAGATTTTGGTCAAGACTATAGGGAAGTAACAGAAATTCGGAAAGACAGGAGGAAGACAAAAAGAAAATCAATCTAGTTTTTTTATGCCTGACGTTTGGAAGCAACTCCTCATTAAATATTACGAACCGAAACTTAAAGCATGCACTGGAATTCCAAGGATCAGCATACACAACCAATGTAATTACCGGTCAGAGAAGTAATATGTTTGTCGAAACACCTAGAGCAAGGGTCGGCAACTGGCGGACCGCGGTCCAGATCCGGACCGCGGAAGATAAAATACTGGACCGCCAAAATTTTTTTTAAAATATAAATTACTCAAATAAATTATTTAAAAAATATTTTTTTACGTTTGAGTGCCACCCTTATCATTTTTTCTAGTATTTTACAATTGTGACTAATTTGAGTTCTAATGCAAATGAAAACAAAAAATTAGTAAGAAATATAAATTTTTTTTCTGGACCTCGTTAAACAATTTCAAAAGTATCCGGACCCCACCTAAAATTACTTGCCGACCCCTGACCTAGAGGTATAAACCGACGATGTGGCAAACGTACTGGAAATGTTTAACTAGGCAGATCTTTTGTTCACGAAATGAAGGGTGAAGTGCACTTCCATGTGGACTTCTGTGAACATCTCAATGTATTCGTGAATACATAGAAAACGTGTACTGATAAACTGAGANTCATTATTTGTTTTTACATTACGATTATTTATTATTTTATTAATTAAGCTAGGAGGGTAATTATTTTTTATAAGTATTTCCCTTATGTAATTGAAGTTCTGCTTGTGATAATCCTCGTGAGATAAACTAAGAGCTCTATGTTTCAAATTATTTATTATATTAATTTTCATTGATAGCGGATGTGCCTATAGTAAGTTTTATTGGTTCACCTACTTATAATCTGACGAAATATCTTGCCAATTTGTTGAACTATATTTTTAAAAAAGACGAAAAATATGTAAAAAACTCCTTTGAGTTTGTAGAATCTATAAAAAATCAAACAATACTAGATAATTTTGTATTATCATTAGATGTGCAGTAATTATTTACAAACATACCTGTTGATTTAGTTATAGAATTAATCTCACAAAAATGGAATCTAATTGAACCATACACAAAATTAACATTGCACTCTTTTCTAGAATTATTCAATTTTTGCATCAACAGTAATTATTTTAATTTTAATAACGAATTTTATTCACAAACTTACGGTCTCGGAATGGGAAATTGTTTATCACCTGTATGCGCGGATATTGTGATGCAGGAGGTACAGGACAAATGTCTTGAAAAACTAGATTTTACCCCTTTGTTTTTTAAAAGGTATGTAGATGACATTATTACGTCTGTACACAAAAATAATGTGTCCACTTTATTAGAAACATTCAATGGGTTCCATGAGAGNAGAACATAGAACCGACTACGGAGATAGAGTCTAGAGCTAGATAGGGCAAAGATAGACAAAACACAATACACCAATCCAATCAAAATTAATATCAAAACTAACAAAATTTAATTTGGCGCTAACATATAAAACCATACACACATACAATCATAACAATATATATATATGAAAGTGGGAAATGCATTTTAGTTATTTTTGTAAACAACCTATGTACACAGCTATATTAAGAAACAGCACAGAAAGTGGGTACCGATAAACTGAGAAGATTTTTTATAAACAAATGAAAAACCTCCAGTCATGGTTCTGTTTTAAGAACAAAGATTTTGTCAAAGAGTAAATATAATACTAAGAAAACACTGTACACCTGTATTCATAAAAGAAAGGTAAGAGAAAAGTCAACATCTAATTCTGAATCTCCACAGCACAGACATTGAAACCTTTTCTGATAAAACTTTTGAAAATGTGGATGGCTCTAAAATTATCACACTACAGATACGACTTCTTCTACTAAGAAAAAGGAAGGTCCAGTTCTAATCGAATATTCATTTTTGTCAGAACGAGTTCCTTATAAAAAGTCGACAAATTGAAATAGAATTCTTGAGGCCAAAACCAGATAATGTTTCTAAAGTTTTAGGTGAGCTCATTTCTTAGGGACCTACTGAATAGCTTACACAGAAGAAGCAGATATTTCAACTAACTAATGCAAACTAATGACATTTACATTTTTTAATTTGTTTCAATTCTCGTATACCGTACGCGCCTAAAGTATAGAATAAATTCAGTAAAAACGAAACAAATTTTTTTTTGGGAAAAATCCTCGTATCGGTCGATTTTTAATTTAAAAAATACATATTTTAGCATAAAAGGCGACTTTCAACCGTCATTTGTTTTCGAGTAATGACGTCATCGACATTTTTTTTAAATAGCAACCCCCTATTTTTTTTTCTTGATTCTAAAAGATCGTTTCATTGTCGATCCGACAGCATTAAAATGTTGCCATCTTACATAGGAAAGTTTTCGAGTAAATGACGATTGAATATTAGAAAACGTAAATTTTATTCATTAAAAAAATAACAATTCCTATGTCAAGCAAATAGAATTCATTAAGTTTTCTACCTAAATTAAGTATTCGAATTGCCACCCACCGACTTCTTGACAATACGCGAGTCTGTGTCGAAATTCTTCTTGCACATTATGAATTATTTCTGGGGTAACTCTGTGTATTTCATCTATAATAAAATTTTGGAGTTCTTCTAAATTATGTGGTCTATCAACGTACACTTTGGACTTTAAGTAGCCCCATAAGAAATAGTCCAGGGGTGTAAGAACTGGGGATCTCGCGGGCCATTCTATCGGTCCTCGTCTGCCGATCCACCTCCTAGGAAAACAATTGTCCAGAAAATCTCGAACAGGGCACTCATAGTGCGGAGGTTCACCGTCTTGCTGAAACCATATGGTGTCACCAGGAATATCAGGGTCATTATCGTTAGGAAAAATTACTGCAAGCGCTGGAACAAGGNCATGTTTATATAGATATTACTGTATTCATTTTATTGTAATGTTTTAGACACACTTTTTTAATATTTTAATGTTAAGTTTGTTATTTATAAATTGTGATGTAATTTTGAAATTATTAAATTTTATAGTGTCCTGAGGATGTCACGATAAGTGACGAAACGTCGACAATTGAGAAAATTTGGTGTTTTTCTTTGAAATTTGGCCTCTAATTTTCCCACTATTGACAACAAACTGAATAAAAATAAGGCTACCAATATCATTAGTTAGAATAAATTTATATGTTTAGGATATCACCCTGTATAGAAGTAACTTTGAACTTGAAGCTGACGAATAGATAATATTCCGCGAAATATATTAAAGAGTAAAAAGTCTACACGAACCAAAAAACAAAACAGTATAAAATATTAATAATTGTTAGCCTTGACAGTTTAGAACACAATTTAAGTCAATTGACATTATTGCGGGGTCAACGAAATTAGCTACGGTGCCGTAAAATAATTTCAAAATATTTATGACTGCATATATTTTGAACGTATAAAATATTTATATAAGATGCACATTTTTCGCAATTATGCGTTAGTTTAATACCATTTAAATTACCCGATTATGATGCATTATGGATTAAATTAACCAATTAAATAAAATCATAAAAGTAATAATTAATAATATTAATTAACTTCACTACTATCCATAGATTTTATACATACAGGTGACATTAACACTATTTGTGTGGATATTTACTATATTTATGCCTCATTTTCGATTTAACAAGTCCATTTCCCAAAATAGTATTTTTTTCTTTAATAACTTGGTTTTCAGTGCACCTATATATACATGAATTATTATTACTGTACCTATCAGACAGCAGTATTTCCTTAAAAAATATGTATATGTGACTAACGAATGTTATATGTATATTAACTGTTAAGTGGTGTTAAGTGATCCAACAATTTATATTATTATTTTGGTTGCAACTGTCGTATTTATTTAATTTAGCTAGTAACACAAATTTTATAACTACTAGAAATCATTGTAACATGTGTGTAAAGTGCATCCCATGTTCGATATTTCGATCATTATTATACATAAAAAGTTGCGGTTTGTAAATTATGTTAATGTAGTTTGTGCAGTATACACTTATAAAGAACCAGCCGAGCTATCGATGTTATCAGCGATCCTAAAAATGTTTGTTCGTTTTATTTTGTTAAGTCAGTAAGTATTAAAAAAAATAAGTATTTTATTTACGAAAAAATATTGTTGCCAATCGAGTTTTCGCATGTCGATTTATTTACTTTAAATATCTTCTCTATTGTAAAAATACAGTATCTCAAATTTATCTTATCTATAAATCTTCCTTTTTTATAAATACAAAGATGGAACTGATCATGACTAAAAACAAAAAAATGTACTACTAAACAGAATTTTGAGTAATTATTATATATGACTGACTGCAGCCACAAATTCATATAAGTATATAAAAAAATTCATATTTTTCACATAACATTACCAAAATAAATACTACAATTCAACAACAATACTACAAATTTATTTAAAACAACCTTTATATTCACTCTAAAACAAAACAAATTTAAATGTTCAAAATCATACTGAAGTCAACTGAAACCTTTAACAATTACAGTTATATCGATGCATTTGTTAAAGGTATCTACCTAATGTAGGATAATTTGAACAATATTTAAAAAAGGGTCAATATAATAGGGTCTATATTTCATATCTGCCTTGTCATAACAAATGTAGCACATCAAATAATTAAATTTACACTTGAACTGATGTGGTAAAATATCTAAGTGTGACATTTTATACTCATTAAATCCAACACCCGAGAGATAATCTTCTTTAACTGTGATTTTAACAAAATATACTCTAAATATGACGTATGTGATGTACATTTCATTTAACATCCTATTGTAAAGTATATTTATAGATTCAAGAGAGTAACTTCCTGGGTCGACCTGAGTTTAGTTACTGGCCATCATATAATTTAAAGGAATACAGAAAATGGATTTAATGTCCACCGCACCTGAAATATTCTCCTTCTAGAAATCAATTTCCAAGTTAAATGTTTCTGATTTGATAATAATAAATAGATGAGATTTTTGAAATATCAGTAATTTCTATAGGTCGTAGAACAAAAATTGGTACAGTTTCGATTATTCGCTGTGATATCCTTGGAGTGGTGAATCAAGTGCAGAACAAGCAAAGAAGGATACAATGAGGAAAAATTGTCTCCAAGTAGGAAGAATTATTCATAATAATAATAATAATACATTTAATACATTTATTTTCCTCAGAGACAGTAACATACTGTATAGGACTAGTCACAAATATAAATTTAGGATACAAAAAATTCATCCAACGTATAAAAACATTTCTCGGTCAAATAAGACTTCAGTTCATATTTAAATTTGACAAAGTTACTGATATTCTGAATACTATCTGGTAAATAATTATACTTATATTATATACCTTAAATCCCAGACAATTAGATGAATTTATTGAAATTAGATATTTGCAATATGGTACGTTATATCTACCATTTTGTCGCGTATTTTTACCATGCTTGTCAAAATTCGTAGAGAACTTAGTCTTATTATTAAAAATATACACACACAATTCACAAATCAACACAGAAACAACAGTCAAAATGTTTAAATCTTTAAAAATACATCTACATGACGAAGTACCGTTAATACCTAATATGCTTCTCAAAATTCTTTTTTGCGCGATAAAAAAATCCAATGTTAAGGTGGAATTATCCCATAAGCATATGCCATATCGTAGTCTGGACCCTACTTGTGCATGATATATTTGCAGAAGTTGAGTAATTCGACATAACTGGTTTTAGACTTCTCATTAAGTAACAGACTGAATTTAGTTTTGAGATTAATTGTACACAGTGAGGTTTCCAGGTGAGGCACTCATCCATTATAACTCCTAAAAATTTTAACTTATCAGAACTCGACAGTTGACAGTTCATATCTGCAATTTGGATATCTAAATTTCTACATGATCTTTGTCGATTATGAAACCTCACAAAATTAGTTTTTCCTTGATTTAAATGTTGTTTATAGAAACAGTACCAGCTATTTAAAATGTTCAAAGAGCCATTACAATTTCGCTCCAGTAAAAGATCTAATTTATTAGAAAAAATTAGGGATTGATCATCTGCATATAATGTTACAAAGCCATCAGGTATCAAACTGTAAATTTCATTAGTGTATAATATAAATTGTATGGGACCCAGAACATTCAATAAGTTTATCATGAAAAGCATTTAATCAACATGGCTATTAGCACGAAAGCCATGTTGATTATCGGATATTATGTTATTTTGTTCAATAAAACTTAACAGACGTAAGTAACGATGTAAGAAAGCATACTCAAAAATTTTAGAGAATCCAGATGCCATGGTAACTGTGTTAAATATGTTGAAATTAGACGAAGATGCTGATTGCGCAACTGAATTCAATAAATAATCTTCTATATTTATTATATCTAAAAATCAGGAGTATTAGAATAAAAATAATAATATAATCTATGAGAATGCATTACGTATTTAAATAATTTTGTGTTGTTGTAATTACCTTTAAAATAGACTTACTAATTATCTAATATAAGTATAATTTTATGTGTAAATCAAACGTCATATTAGTACAGAAACAGATAATAATAAGTGAAAAATAAAATTCAATATGGACTTGTTTTATAACCTAGTGGCTTGGTGGCAAATCAGCTCTGGTAGTTATTCTCTTATATCTACGAATGTATTGTACTTTACCTTAATGACACCAATTTTATCACGAATTTGTTCCATTAATTTGTTTTTTTTTCCAATTTTTACCATCTGAATTTAATATTCAGTTTTTTACTGTATGAAATTTTAATGTCTATTATTTGTACTACACACTCTGTACGTCACATCCGTACAAAAAATTCAAAATCCAAAATCTGCATTCTCAATTTTTTCTACACGCAGCAATTGTTACGAAATTAATTACATAATAAAGAAAATAATATGTAGTTCTGTAGCTTCACTGTTCAATTTTTTAACAACATCTAATTACCTAAATTGGCTAGAGAAAATTACTGTGATCAGTATTACTTTTTAGATTTTAATAATGTGACCATGATTTTAAAAATCTGCGTACATTTTATTTATATGAATCACAATATTACTACGACGTAGGTACAATAACAATTCCCATTTATTTTTTTAGAAAGTTTAACCAATATCTAGCTAATTGATTCAATTTAGTTACTTCTATTACGTTCCAAGCAGACGTACATATTTTTAATGGAAATATACGGGGAACTATAGCATGAACCATAAATCGAACAATAATAAATTAATAAAAAAAACTTGAAATGATGACCTGAAAATGTATATTGAATCTACAGGGTGATCCAAATTCGATTGATTTGGGAAATTTTTCATGTTTTCCGAAAAGACAGAAAAAACGTAATTACAGTATCACAAGCTTGATTTTAAGAGAAAAGTGTATTAGCGAAAAATGTATGTTGATATCTAGATTCATTTAAGAGATACAAGGTCACTTTTAATTTGGCCGTTTTCTTTGACGTCCTATAACTTTCTTGTTTGTGAAAATTTTTCATAGTATCCTTGATATTTTACATGACAATAAAATTATAAGCAATTTTTTTCATTGTTTGCGAACATTTAAAAGCAAGTTTTAAGCAAATTTGAAAATTGAAAAATAAATTGGGTGTTAAACGGAAACAACATAAGCTTGTGTTAGATCTGAAAAACCAAAACCGAAAGTTATATAAAAATATAGAGTAAACTGTTGAATTATATGCAAAAAAAAATGTATGAAACCTCTTTGTAACACAAACAAATAAGTTATAAATAAGGCTTCAAAGAAATGGCTAAAACAGAAAAACACTCAGTATTTCCCAAGCTAATCAAGATATTCAGACAAGGTTTTCACTGTCCAAATTTTCTTTAAAATTAAACCAGTGACATCGTAACTATTTTTTTAACTTTCGAGAAATAGGAGAATCTTCCAAAATTATTGAATACGACCTATCCTTTTTAACATATTTTTGTCTAAAATTATTTATTTGTGGTAATGTTTTCGTTTTTTTCTGCATTTTTTGGATATTTTGGCATCTAGGAAAAAAATTTAATTATTGAAATAAACTCTTGCCTTAAAAGGATCAACATGGGTTATTTTTATGAGAAAAGTTTCTCCTAACCAAAAAATGGATCCAAGCTCATAGAATAATTTGACACACATCTTTCACCATTCAACAAAATAATCGTGGTCTCTTTTAATTTCCCTTTAACAGTATTATTTTCCTTTTCCAAAATTTTAGCCGAATCCCATTGAATATTACTAGCGTTTTCCCAAAGTGGGCGATATAAAGTGATGTGTTTTTGTATTTTGTATTTGTCTACTTTTTTCAGTATGAAATTTTTTGGTTAGGTAGAACTTTTTCATAAAAATATTCCTCGACTGATTCTTTGGGCACAAGGGTGTATTTCACACATTTTTTTTTAGCACAGGTGGCGAAATACCCAAAAAATAAGAAAAACAAATACATATTTTTTATTATTAGCTCTTGCATTTTTTATTCTTTTATATAGGTACCTTTTAAGTAAGTTAATTCAAATAAATTAGAAAAAAAATTATGAATTTATTTGAATTACCTTAATATAGTATAATTGGCCTACCCTATACAATTGGTCTGCGAATGGAGCAAGAATGAAAATATTTTTATATTTTCATTCTACGATAGTTATTGATAAAAAAAATTCCTGTTCTCAAAATAAGATTACTATGAGGAATTTTTAATTTAAATATACATGACTTTATGCAAACGAAAAAAGTCTGAAAATGATTTATATTTTATGGACACGAAAAAATGCTATTAGGAAACTACCTATAAGAATATTATAATTATAAGACATGTCACGGTGTATTAATTGGTGGCAAGTTCGACCTATTTTGATCCTTAAATAATAAAAAATAAATTGTTGGGTAAAATGAACTGAATATTGAAAAATGTTGTATCCTATTTTATATTCG
The DNA here is from genome assembly GCF_000390285.2 of Anoplophora glabripennis. Classification (NCBI taxonomy): domain Eukaryota; kingdom Metazoa; phylum Arthropoda; class Insecta; order Coleoptera; family Cerambycidae; genus Anoplophora; species Anoplophora glabripennis. The sequence goes on along the minus strand of NW_019416579.1, from coordinate 327,392 downwards.
TCTCGTTTTTTATATATGTCTAATAGGTTTTTTCCGCTTTCGCATTTTTTATTTGAATAAGCAAGTGTTTGGTGATATCTTTAATTGATAAATAAAAATTTATAGTGTGTGTGTGTAAAAATTAGTTTATGAATATTCTAATTTAAAATGTTTTTAATTTGTCAATTTTTAGCAGCTTACTCTGATCGTTTTCTTAAACATAATGTTTGCACAGTTTTATTACAAATCAAGGATAATAATATTACTGTCGAACTTAAGTGAAGGTATTTAATTAAACAATTTTAATTTTACCAGCGATTTTACCTTATTTTTATTTTAAAACGATACAAGTACGCCTATGCATTGTTTATATTCATGATTACTTTTACATCATTTTCAGAATCTTTAATTTCCTGAACATATTAAATTTCGCCTTGATAATACTATTGCGAAAATAAGCAAAATGTTATCATGAATGACTTTTTCCGTAACATTTTACGGAAATATTCCATTGAATATAAAAATGTTCCTCTTTTATACACCGTAACCGTGATCACACTGTATATATGTATCCCGAATCCATGCTCATATTATCATGTATACCTGTATATCGCGTTTGGTTTTATTATGTCTATATCTTCATATTCCCCTGATGATATTCCTCTATGATTATACCTGTACACTGATTTTGGATATCATGTTATTAAAGTAATTGTTATTAGAACACAAATAACAACAATTTACTTAAATACTTAAGTTTTATAAGTTTAATTGTGTTAATATTAATAGATTATATTTTGTATTAAATTTTTTACAATATAAAATACAGTAGTATTTACAATGTATTTTTATATTTCTTACAAATATATTTTTCAAGTAACTAATAATAGCAAATACAAATTTCATTTGATATACGATATATATTTTTGTATAAACTGTACACAATTTAATTCATTTATATTGTTTAATTATTTGAAACAGCTTATGCTGCTATATTATTTGTTTATTTTACTGACATTTGCGAAATAACGACTAAATTTGAAACGGTATTTCATTCATACAAAGGCCCAAGGCTCTACGTTGCCCCTTTTATGCACGCCACAACCACCTCAACAATATTGCGTCAGTTTCATCCCACATGTTCACAGCATCTCTTGTAAATCTCAAACGACACGCCTCTCTGGTACGCCAAAGACATTTAGTCACACAAACTAACTTAATTTCCTAACTAATTGTCTCTTACCACAAATAATCTGCTTGCTGTGCGAATATTCATCGTTATACATGTCTCTCCAAGAGAATAGATTTTGTTACGACGCTGTGTGGATGATATCATGACACTCACTGACTGGGCCACGCCAGCTTGCAGGCCTGCGCCCGGACCGTCTCGACAGACTATAGAGCGCCGGGACGCCGGTAGGCGGTGTTGCCAAGTCTCGCCGATCGGCGGCACGTACGCGCGGGAACACAGGGCGTTGCATTGGATTGGGACGCTGAAATCCATGAGTTTTGAATTCAATTAATTAAATAAATTTGGGTTATAGGTGTAACTAATTGAAGGTAAAAATTCGATGGATTACACCTATCTAATATGTCAATTAGTGGCGGGGATATTAGGAAAAACTGCCATTGAAAACCTGAATTTCTACGCCACTGACTTTTTTGGAAGTTCTTTAGAGTTATTTGATTCTTAAAGAAAAAATATATCTTCCATTTTTATTCGAAAAACTGGTAACTGACTACTTTTTTTAGTTTAAAATAAGCTTGTCAAGTAGTACAAATTTTCAGAATTTATATACTCACATTATTTTGCAGATAATTCAAATTTCTTTGAGTAATGTTTTTTTTTTTGGAATTTTGATTAAATTTTGTGTAAAATTGTATTCGGAAGAAACGATTCCTATAAATATTTTTATGAAATGAATAATAATTTATGCAAATAAATTATTTATCGATATTTAAAGCTATACAATGTGTACATAATGGGATAGCATTAGGATCTAGGAAACGATAAGAGATACAGGGTGGCTCAAATTAGAAAAAAGTTGTGTTTTTTAATACCTAACAAAATGCCGTTTAGAAAGTTTTAAAATTCCGGGTAGTTCCGGAGATATCCGGAAAAACCCGAAATTTTGCAAAATCGTTTTATTTTTTCTGACTTTATTTTTTTGTTTTGCTCTATCCAATATCGTCAACATTTTTGCAATCTGACGTTTCGTCTTCGAGGGACCATCATCAGGTTAATTTTTTTAATTACGTCGCTGCTATTTGTATGACAAAATCTAGTCATTTTTAATTCTGAATTAGATGATATTACTATTGTCTTAAAAAGATTTTTAGCTTGCTTTTGCTATCATTTAAAATTTTTCTGAGTACGGCTCTGAACGCTTTTAAAATATCTATTGGAGGAAGTCATAACAGTATTAAAAGTCAATACAGCACAAAATATCCAACAAAATTTTTTCTACTAATAGCAATACTAATTAAAAATAATTAAACATTTCATAAATTTCTATTTTTTTTTTGGTTCCTTTTTTAATTTTTTGTTTAAAAAAATGTTAGATATTTTGTACTGTGCTCAAAATTTCGGGTCTTTCCGGATATCTCCGGAACTACCCGGAATTTTTAAATTTGCTAAACGGCATATTGTTAGGATTAAAAAAACACAACTTTTTTCTAATTTGAGCCACCCCGTATCTCTTACTGTTTTCTAGATCCTAATGCTATCCCATCCTTATCTTGGACACACTGTATAAGCGCTTAAGTTTTGTCACGTGATCAAGAACTCATTGTTACGTCATTTAGTACGACCGAGTACACATCCTGCTTCTCGGCCATCTACCGTCTAGTCTAGAAATTCCCATGTCGACGAGAAGGAAGCAAGACTTGAAGCAAAGCAAATTTGGCTGTTTCTGAACTCTTGTAACTTACTTATGCTCATACTATCTCTCTCTACTATGCTCTACATCTTCTTGATTATCGACCGCACTAAATGACGCCACGTGTTCATTTGCGCGCGCAAACATTAATAATTAATTACTAACAACCTCCAAGAGATTTCTAATATTTTCACAATATGATTATACAGGGTGATTTTGAATAGAGTAGCACAAACGCTACCAGTGCATCTAGATGAAATAATAAGGCGAATGAACTAAATATACCTTAGATAAAAGTTGCACTCCTGAGGCATTACAGGGTCTTGAATGTTGTAGAGCCAACCAATATTTCCTTCAATTTATCTTGAACGATGTGGCGTAAATCATTTATATTTGATACAGACATTTGTCCAGTGCGGACACATACTTTTTATTATTATTTTTTAAATATATCCACAAGAGCCGCTGCTGTCGACTACATGCAACATATTACTCCAAAGAATTTTTCACCCTGTATGAAAATACATATCTTATTTACATTTTCGGACGTAACAACTAAAAACAAACATTTTTTCTCTCTTGCATTTTTTCGATAAACGCGATAGTTTTTTTAGATAATTTACGAAAAACAAACTTCGGAAATTTTACAGCGCCAATGGTTGCAGTCAGGTTGCAGTAATACAAAAACATCAACACACCACTCATTAATAGCTAAAGGAAAACGATTTTCTGGTAAAGTAATTTTAATAAATTTTAAAATTTTGAAGGAACAGTAAGTATTCGTTATGTAACAAATCAAGTTATTTTAAGTGTCTAATTTAAATAATAAATTTTAATTTAAAACTACCTACTGTAATCTCGAATGTAATACTAAGGAACATAACGTTATTTTAAAGTAAAAAGTTTCTAAAGAATATTTTCAAAGTAGTTCCCATTTTTCTGTAAACACAATCTAACACGATGATTAAAATTATGACGTAGTACTCTTGCAAATATTTCTGGGTTGTTACGAATATCGTCAGCTGCGAGAAATATTTTTTGAGGCAATTCTTCAACAGTATTAACAGGAGTAACATAAACAAGACTTTTCAGTTGTCCCCATAAGAAATAATCAAGTGGGGTAATGTCCGGTGAACGTGCAGGCCAACTAACGGGTGCATCGACACCACGACCTATCCAACGTCCCGGAAAATTTAAATTCAACCATTGCCTGACAGCTAAGGTACTATGTGCCGGAGTCCCGTCATGCATGTACCACACAACTTGTACACCTAGTGGTATATCCTCCAATAATATTGGGAGATTTTCATTTAAAAATCGAAGGTATTCAAGAGCTGTCAGTCGACGGGGAAGAATAAATGGAGCTATTAGAGCATCTCCAACAATTTCTGACCATACATTTACACTAAAATTGTGCTGAAATCTTGATGGACATATTTCATGGGGGTTTGCATCAGACCATGTATGACTATTATGATGGTTAACTAAGCCATGTCTTTGAAAACATGCCTCATCGGTGAACAAAATATGAGATAAAAAATTTAAGTCGTGTCTGGACATGTTAAGATACCACTGGCAAAAAACAATCCTTGCAGGTAAATCATTTGCAGTTAATTCTTGAACCGGCTGGTGGTGAAAAGGGCGTAAAAGGTTATCATGAATAAAGTTCCAAACAAGGCTTTGCGAAACGTTGTACTGTGTAGCCAGTCTTCTTGTACTTGTTTGAGGATTTTCTTTTAAATTGATAAGTATAGCTTCTTCAAGGTTTACATTTCTGATATACCGTCTTTGTTCATTACCCTCACGCTTAGATTGAATTTGGCCAGTTTCTCGCAACCTTCTTTCCACAGCTGAAAAAGATTGCCTGTGGGGAACCCGGCGATTTGGATATCTTTCATGGTAAAATCTTGTTACGGCAGCACATCAAAAAATACTTGGAGCATTTCAACATACTCATTGTTAGTAAAATTTGCCATAATTAAACAACTATTATTTGAAACCGTTGATGACACTGACAACATCAACACAAAAATAGCAAATTGTTTACTCAGCTTTGTTTCCGATTTACCAGAAGCAACTATGATGTTGGCGAAGTATTCCCATACTTCAGGAAATCCTCAAACAAATCGTGTTAGATTGTGTTCAAAGGAAAATGGGAACTACTTTCAAAATATTCTTTATAAAATTTTTACTTTAAAATATCGTTATGTTGTAGTATTACATTCGAGATTACAGTAGGTAGCATTAAATTAGATATTATTACTTAAATTAGACACTTTAAATAATTTTATTTGTTACATAAAGAATACTCCTAAATAAATTTATTAAAATTACTTTACGAGAAAGGCGTTTTTTTTTTGCTATTACAGAATGGTGTGTTGATGTGTTTGTTACTGCAACCATTGGCGCTGTAAAATTTCCGAAGTTTGTTTTTCGTAAATTATCCCTAAAAAACTATCGCGTTTATCGAAAAAATGCAAGAGAGAAAAAATTTATGTTTTTAGTTGTTACGTCCGAAAATGTAAATAAGATATGTATTTTCATATAGGGTGAAAAATTCTTTGGAGTAATATGTTGCATGTAGTCGACAGCAGCGCCTCTGGTGGATATATTTAAACAATATTAATAGAAAGTATGTGTCCCCACTGGACAAATGTCTGTACCAAATATAAATGATTTACGCTACATCGTTGAAGATAAATTGAAGGAAATATTGGTTGGCTCTACAACATTCAAGACCCTGTAATGCCTCAGGAGTGCAACTTTTGTCTAAGGTATATTTAGTTCATTCGCCCTATTTTTTCATCTAGATGCACTGGTAACGTTTGTGCTACTCTATTCAAAATCACCCTGTATAATATTATTGTGTTGTAATGTTGTGTAATGTTAGGCAAAATTATATTGAAAAGGACATTATGCCGGAAATTTATCCTGTTTTATTTCACTGCAAACCAGAGAATGACATAATTACTCTAAAGTATATTGTATTGCAACTTCTGAAAACGATTTGAATATTAAAAACGTATTTACCAAGTACGCGGGGAAATTTTTGTTCGCAGATACGTTCACGTTCGCAAATTGTTTAATCAAATATTATTTGACTTGCGTTACATATTTCATTCGCCTAATATTGTAAAGTGTGCAACAGGAAACATTTGATCCATTTATAGAAATGGGAATTTTTTAAAAACTGAAATAGTTATAGTAGTAGTAGAAGTAATACTGAACAAAAATATAGTGTTTTATCAGTAAAATCATATCAATAGTTCAAGTTCCTTTATTTTCTTATTAACTTTAAATAAATCGATTTTCGCATTTCTCGTCAAAAATATTGTTCGTATTTTCAAAGCTGCATATTTTCTAAAATAATGGATCGATTTTCAAAAAGTAGGAATCGATGTATAGAGAATTAAAAGCCCTTTCTAATGACCCCCCACTTGATCCCCATTCCCATTTAAAAAAATTTGGGGGATGGCACCCCCACTTAGGGGGTTGAAGATTTTGCTATGCTTTTTGCGCCAAAAGTTGTCCCCCTCAGAAGCAAACTTTACCTGTTTTTGGATTTTGCCGAAAAGTTCATTACTACCCTGTAATGCCTTGCGGTACGTTATCGATGGGCTACCCTGTATAATATCAGAACATTTTTGTGTTTTAGTTCCAAGACCATCCGTTAATAAGAAACATGTTCGACCATGCATCCCTCTGAATAAAAGGTGTCGTTGCTTGGCATCACCCACAGCCGCCATCTTAAATCCAAATCGTTTGAAAAAATCCACAATGCTACCTGAAAACATCTGCAATAAAACCTTTTTGTTCATGACACTATTTCTTGTATCGATTTTGCCTTGAACATTCCAAAAATCGCCTTTTTTCCAACCTCTAAAGTGACATTACCCCTTGAGCTGCGCCCCATTCCTAATTAAACATCCTGCATATTAATGTTTATCGCAATACTAAGTTCTAAAACTTTTATTGCTGATTGTAAATGGCAGAGGAAATAATTTCAACAATTTATGAGGTTTATGCACATGACATTTATAGCAAGAAACTCGTCATATTATCAGAGATAATCCTTTCGCTCATCTCTATGCACACAGAGTGATATCATTTATAATATCACTTTAATAAATTGCTACGATTAAACGGTTTCCGACAAAGATTACTGATAAATTGATAAGCGTAAAGAGTAAAGCTATATTTAAACAAAAGCCTACAGGATATGTAAAATTGGCAATATACATGGTAGCCAAATGAAAACGAAACAGAGCCATTTTCAGGACCTGCGTCAAGATTGTAGATAAACGCTCAGACCCGTCGATTTTAGATTAAAGGGAGACATTCGTTGCTGATGTTTTTGACTCCGCCACTTTCACCCCCAAACAAGGGTAAGCATCACCCCAAAAAATTTAAATGGCATTGGGGTTGAGTAATATTTATTTTGAAAGCTCTTATAATTTTCTTTACAACATACTTTAAATATTATAATTTCGCCCAATACTTATTAAGAATTTTGATTTTAAAGTTGAAACTTATGTGCAAACAATTAGTAACGGTAAAAATGTCAGTCATTCGAGTTAAGTACGTCAATGGTATAAATTTAGTATTTCTTGCGTTACATTGGTTTTTGGCGATTTGTTATCACTTTCGTAAAAAAACACAATTATTGTAAAAAACAGAAAAAAAAGCGTTGGTTGGTAGTTTAGTTAATTGTGTTTTTGGAAATTAAACACTATGGTTTATTCCATTGCAAAAAGGGTAGATATCATTTCGCTTTACTTTACAATAAATGTGCGAATAGAACAGCTCTGCTATTTAATGAACAACATCAAGATCGACATGTCAGGAGGAAGTATGTTCTAGAGTTAGTAAAAAAAAATTGAAGACAGGGAACGTAGCCAATAAAAAACGAAAAATTGAAAAACCGATAGTTAATGAAGCTAGTGAAATTGCAGTTTTGGGACAAGTTCATAATGATCCTACATTAAGTACGAGGCAGCTGGCATCTGTGTCTGGGATTAATCGAACTAGCATACACACCATTTTGAGAAGAATAAATTCCATCCATACGAAATACATTTAGTCCAGGAACTTCATGAAGATGATTATGAAATAATGAGTGAGCGAGCAGGGAACGATCCACAGTTCCTTTTTAACTTCTGTTTTTCTGATGAATGCAGTTTTTTTCTAGAACGGGACTGTAAATCGTCACAATTGCCGCTATTGGTCCGATTCAAACCCAGGAGTTTTTCACGAGGTGTATACACAGCAATCGGAAAAATTAAATGTATGGGCTGGAATTTTCGGTGACCAGCTGGTGGGTCCTTTTTTCTACCTGGTAATTTGACTGGCCAAATGTATTTGCTATTACTTTAAGACGCTATTGACCCTGCCCTGACTGATATTATTGAAAATGTTCCAAAGTATGATGAAGATCATTTGATTTTTCAACAGGACGGTGCTCCTCCGCATTATGCGTTAATTGTCCGTCTGTATTTGGACAAATGTTTTCTACGGAATTGGATTGGGAGAAGGGGCAGCATTGAGTGACCTCCACGATCACCGGATTTATCGCCCCTTTTTTATCTTTCTTTTTGTGGGGATACCTAAAAAGTAAAATCTATAAAACACAGCAAGCGTCGCTGGAAGATTTGCGTCAAAGAATCGTCGACGAATGTCGTCGAATCACTCCGGAAATGCTTCGGAACGTGCGCGAACGTTTCTAACAAAATCTTTACCCTTGTATGAAAGCGGGCAATCATCAGTTTGAACATTTAATTAACTAAGTAGTAAGTAAGCAACTAAACATAATTTAAATTTTAAAATATAATTTTTTTTTCAAAGTATTGGGTGAAATTATAATATTTAAAGTCTGTTGTAAAGTGAATTGTAAGAGCTTTCAAAAGAAATATTACTCAACCCCCAATGCCATTTAAATAATTTGGGGTGATGCTTACCCTTGCTTGGGGGTGAATGTGGCGGTGTCAAAAATACCAGCAAAGAATGTCCCCCTTTAATCTAAAATCGGGGTCTGAGCGTTTTTCTACAATCTTGACGCAGTTCCTGAAAATGGCGACCAATCCAGCTCGCAGAGCGAGAGAGATAGGATGTCCTTTTATTCTCCTTTCTCTCTCGCACACCAGTCGCGCATTCTCAGCACTGATGGCTGCCTCTAGGAGTATATGCTCTAAGGTTGTCACGCTGTCTTTTTTTTCGCTAGTAATACTTTACCGCAAAAATGGCGCAAAATCTTGCGTGAATTTTGAGACACCCGATATATATTGTAATGTCAGGGTGATGAAAATGCGCTTGTCCGTAAAATGTTGTCTACAATATTAAAAAAATTATAAAATATTCTATTTATTTTTTTTTATACAAAGTACATATCAGAGGAATCTCTCCTGAGGGTCGAACGTCCCAAATTATGAAATGAGAAATTGCTATAATAAAAGAAATAATGTCTATTTTTATTAAATCTACAATGATTCATAATTTTCTTTTACAAATACTATTCCCTCATATACTTGTACAGTAAACTGTATTCTAAAATAGGTTTAACCATGAAAGTGTACATTGCAATTATTGAGAAATGATGAGGAAAATCCTTTGTTGTTCTGAAGATAATACCAAGTACCCTAACCGATTTCTGAACAATGGCTTCAATATGAGCGTGAAAACTAATGTTTGTCTAGTATCACTCCTAAGTCCCTAATTTAGTTTATAAAATCGATTTTGACGCTATTAGATATGTTAATTTTTCATATTAGTAGAAAAGTAAAGGGTGATTCACTATATTTTAAGTTTTTGGTCTAAGGCACGGGTATTTCATTTCATTAAATGTTGAAATTTAAGTTTATTCATCTATACTAGATTATAACAAAATAAATGTGCTAATAAATTTATGGAAAATCACTTCATTTTGATATAAGTTTCTATGAAATACCTGAGATGTAATAGGTTTCCACAACAAAGCAACTACCATTTTTTCAAATAAATATCATTATTTACTATTATTCACGGTTGTTAAAGAATTACGTTTTTTTATAAAACGTTGAATCAGTAATAACTAATTATAAATACTATACAGGGTAACCCACCATTACTCGAATGGTGATGTTAATTGATGATAATAACAATATAACTCACAATATCATATTTTTAAGTTTATCACCTTCAGAACTACGAAATCATAGAAACTATATTTTTTGTTAATGTTGCCGTGGAACATTAACCTACTAGTGCACCTACTTTCAATGCTTATATTAATTATTGACTTGTTTTATTGTTTTTGACAAAATGTTCTACTGTTCAGTGAGTAGATATACTTAATTGTGATTTTTGGGGAATTTCAGAGAGGTTGGAAATTAGCAGACAAATGATTTATGCCACAAAGGATATTAACATTGAAAGCATCTTGCTTTCTACAACATAAATAAAATCAGTACAGATTTTGTCAAAGCAATGCTTTTCTCGATGTATACCTACCTATCATTTTGTCTTTTGAACGGGAAGAGATACTGAAAAATATTTTTAATAGAGTTTGTTGCCAAAATTACCAAGATGGAATTTTAAGTCAAATACTTACATCATTAATGGCATAAAGATCCCTGCGTGTGATTTCCTATTTTATCCTTCCAATTTCCTATAATGGCGACGAGTCAGTTCAGGGGTCACCCTGTACGAAGCTTTATGTTCTAATTATCATAGAATTAATGCTTTTTTCCTTGATAATTGAAACAAATGACTAGACATAAGAAAGAAGCAGTACAGTGATAATTACTTCACCATAATTATATAAAGTTAACTCAGAAAGTACATTGTTACGTGACAACAATGTCCGCTCCCATTCTGCTGTTCTTACACTAGATACGCTAGATAGTCTGATAGTTGAGATCCCATATCCATTAAGTTTGTTAAAAGCTGCACCAACAAGCTTGTAGATAGACCAAGTTTGTTATGATGATAAAGAAGTACGTCAAAAAATAAGATAAAAACAATTCTATAAGCCATCCTATAACAATATTATTAAACAGTTGCTATTATTTAAATACTTTTCAGCATGTAGCTATATGAAACATGGAAAAATAAAAACACGTTATACATACTGTGAAAAAAATCGGTGTAAGTGAAAGCAATAAAGGTACGGAGTGAATCCTTTGAGTGAAATGATTGAGTACATTTTCACTCAATATTGAGGATATTGATAGTTTTACTCATTTGTTTGAACTAAATCTGATTACTTTCATTGAAACATAGGTACCCGTTATATAAATTCTCCAGATAAACTCTTATTTGGTATACTTCTACCTAAATTGAAGTAAATGTCCTCATTATTGAGTGATTCCACCCCATTCTATGGTTGTCGTGCATTGACTTTCTCTAAAAATAAATAAAAAAAATTAAATTTAAACTGTATCTCGGAAATGAAGCATATTTCGACCTACGTTTGTATGAACTTTTTTTTCACAAAATAACTTCGGCAACCGTAAACATATCGCACTTATTTACAATCACCCTGTATATTCTCCAAGTAGTTACCATCATAACGGAATTAGCTATTTAGAACCAACAAAATGTCAGCTATTTCGTGATAAGTTTGAACGAAAATTAACATCAAATTAGTGAAATATCGAAATTTATTTTTTAACAACCTAACTAGATGAGAAATTAAACAGAATAAATAATTTTAAGTCTGTGTACTTTGAATGAGGGTCACATTTATACAGAGGCTTTCTTTGACCTATAGAAACACGTATCAATAGTCTATTTTTTCAAATTCCGTTGTAAAACTTTATTTTAAACCCTTTTTAGTAATTTTCGTATCCCGCCTATGGACAAGCTAGTTTAACCTCAAATAACGGGGCGCTTTAATCGCACCGCATGCACAATTCCACACCATTCGCCACGAGTTACTTTTGTTGAGTACCTTTACAAGTAACCTAGCAAAAAAACTTAAGCACTAATCAATAATGATAAATGAAATACACAAAAATTAATAGTCTGTTGATGGCTTCCAGAGTTGAAAAACATTCATATTCATAGCTAAATGTACTATCTCCAAATACGGAACAACTGACGGCCTTAGCTTCGTCATCTCCCTTCACATGCACTGTAGATTGCCTGCAATTCATACATTTGTAATATATGAATTATTACAGTGGCAGCGTCTGTCTGTCTGCATGTCGGAGGGTGGTAGAATTGCTTTTCCATCGCGGCACTTAGGCCTTTATTAGGTCCCTTGCACACCCTCCTTCCTTACTCCAGTACTTTTCTTCAAACCATCCTATTACTGCACGGGTGGCTTGGTGGCAAAGTCTCGTACAATTTTTATGTATGATAGCATGGTCTTGAGTTACAGAGATTAATTGCTCTATTCTCATTACCATTTTTATCGGGCACCACACGCAGGCGGAAGGTGTTGAGCGACCCAGGCCTCTGGTAGGCTGCCACAGCCACGTCCTTGAGCCTGCCTTAGGTCACCCATCCTAGTTCCAGCCTGCTTCTATGATGCTTAACTCGGCAGATCGAAATCCACCGGCCAAGACACCCGGCTAGACAGCCTTCCACAGTGGCAGCGTACAAAAGTATTAAGGTGCTTTTTAAAAAACTAAATATAACTCGACTACTTATTTGATTAAAAAAATTTTAGATTCGTATTCAGGGGAACACGTAGTATTATCCCAAAAAAACTGACCCCCTCTTAAAGTCACACTCTGTATATCACGGATTAATTTAAAGAATGAGGCACTTGAGACAAAATATGCGAGAAATTATATTTTTTACTCCTAAACTCAGACGAGCTATTTCAAGCGAACTGCCAGAACCAATTTATTTTATTTTAAGTAATATTTCAACAGAAATGTCACCTACCTTAAACTATTTATATATTTACGACTTGCACTATTTGCAGTAACTGAACATAACCGTACCACATTAAGGATGCTTCACACAATGGCGCAAAATTGTTTTAAGTTAAATTTTTCAGCTATATTATGCCGCATATTCATTACTTTTTAAATTAATTTTATATTCTGTATAGGTACAGTGCGAAATATTTTCCTGTTATACAGGGTGTCCACGCCACTATCGATATCTCGGAAAGTGCAGATCCGACAAATCTAAAAATTTGTCACCCTAGTAAAGGCAGTAGGGCCAACACAGCTAAAATATTTAGAACTTTATGGCACTTCGGGTTATACTGAAAGTCGACATTAACGACTTTGAGGGCCACTTTATTAATATTGTTAATCAAAAAATTTAACAGATGCAAAGGTCCGCGGAGATGCTAGTAACTCTTTTCAGAAGCGGATATCAAGTTGATTTTTGGACCTGTAAAGGTCATAGGTAACACTAAATTATGGTATTCCAACAAATTAAAACATTTAACACTAGGTGTTTCATTTTTGTTGTTACATTTCAATAACTTCAAACAGTTGTCTTTGTTAACTTAAATGGAACACCCTGTATTTTTCTACTCTGTCGCAGATTGAAATTTGCTTTTAAGCCACATAAGTATTGTTAGGGCTGCTGTTACTACTTTTGGATATATTTTTTAGACAGTTGTTCTCGTATATTAATTTTACACAGCTTTTGAGATTGTTCACTAATTGCCTTCACGTATTTCGTGAAGGTCTTCGTTTTTCTGGACATCGAGCAGCAAATTTTCTATATGTTCTTGAAATTACTTTGTCACATTGCCCTCACATCAATAGTATATTTTAAACTAGACATTTTTATTTAAATTTTCGGCAAAAACTATTAAAGAGACAACAACAATTTGACAACTAACTTTACAAATGCCAAGTTATTTTAATTATTTTTGGAGTGTGTATGGTAATGGACAAGTTGATACGATACGAGAAAAACTGTCTAAATAATAGAAAATTGTAAATATCTCTGTATATTGGAAGCTATTGCTGTCATTTATATTTTTCTCTGATCTCTGGCCTACTTTATATATTTTTTCTTGAAAATACAGGTTGTAGAAAATGAATGATGATAATTTATGTCTAATCCTAAAAAAGAAAAACAGAACTAAACATTCGTTAGCATCACGGAATCATAATTTTACAATAGGTGATGATAGATTGCAGATACAGAATGAAATATATCGATAATTATAATTATTGTACTTCACATTTTATTCTTGAGTATATGGAGAAACTGATTTCTCCTAACACTAACTTAAGATTTCAAAAAGGAATCACTTTAAAGTAAAATTGAATTACTGTTTTCAATGAGTAAGAATCAGTAAAAGTTTCTCAACAGGATGTCGCCTTGATAAAAATAAATCATCTCATTCTGTTAGTAATGTCGACGTAATACGCAGGTTAAGCAATATTGTGCAGAGATAACAATTATTGCGAAGTTTCAAATTCGGTATCTGGTTTTGTCCTTGAGTTAGCTAGTAATGTTTCTTTTTTCATGATTAAATCCATAAATTTAGTAATTAGCACTTACTTTTTACTTACTTATGATTAAAAGGTAGATTTCTTTACCTTTCTGCGTTATCTGGATAATGCATTAGAATCAATAATTTGTTATCCCCTTTTTATTTATTTATAGTTGCTGGTAGATATCTGTAAGAGTGATGGTGTGTAGTCTGACATGTCCATTATATCATAATTGCCTTTTATTACTTTTTCGTTCAATTAAATGAAGTAGGTATCGACGATCTCACATTATCAACAGTATTCAACTACGATTACAGTTTTTCCAGAAAATTTAGCCTTTAGATTTAATATTGTTAAAAAGTAATTTTGTAGTTTGAAATTTTATTAGGATAACAGCTGGTGATTTTGATATACGTACATATAGGTAATATACAAGATGTTTTGTGAATCCTTTAGAAAATTCTAGATCAAAGGTCTAGAATCATAAGGCGTTGAAAATTGAGAAAACAATATTTCACATTTGTTGAAATTATTGAAGATATACATGACGTTTCCGGATACATGTTTATTGGATCTTTTTTATTGATTTGTGATGTGGAACCCACCATTAAAATTTATCCAAGTATTTTTATTACATACCCTTTATATCTTCTTGCAATTTCTTGATATAATAAAGATAAAGAAACAATCGAGAGTATGCCACTATTTATTATGAAATTGGGTTTTTAAATGCATAGGTATCTTTGTACTTTTTATAAAAATGAACTAAAAGTTACATCGAAGATAGGAACATGCTTGTGCGGTTTTAAGTTATTTCTTCTTCAAAATTGTTTTACTATATTTTATAAGCCTTTTACTGGCATAAAACATGGTAAATCTAAAATAATATATTGCTATACGTTTAATTAGATTATCGATCCTCTCGAATACCATTCATAAATTAAATCTAAAATTGAACTGTATTTTATGCCAAAATAAAAACGAATGTTTTATAGCACGTATGAGGATGAATCAAATATAAAAACGGGGTTTTTAATTTTATTGCATGAAAATAAACATGAATTTCTACATAAATAATTTTCTGATATCAATTTGTATTTTCTCCAAAGAATAGGAACTTTAATAGAAAATCAAGGATCATTTTAGTGCAGAAAGTTATTCGTTCTCGTGTGTCATCTACAAATACATCACTTCAAGATTTGCTTCAGCGGTTCAAGCAAAAGTTATAGTTACTTGAGGATAGATCTACAATATAGGGTGGTGCTTAAATATAAGATGCAATAACAAAGGAGTTGTTATATTTTAATCTAAATTAAGCTTACCGCATAAGTTAATAAATTTATATGAATATTTCTGCAAATATTAAAAAAATTTAATCATTCATTCAATATTCATTAGTGTAGGAATAATCCCTTGTTAAAAAAATTAAAATTTTTGTGCCAATTATCTATTTGGACTTACACTATTTTAAAATTGTATTGACAAGAAAAAAATATGTACTTGTTTCTCTGAATCGAACAATTGTCATTCGACGTATTCAACTGTATAGTGAGCTTATATTTTATAGAAAAAAAAAGAAAAAACGAAATAGTAACTAAAATTTCAAACCAAAGAGATTTTTTCTTCTGCAAAGCTTACTTGCGAATCTAACCACTGATGGGACTTCCGAAATAACTTAGTAGCATTGAAATGTTGAGCTATCAGTGGCGGCATTTCCTAGTACTCCCGCTAAAGGTTGATATACAAATTCAACGAAGTTTTATTTATATAAATATTTGCAAATGTGTGGCATTTTCGAAAAAGCCATACCTCGATATCTAAGCCGTTTAGGGCATTTTTTCCTTAAAATTACTTAACAAATCACGTTCTTTATTATTGGAAAGTAATTAAGGACAATCCTCCACCCTCCACAGTATGTTCGAGGCTTGAGTTTACAAGAGGACAAATGGTCCAAAAAGTGAAAGATTCTTGACAAAAGTTTTTGTTTGTTTAGAAAATATGAATCACCATGACGAACTTCAATTTTGTTGTACAAGGTGGGTCAAAAACACAAAAATGTTATTTTGCGTAAGAACAAACATACCTTATTTTGCGAAGATACGAAAAAAAGACAAAATCAAAATATGTCCTATGCAAGTGTTTAAATAATACGAACATAATTACAACAACAAATAACCTTAAAAAAGTAAAGAAAGCATTGAACACATTTTTCTAATTGCTTCCTTAGACATGTGAAGATGTACAATCACTGTCCAAGAACAATTTGATCCAATTTCTTCCATGTTGTGTCAGCAATATGAGATTTAGCGTCATCGTTAAGGATAAAGACAATTTGAATTCATTTGTTAGACTTTTACTTCGACAAATACTCAACGATTTCTAAGAGTTAGAAAACATTTATGTAACATTGTGTCGGTCACTTTTTAATAGTTCCCCAATAACTTAAATGTTGTTCGTGAAGAAATTTTCTTGAAGTGCACTGGTAGTCTTCTCAAAATATTAGTTAGTTAGAAATTAGAGCGGGATTATACGTTGTGCTAAATAATAAAATGTTACCCGAGACTCTGTTAGTCTGGTTAAATTAAATTAATGTTAATGAGAAATTAATAGATACATTTTAAATATGATTATATAAACAATAGCTTCAGGGCATCATCTACAATTCGATTTACGTAACGTTTTCAAGTATTCATTTTTTAGTAGCCACTTAACATGCTAACGTCATTTTAAAAAACACTTGTCACATTGAAAACAACTTTACAATGGGTTGGGAGTTTATTGTCATTATCTGACAGCCAATTCATTACAACTAAAATGCAAGGTAAAAATATGTTGATCGAAATGATGGTAGTGGGTACATCAGGATTTGGATAAAATCCAGAGGTGCTCGGAAAAAGTACAAAACCTGAATCAATCTCAAATGCGAAGTTTGCGGGCAGGTGGTTAGTATTTTATTTTTTCACGCAGTAGCACAGGCAAATATTGAAATTAGCTTTGTTGGTTTGCGGTCATGTCACAGATGATTAAGCATGTTACGTAAAATTTTGTGAATCCATTTATATTTAATTATTCTCGCGACTACGTGAGGTATGTCAGGAAATACAATTGTTTGTGTCTTAATTCTAAAATTATACCATTTGATTTAACTCATATGTTATGGGTTACCAGTCCAATCTAAAAACAGTATAAAGAAATAGGGAAATCTGCCCTCTTGTTTCATTATCTAATTTCTTTTATATTTCTTTCAATTTCAATGGCAATTACATAACAGTATTCTTATATTAGAAATTATTTATTACAAGCGGCAACATTCAATGTAAATCGCACATCTTTAACTAAACATATTAGGAAAGTATATTTGAGGTACACTTACATTTGAGATACCTATATACAGGGTAGGAAAGTACCGATGGTCTATCTGAAGTTACGTGAGAGCGATAAAGTAAGCCATAGAAATCCATGCGATAGAGAAGGATGGCTATAATGAAGGCGTCTCATAGTCACCGCCCGTTTCGCCCTTCCACAAATAAGATCCACTTCTTATTTGTGGAAGGGCGAAATGGGCGGTGACTATTAGACGCCTTCACTATACCCATCCCATGGATCTCTATGGCTTACTTTATCGCTCTCACGTAACTTCAGATAGACCATCGGTACTTTCCTACCCGGTAGATATCGATTACACTGTAAATAAATCAGTCTGAATGAAAGCTGAGTGAATATAATTGACTGAAATTAATGAGTACATTTTCAGTCAATGGATAGACCATCATTTTTCCCCTGCGACCACCCTTAAATAAACCTCCAGTGTCTTGGAGTTAATCTAGTCAATGATTGCTAAAAAGAGGGGTGTAGAGTGCATGGAATAAGCGAGAATTTTTTACTTCAGGACTTTATTAGGAATAGTTGGAGATAAACTTACAAAAAGTCCCCCCCCATGGGAGGTGAGCTAAAGGCGGGAGGAGTGTCGAAAAGTCCCATTTTTTTTATTTCGGTTATATCTCGAAAACGGTGCACGTAGAAAAAAATGATCGAAAATAAAGGCTCTCAACATACTCATTTCTGAGGAACCTCTTAGAAATTCTATAATTTTGGATTGGTAGAAGATAAAGTGGCAAGTGTTGAAGGAGATTCAATGCTATGCAACTTTGTCCATGACAAATTTTCTGAGAAACCATCGTGGAAGGAACTAGAAGCAAATGTTTGAAACGTAGAGAAGTAAAAATGGTTTTTTCGCTAAAATTATTATCGATTTCCAATAACGTGTATCTCGAAAACTGTTGGGAATTCAATGAACATGTAAAGTAACAATTTTATAGGAAATTTAGTTATGTTTCATTTTTATTTGGATCATTTTTTTCTACAGTGTACCGTTTTCGAAATATTAGCGAAAAAACAAAAAAATTGGACTATTCCACTCCCCTCTTAGCTTTAGCTCACCTCCCAAGGGCGGGAACTTTTAGTACCTCCCAACTATTTCTAACAAGGTCCTGAAGTCAAAAATTTGCATATTCCATACACTCTACAATACATTCATTGACTGGACCAAGTTCCTGACCTAACTTTGGTCTTCTAATTACACTTCACTAGAGTGGCTAGTAAAGTCACAGCTTTGACAATGGCTTCATGACATATGATTTTCATTTTTTTTTTTGTTGCAAAGGGTAGATAAGGCATCCTTGTTAGACCTTTACACTCGCATTCTCTTCTCGTAGAAACTACAAAGACTGTCCTCTACAAGGTCTAAAATTAGTCACTTGTTTTCTGATATCCTAATGCGCAGTTAGCAGCCCTGTTGTTATCTTTATTGGTCTACAACTCTGGTTTAGCAGGTCTGTCTTTAAGTCCTTCAATGATTCAATGGCCTTTTTAAACATATCTTGGTTCACCTCTGTTCGGAAGTTTCTCCACCATTTTGGGCCTGATCTTCCATCTACTTCTCCTTGTGCATCTTTATAATGCAGCTACCAATGCGGCAGGCTACAGACTTTTGTATTTCTTATTTATTTTTGTATACTTAGTAACCGTAAGAAAATTATTTTATCTAAATATGTAAAAATATACAAAATGCGATTTTCATTTGTTTAATGGGCTACAAAATTCTGGTGCTGGATGAAAATTTGTTCAACAATGATATTTAATACATTTTTCTCCCTTCAAAAATAACAGTTGTAGATGGGGTGCAAATATAAAGAAACACAAAGCACGCACATTTGAGAATAATTGAAACCTAAAGCCGCATGCCAAATTTGAATGAACTCATTTTACTCGTTTTTTTTTTCAAATCTGTGGCGCCTTTGTTCATTGAGTATAAAACGCAAGGGGTAGAACAGGCAGTCCCCTATAACCTTGTGGACAGCTAAATTGTGTCCAGCATCAACATATTAGAAATTACTTCCAACAGTGTCGCTGGATATTTACGCGTCAATTTTTTATTATAAATATAATATTCACTTTACGAATACCAACCTCTTTTATGGAACCTTTTGAACTCCGTGCTTATTTAAAATAATGGTTAGATTGACATCATAGTACGTTCAAAAGATAATTTTGAATAGGCGGTGGACTAAGACCCGCCACACACATCCGACTAAGTAACATGCGGCACCGTTACGACTACGGAGTTGCGCGGCATACTATGTTGACAAATGTGCGTACTATGGACTGAAAAATAAATCTGGGACCAAACCATCAAAGGAATTGACGTTAAGTTGACCCATTCGTAATTCATATTTTGTATAATGTTGCTAACGCAGTACTGATTTTTGTTTTAAGCTCAAACTTTTCTAAGCAGTTGATAATTTTTTCGTTGTTTTGATTGTTAAAGTATACGAGGTGGTGATAAAATCAAAATGAGAAAACTGCATATGTAACCAGAAATGCAATGAATAATGTAAAACAATTAAATCAAAATAATATTAATAATTGTGTGTTATAAGTATGAACCGCTCTTTTCATACTTCTAGTTAGATTTGTTTCATGTTCGCAAGTGACCCATTTTTAAGCATTACGTCAAGAGCGCCTCCGGACGCACCAACCTTCCAGGAAGGGTCTGCTGGCGCCGGCGATCAGATGCGGACTCATATACCTACGACCGACTCCATACACAGGGTACTCTCCAACGAACACTCACCCCGTCAACACGTCTTTTTCTATACAACTTAGTTTTCAATAAACTTTATTATTACCGTTGAGAGAGCGTTTTATTCTTGCTGTACAGCGAAAGCAACCCACAAGTGGTGACCCCGACGTGATCTTTTCAGCGAAAGTACGCGATTTTGTGCAAGTAGGGTGGTTTTTATTTCGCGTAACGCAGCAAATGACATGAGCCTCAACGAAGAAAACCAAGTCGAAAATTATACCGCGACGGAAGTGAACCATGTCGCAGTGAAACTTCCTCCATTTATTTCGGACGATGCAGAGATGTGGCTTCAGGTAGTGGACAGAAGTTTTCGACTAGCGCGTGTGACAAGTAAAGAGACAAAGTTTAATTACCTCGTTACTGCTCTAGAGAGGAACGTGATGAGAGAAGTGCGCGACCTGATGATGAATCCACCCCAAGCCTTACTCCGCACTTAGGGCAGCTTTAATAAGACGACTGAGTACGTCTCGGGAACAAAAAACGAGGCGACTTCTAGAGCGCGAAGAAATCGGAGACTCGAAACCGTCCCAGTTTTTGCGCCGATTAAAGGCTTTGGCAGGTTCTACCGTTTTCGATTCGATCCTACGCACGCTGTGGATAGGGCGCCTGCCGTCTAGTGTCCAGGTAATTCTCGCGACACAGAAGAATGCCGCGTTGAACGATGTCGCGGAGCTGGCCGTCGCAGTTATGGAGACAGTAATGCCCAGCACAGCACTCCAGAAGGTGTCCAGGTCCAGTTCAGAAGATGACAGACTGAATCGCAACAGTTAGTGGAGATGTCGCAGGCAATGGCGAAGCTATTCACGAAGAGTGAACCGCGGCGATCGACGACGAGAACACCCAGATTGCGTTCGCAAGACCGATCGCGAAGCCGCGACAGTGACAATGGTCAGTGCTGGTATCACCAACGTTTTGGTGACCGTGCCCGCGCGTGCCGCGATCCGTGCACGCATTGTCCGGGACGGGCGGTCGGTGATGGCGAACAGCGATCCGTTCCCTATTCCGCGCCGTTTGTACGTTACGGATACGTACTCCAAGGTCCAGTTTCTCGTCGATACGGGTGATGATCTTTGTGTATATCCGCGTCCGCTAGTGAAATCGTCACGATCGAAATCGACGTATGAACTTTCCTCGGCACGACCGACTCCACACACAGGGGACTCTCCAACGAACACTCGCCCCGTCAACACGACTTTTTCTGTACAACTTAGTTTTCAATAAAATAGGTACTTTATTATTGCCGTCGAGAGAGCGTGTTATTCTTACTGTACAGCGAAAGCAACCCTCACAAAATTAGTTTTTATTAACACCATTTGCTATAGTTGGTAATAAATATAAGATCATGTGTTACAACAGGTGAATACTATTTTCCTTGAATAAATGAAGCATTTTGAGGCACATACAGACAAAATGTTCAAGGACTATTCACGAACTGAGACCTAAATGTATACAGAGTGTTCCATTAAGAATGGAACACAGAGCAACTGCAGCTAGAGGATGTCAAAATAAAACTATTGTGCAAAATATGTCTCAGTAAAGACACACCGCACCGTACCAAAAACATATATTAAACGATAATTTAGTATGGCTATTTTTATTACCTATTACAACGGAAAAAGTCTTTTAAAAATGATATACCTGTTTGAAGTCTCTAAAGCTATTCGTTTTAGAGCAAAACGCGAATTGATTTATTAGTGAATTTGAATTGGTGACAATGAAAAACAAAAACTCATGTTACGACACTCCAAAATTTTTAACTCGCTTGTTTAGTCTAATACATTTTCATAATGTTCTTCATTTACGTCGATGAGTTTTCTTAAATGTTTAGTTAAATTTCACCTAACTTGAAACAAGTTTCTTTCTTGATTATTGTTTTCTAATTGTCAGCTTCCTGTTCTTTAACTAGAGTTCTTTCGTGTATTTGTAGTATCTCTGTATACTATCGACTTCATCTAACCGCCATGAGAAAAAATCGAAAGGGTCTATATCGGGACTGCGTGGCGGCCACTCCACCCATGTGGAAAGAAAGAAGCATTGAAACAAGAACAAACTTAATTTTGAAAATGAGCTGGTATCCCATCGTGCATAATTCAATAACTGTTTCTCAGGTTTAGAGGCACATTGTCCACAATGTCCACTACTTCTTCGAAGCGATTTAGGTGCAGGTCACTACTGCGTCTGCAAGGAAGCTCCTAGTTAGCAATTTCTAATATTTCCGCACTAAACGTTAATTGCAAATTCATATTGTGTCTACCTCCATGAGTAAAGGTAGCTTTGTGCCTAAATAAAACTTTTTTTGAAAAAATAGGGTCAGTATAATGTTAATTAATAAAAAATCGTCAAAACTGTACTCTACCTGGCTGATGAATTCACAATAACTAATTATTAATTATTCATAGAATTGAAGACCTGTTTACCATTAGATACACCACTTCTGCTTTGTCTTGACAAACGAGTATAGTCTTTCCGAAGTCAGCTGAACATGTATAAGAAAACCGAGCAAATCAAATTTGATGAGTTTCATTGGCGTCCTTAAAGAAGTTTTCTGCTAAAGTTAAATAATTGTAATAATTTGTATACGAGTATAATGTGTAGAAAATTTCTATTATATGTTCATTTGACCAACAACATATTTTAATTATTTATGTCCTCAAACAATTTTATTATATTGGTGGTAAATTTTTTTTTGTTCCGTTTCAAAAGGTCTCCAAAATGCCATGTTGTGATAATATTAGTAAACCAAATATCCCTCTTATTTCTCCGTTTCGCAATTGTAATATGAATGATTAATAGAAGGTACCTATATTAAATTAAAATTACCTGAATCACACCAAATTCCGCATTGGTGCACTGCACTGCCAGGCGACTTGTCGACAACTGAAATTTATGACGCAGTCGACGAGAGCAACACTGTGTATTGCTGTTTGCCCGCACGCTCATTCTTCAATTGGGCGTATACATTTCTACCACCTGCACGTTTAATTCGACCAGACCTGTATATGGGTATGGCTAAATAAATATGGGAACAAGTTTTTCAAATATTCCAATGCCGAATTGCTGCGTCAACGACCGAACTTGGTACATACTGTCATCCCTTTGGTTCTTCAATTGATATCGGAAAGACTTCTCTTATTTGTGGATTTTCCGCTACGTGAATTGATGTATTTTCTTCTTGTTCCGTCGATATTATTTTAGGTCGTCCATGATTACTTTTTGGATGAAAGGACCCTCTTTCGTCTAACTAGTGTAAAGATTTTTTAAAAAGTTTGTGTCCTGTCTGTCTTATGTTAAAATATAATGTAACAATACCACCTTGCTGCATCATATTCACAAAAGCCATCTTTAGGGTAAACATAAACAGTATCCTCAGTTTTCGATTAGTAAATTCATTATGTCGAGATATACTTTAAATCGCAACACTGAACTATCTATCAAAGGGAATATGAACACAAATTTATTAAATGGATCAAACAGACCATGTTTGTTGTTTCAATTGGTATCAACAAATGTCTATTGAAATGAACACACTGTATCTCAAGAAACGACACCGAGTAATAGCAGAGAAAATTTCATGAAATTATAATGTAGACTCTAAGAAAGATATAAATTACTTTTAAAGAAAAATAAAAATCTCCTTTCATAGTTATTTCATATAAAAACTAAAACATTATCAGTCAAAATTTAACTAATACATTGTAAACGAGAAGCATGTCAAGCAAATAAAGTTTAGGTTCGAAGTAGAAGCATGAAAGTAAAAGAAAAATGCCACAAGAAGGGCCAATTTAACAATTTTACTAATAACTAAACGTTAAATAATCTAGTACAAAAGAAAATTCAAATATTATAGTATCAGAAAACACATAGGCTAGAAGTTTGTTATAAAAATTTGTCATGCAGAATGTCATATAAAAATTTATTGTAAATTAGTTTAAGATGTATAAAATTTACTACGCAGTTATAAAATATAAATTACGCCGTAACTTAATTAAAATAAAATTCATCGCAATATGTGGGAGAAATTGCGCAGTTAGAAAATAATATCATGGATACGAGTGACCAATAAAAAAGGGACAAATCAGAAGATTTACCTTGTACCGGAAAACAACAGAGCATCGTTGAGAAGTAAACAAGTGGAAAAGAGAGGTTGGTCCGAGACACTGGTTAGGGGTGCATGTTGTGCTGTGGCTCCCGAAAATAACATCAAAAACACCAGGAAGCAATCCACTCAGACCCAACAGCTATCTTCAATGAACGAGTACAGCTGACAAACCACAACTAATGTGAGGTTAGAGTGACGATCGAAAATTCAGAAGCAGACAGAAATAAACGTAAGACCAGTTGCATAAGCATAAGCGTATTCTCCAAAAATATAAAGGTAAGGTTTGCGAATTTGAACTAAAAACAGTTTGTGAAATAGAAAACTTCAGTTCAAACCATAAACATTTTCAGTGGGTAAAAATAAAAATGACATTTTTGAACATTTCCTAGTTTAAGGGTTAGTTTATTTTCGATGTTCGTAATATAAGCTAATTTGTTTCATAAAACTTTTAAAACATTAATAATTGGTTAACCAAATACTTTTCATATCATGTTAGATAGAGTTAAGGAGTTTCTCCGATATTTAGTCATGTAAAAGTCTATAAGAAAATCTAGTTTCTGTGTTTATCACCATATTGTTCGGAATTTAAAAATTAATACTTAATAAATGTCATATTGTGAAAATAGTTAAAATTTTGCTTTTATTCAATGCTTCTTACAAAAAATGAATAGTAAAGGTAAATTTAAAATAACATAGAACCGCTTCTCTGAGGTAAGATCTCATGCTGTTAATTGAACAAGTGTTTTTGAGGGACAGTGTAGCTATGATCAATAAACATTCCTATCTACACTGTAATAAAATGTACCTACACTGTTAACATTATTCATGCAAGGTAAAGCTGCCGGAGGAGAGTGTAGCAAAATGAAGGTAAGAAAGTACAATTCGTCTATATTTGTCACTGTAATTATTAAATTTTATTAAGAGAACCTACATTCAATGAAAATTTTGATTTAAATACACACAAATAACATTCTACACAACAAAAGGCGCCCAAACGAATATTCAAAATTACACAAATAATATTTAATCATTACACAAAAAAAATACTTACACAAACAAAATTAAAAATTAAAAATAAAAATAAATATTATTATTATTATAAAACTATATTAGCCTATTTTCAAATGTGTTATGTTTTTCATTGTCATCAATTCATATCAGCTTGGAAATGTACTAATAAATCAATTCACGTTTTCCTCTAAAAGCAATGGGTTCAACTTCAAACAAGTATACCTTTTTACATTAAAATGTCTTATAAAAATAGCCATAAATTGAAATTTTTTAGAAAAATGTTGTAATTTTCTATAACGTCATTAGCGTCCCTAGAAAACCATTTGCATGTCGTAATCTGTAGTTTAAAATTTTTAATTCGGTATCTCTAACGGTTCTTGAGCAACCGTAAGGAATTGAAAGAAAAATTTCAGATAAAACAGTAAGGAGTGACATTTTACTAAGGCATGTATTGTTAAATTGTTTTATTTTAACGTCCTCCACCTACAGCTGATTTGTGTCCTATTCTCAATAGAACACCCTCTATAATTATAAAAAGAATAGTTTTGTTGAAGCAAACCATGTTCTCTTAATTTTAAGGGATTCCTATAGGGGTTATAGATAGGAACTGTTCGTGTCCTTTCTACTAGAGATTTGTATGTAATTATCTAATCGAGGAAAAAATGTAATTTTAGCAACGATTTCTGATGATTGATTCTAACAAATATGACAAATATCTCCAAAATACAAAAACAAGGTTGTAAAAAGAAAATAAACAGTGCTAGTTCATTGAAAAACACTAGTGGCAGAATTATCTTATGTATTTAAAGCTCTATTTCAACATATATCTGAAAAACACATTTCGTTCTCCTTTGTAGTATCACGTAAACATAAAAATTCCTCTATATTTAAAAATTATGAGGGTACAAACAAACTAAGCTTAGCACAGATTCCTCATAATTCTATGTTACCTCCGGAAATAAGAACAATCAGCACTGGTGACGTCTTTGCGAAATGTGCCAAACCAAACAAATAGTTGATGTAACAGTTTAAGTAAAATTTATGAATGCCTACTTGAATTGACGATTATAATAACCATTGGAGTATGTAGTCCAACATCTAAAAATAAGTGTTCATTAATAAATAGGTGAAGTGTTACGAATGGATATATTTACTTAAAGTAGATTCTTTTCTTTAGATAAGCATCTCCTACAACGGTCAGCGTGCTAAACTGAATCGATAAACTCAGATTTCTGCTATGACGTCAATACAGTTTGTTCAGTTACTGTAAATTAAGTCACACGATGAATAAGTTCAGATACTGTTAAATTTAGTTTCCCGAAAACTCTTTTCCTTTCATGATTAAGGCGACATTTGATACATTGCGTATATTATTCAAGTTTTTGCAATCAGAATGTAACAGATTCTTAGAAGTAGAAAAAAATTATTAGTCAATAAATTATTAGATACGAGTAGGTGTGTTATTCTAAAAAAAATATTTCTGTTGATAAAGTGTCAGTTGATTGCAATTATAAGTAAGATTAGGTATTATGCTTCTTTTATGTTTCTTCACAATAATATGCGTAGGTAGAGCTTTGCTAGATTTTTTTTATCACTCATAATTCTATTATGACATAAATGACATTATAACTGAGCTTTTATACTTATATTTGTGTAAGTTTGTAGCAAAAATTTACCTTTGGAATATCGGGGAATAAGAAATTAAAGTAGATTATACTATAAAAGCTCATAGTTAACGAGGTAATTTGTTGAATGCTATTGAAGAATAGTACCTTGAATGTTTTTCTATACTTTTGAGATTCACATAGTTGACATTTCATTATGAGATTTATTTACACACAGTGATTTTTAATTATGTTCGGATAATAAAAGTGGTAACTTGATACCATTTTAGAATTCATTGGTTCATTTGATAATAATTAATATATCAAATATTTTATATTTAATATAATTATCTTTTAAATTGTTTAATTTTATTCGAAAATCGGATCAATTTCGAATTATTATTTTTTTCAGCTAAAATCAGAAATAGTTATATTTTCTTTACAACAAAGAATAATTGGAATTTCAAAATTTCACTCAATATTGGGCATTCTGATCATTTTATTCATTAGTGATTATATTTAACTGAATACTGTCACTCAAATTTAGGTACTCCCTTAAATAAATTCTTCACGTAAACTCGTATTTGGTGCACTTGTACCTAAATCAGAGTAAATGCCACTTTCACTCACTCCGGTTTTTTACGGTGTTAGTAGACCTAATTAGAATAACATGGCTTTTACCCAAAAATTATAGAAATTTAATAAATTACAAAAAAGTTATTACAAAATATCGATTTCAAGGGTTAATATACACTATCAAAAAAAATTTAGATTTGAGACATTATTTTTACAATCTCTCCTAATTTGAAATCATTTGCAGAACACGCTGTACAGGGTGTCTCATAATTAGCTGCCAACCCTGAACAGGCCGATTCTATGATCAAAACTAAGTAAAAAAGTTCATATGAACATGGGTCCGGAAATGCTTCCTAAGGGCACAGGGACCCATTGAAGAGGGAGGAATGGAAATCATTTTTTTGCAATATCTCTCAATCGCGTTGTGATAAATGAATGAAATTTGGTATACACAGCTAAATTTTGATGAGCAATTTGATGGACTAATCCATTTATTTCCACAAGGTCCATTGGGGTGGGTACGGGGGGGCCCTTGGTACTTTGCGTGTGTAACTTTTTCATCTTTGACTTTTTAACAAATTGGACAGCAAATTCCGTTTTCCCGAACTGTTTTACGTTAAAAAGGTACTCTTGTTTCAAATCGTTATCTTTAACGGTTTCTGAGAAAATCGCTCTTGAATTAATCCCACTTTGGTCAATTTCATAGTAATTTAAACAAAAAATAATAATAATAATTTTCCTTTCCTCTCTTTTCCATTTAAAGGATTAATTTTTATTTAATTTAATTTTTTATTATTATTTTTTTATTAAAATTAGATTAAATTTAAACAAAAAAATTTTTTTTGTTTAAATTACTATGAAATTGACCAAAGTGGGATTAATTCAAGAGCGATTTTCTCAGAAACCGTTAAAGATAACGATTTGAAACAAGAGTACCTTTTTAACGTAAAACAGTTCGGGAAAACGGAATTTGCTGTCCAATTTGTTAAAAAGTCAAAGATGAAAAAGTTACACACGCAAAGTACCAAGGGCCCCCCCGTACCCACCCCAATGGACCTTGTGGAAATAAATGGATTAGTCCATCAAATTGCTCATCAAAATTTAGCTGTGTATACCAAATTTCATTCATTTATCACAACGCGATTGAGAGATATTGCAAAAAAATGATTTCCATTCCTCCCTCTTCAATGGGTCCCTGTGCCGTTAGGAAGCATTTCCGGACCCATGTTCATATGAACTTTTTTACTTAGTTTTGATCATAGAATCGGCCTGTTCAGGGTTGGCAGCTAATTATGAGACACCCTGTATAGCGTCTAATTAATTTCAACACTGTATATCCTAATTTATTATTTATGAGTGATTTTTGCACTCAATATTTAGTTAATTAAAATCCAAGTCTGAGTAAAAAATGACTCAGTAATGGTTAAATTTAGAGAAAACGTCAACTCTAAATTGGTTTAATATAGCTATTCAGAATAAAGTCAAAAGTCACTCAATTGATAGTAGTAACTCGGATTTGAATAAAACTCACTCATTTCTGATGCAATAGTTTCACTCAGATGTACTCATACTCATAAATTCTTCTCAATCGGGTGTGGACAGAAATTTATACATTATTGAGTAAAACTGAGTGAAATTTGAGTGAAATTTTTTTACAGTGTACAGACGTCTATTTCACATAAACGCGATTAATTTATTTTTGGGAGTAAATCAAAAACAACAGTTTGTCACAAGATAAATTTTAAGATTATAAAAGATAGCATGTGTAAAACCAAATCTAATCTTGTCAAAATATATTTTGTTGAAGGAAGTTACACCTAGACGGCGTCTCATTTGAATAGGCTTATCTGTTTGCTGCCTGATAACGTTTCTTTGTCATTTTTTGCAAAAACAAATTGTCAGTTGCTTTGATAACATACATGGGAAAAAATGAACACCTACGAACCTTAATTAATTAATTAATTATTTAAATTCTTATGTGATACAATATTTTTATGTTGTTTAAATGTTGCGATAAGACCATGTCCGATGCTAGGAACGCCAATTGACCATTTAGCCCGAAGTATAGTTTTCAAAAGACTTTCGAGGTAGTTTATGCCAGAAATCAAACACTAGGAGAAATGGCCTTCTATTAAAGTTGAAATGTGTCTATATATAAATATATATAAACTTAACTTTTTCCTTAGCCCTATGGTTAAGGAAAGGGTTGGTCTAGAAACACATATCTAATTACCATATTTGCTTTTTTTAAGGCTGGGAAGTCAAATCTGAATATTAGGGTATAAGGGACATTGGTGCAATGAGAAGGTTGATGAGTTAGAGCAGGCTTATATGTTCTGGGGAAATCTGCACCCTTTTCCAACATTGCTGGTTGCTTTATTAAGGCGTTTATGTAAGAACGGCTGAAAAATGGTGCAAAAAAATTTGTATCATGAAACCACAGGGCATAGGATAATACAGTATCAACACGAATGATGGTAAGGCTGTGAATAGTGTAAACGTAATCATAAGATAATGACCAGATCAGTTTGGTAATGCCACCAGGCACTCGTCTAAAGAGTTCCTAGAATACCCTAGCAAGGCTACAGCCAAAAAATACCTGGCCATGTTTAGCTCAAATCTTCGTCTGGTGACAGGTCAAACTGGACATTGTTGGTTAAGGAAGCAAGTGTGAAACACCTCTTTATAGGGGTTGTGAGCAAAAAGAGGAGACAGTACTACATGTGCTATATGAATGCACTGCCGTCTCGTCAACAAAAGAATCCGTGTTGGGAGAACGGTGGTCTTCTATGGCCTATATTAGAGAGATCCCCCTGAACAACGTCACCACCTTTTTCTTTTTAATATTGGTTAACGGCTCAGGTAGATTGATCTCCTAATAGGAGGAAGTACAAGGGGCCCAATGGGGCTTAAGTGCTGTATCATTTAAGCTACCCTCTCTAATATTCCACATTCCATTGTAGGCCGAAATATTAGCTTGATAAGAAATAATCTACGTATTTGTATATCGCTCAAAATTCTAAATATATGGATTATTTTAATTAATAGTTTGCAAAAGCTTTTTTCATTCGGTTGTGACAGGAGGAAAAGGAGATAGCAGCTCATAAGTCACGCAAATATGAGAGGTTAGGATGTTATTTTTTGTTGGAAAGAAAAAAAACCGGCAGTTGAAAGCCATCGTCAAAGAGTCAGTGTAAAACTTAATCAGAATACTAAGGTTAGATTAGGAACTTTAAGATCATGGAAGTTTACAATTTGAAGTTGGTCGTAGTGGAAAATAAAAAAAAAACTATATATTAAAAATCGTATAGTAGCGTTTTCTAAATATTTGCACTTTTACACATAACATACACCGAGTAGGTACCTATGTCTTCTTTCAGTTTATCAACTCGAATAATAAAAGATGGAAATATTCTTAGAGCGCACCGAGTGTAAAAGTGCAAATAAATTTTTTAGAAAGGGCTATCTAATCATGATACTAAAATCTTTTGTCAAATCTGTCGTTTAGATAAAAGATAAACAAATATTTCACCCAGAGAAATAAGGACATTCATCGTATCATCTAAGCTAGATAAAAAATACAATAGTAGTAATATTCAAGATCTAGCTGAAAGTTTTTCAAGTTCATCTTAAACATCAACTGGAATCTAAAAGTATTTAAAATGCTTATATAGTTTTCTGTTATTAAAGTCTAATTATTATTTCCACCATTTTTCCAGTTTTCGTGACCTAACTACCAAAATCTGGATCATCAGCGTATATTGTCGTTTGTCGTACACCTACATAGCGAGCATAGGAAACAATCGGCGTGAATATGACAACACTGTTGTTAGGAAACTAAATTGCGTCGTTTAAACTGAGTCGCGCCACTCCTATGAAACGTAAAGATTTCCTGGAATAAAAGGTTTACCCGACTGTGGTTGTGGTCTCGGATAAATTGCATTGTTTGGAAAATACGAGATGGAAGGCGTGTTTGTAAATTACCCGAACTACCCAGATCATTATCGATTTGCGAAAAACTTAATGCTGTACACTATGTGCCAAAATATAAGCAACTAATAAAATATCATTTGAATATCTACAAACAAAAACTAGAAGCTGGTATTTCTAATTATCGAATTATTGCCGGTTGTTTGTGGTTAGACGAGATAAAAATATTATATGAGGTGTTATTGAAATATACTCGAAACAACTATTTACTTTTGTAATTTTAGATGATTCATTTATATAAATGGTGTCCTAAGAAAGACCCATCTAGTAACCATCAAACTCCTGGGATCAAAATAAGATGATTTAGGTGAACTAGAGTATATAAAAATACTTCTTTTAAAAGAAACAGTTCCAAAAAATTCCTATTTAGTGGCTACCACAATCCCCAGATTTTATTCCAGTAGATCTCTCTGAGGTAGTATGGAGCATATAGGCTGAAGAATTTAATAATATTTATAGATTTCTTTCGAAACATAATTCTAATACACTTATTAAATTAGTTTCCTCATAAAAAATTAGTCAGCAGATAAAGATTGAATACAACACTATTGTAATAATTAGTTGAAAATTAGTTTAATGATTTTTGCATTTGACACTATTAGCAATAGGTATTACTTACAATGCTTTTAACAATTTGTTAAAAATATATGTACGCTTTTGTCCTTGGTTTTATTGATTCTCAAAATTTATATTGACAATTTTCAGTCACTAATTATGAGTCACATTCTTCTTAAATTCGCTGCACATTTTAAGGCAGTCTGTAGTTCTTGCGTACGGTCTTTTATCTGGAAAACTATGCAATAGACAGATAGAATAATGGCACAAAAATTAAGTATTAATCAATAGACGTACTTAAAAAACCGGGAGAATAAGGAACGCCGTTCTTCATCTGTTTTTCGATTCGCACAAATATATATAAAACTCAAAACAATTGGGATGGAATAAATTGACAATTTTAAAGTTAATATCTCGAACATCATAATAATAAGATAATACGAAACAACAAAAATATATTCTAATGCTGTTTATCTTTTAGAACAAACATTTTTGTATATAAGAAAATTTGTATAAATTGTGTTATTTTGTGGTTACCAAAGGGACTTATTTTCTGGCACACTCTGTATAATTTGATATGTTATATTTAGATTTGTTATGTTATAGATACACACATTAATTTCCTGTTCATAAAGCTGACTCTAGATGAAGCGGTAAGTTGCCAAATATTTGTAAAAAAGAAATAAATGCCTTAATGCTTGTCGTTATTTGCCAAATGTTAGCCAAAGCTATACAAACGACACAGCAAAACAAAATCAACCACATTGGTAGGGTTACAGACTGGAATTCTCAATTTCTTTAAATTTGTAAAAAAGGGTATATTGGTGTAAATGTGCAGATAATTGCCCCATACTTATCGTGAGTAAGACATATACGTTTTCAGCCACGAAATTTGATTAATTCCAAATATTTCGAATTTTCACTACCAAGAACGGCGGTGACAAAATTTTTAACATTAAGGCGATGTTTCGCTTTGTATTAGCAAAGTCTAGTACAAATTTATATTCGTGCAACTCTCTCGGTTTCAAAAATACAATACCTATGTATGTTTTCAGCCGCGAAATTTGAATAATTTCAAATATTTCGAATTTTCACCACCAAGAACGGCGATGACAACATTTTTAACATTAAGGCGATGTTTCGCATCGTATTAGCTATGTCCTGTACAAATTTAGTTTCGTGCAACTCTCTCGGTTTTAAAAATACAATAACCATGTACGTTTTCAGCCACAAAATTTGAATAATTCCAAATATTTCGAATTTTCACCACCAAGAACGGCGGTGACAACATTTTTAACAAAGGCGATGTTTCGCATCGTATTAGCTATGTATTGTACAAATTTAGTTTCGTGCAGCTCTTTTGGTTTCATAAATACAATACCTACCCTGGTAGTACAATCGTGTGCAATTCTAATACAAGTTGTTTCAGGATTACTTGAAATAGCAAATTGTGTCAGATTGTTTTGTGTCTATTGCTGAAATTTATATCGTTTCTTATGCAAGATACTTTTACAATACTTGCACCAGACTTAACCAAAAGTCCAAAGGGGGTGAATTAGTATAAGTCTAATTAATCTTACTTGATTCTAATGTAAGTCTGCAACATAGTCACTTGCTTTAATTTACCCCTTTGTGCTCATGTGCCCTGAATCAAATCCATTGAAAGCTTTGATCAAGACAATTGCACAATGAATCTTGCAGTAAACCTGATGCTGATTTCAGCAGTAGGTACACAGCAGTCTTGTATAAGTGTCTGGTGCAAGATTTTGCTATCAGGTCATTTACTAATATTTAGGAAAATATTTGTGAGATAGATATTGTGCGAGGTATTTGATGAACTCATATTTCACATCGCTTGTGTGATATAACTTTACGTTATAGATTTTAACCAAATGTGGAATTATTTGACACACTTGTGTTTGACATACAATGTTTAGCGAGTGACCCCCATCATATGCAGCCGACTTTAGTGCCGTTGAAATAATAGACTATTCTCAGAAAGTATTCTTACGTTTAGATCGGTATAAGATACACTATTTTCAAATGAAGTTTAATTTTTATGTTTCTTGTTTTGATTAAGTAGTTTTTGTTTGACAGTTAGTTAACATCGTTTTTTTTTTGAGAGGTAAAAGCTCTGTACATCTTGAATTTAATGTTGAGTATCGATTTTGCAGGGCTACTTCACGAGGCAGCCTTGGGGTACAGTCATCCATTGACGAGACAGAATCGTTCTATAAGTGGGCAGAATAGTTATTTATGTTGTCTCGACTTGTGACCTTTTAAGAAAAATTATAGCTTGGACTCAGGTTAGAGGATTGAGTCAAACATTAAAAAACCACAGCTATGTTTATTTTGTAACAAAATTGCTGAGTTGTCTCAATATCTCCAAAGAATAGAATAAATTCACAAAGAAGCCCCTTTAAGAACGTCTAAAATACGGTTAGTCTTGCTTTGCTTAGCAAAATTAAGAGAGAAAGCAGCAAACCCATACATATCTACAGACGTAAATACCTATTATCTTAAATAAAAAATACAGGGTGGCCAAATGAAAACGAAACAGAACCATTTTCAGGAACTGCGGCAAGATTGTAGAAAAGCGCTCAGACCCGTCGATGTTAGATTAAAGGGGGACATTCTTTGCTCGTATTTTTGACTCCGCCACTTTCACCCCCAAGCAAGGGTAAGCATCACCCCAAAATATTTAAATGGCATTGGGGGTTGAGTAATATTTCTTTTGAAAGCTCTTACAATTCTCTTTACAACGGACTTTAAATTTTATAATTCCGCCCAATACCTTGTGTACAACTTATGTCCAAACAAATAGTAACGGTAAAAATGTCAGTCATTCGAGTTAGTACGCCAATGGTATAAATTTAGTATTTCTTGCGTTACATAGGTTTTTGACGATTTGTTATCACTTTCGTAAAAAAGACACAATTGTAAAAAACAGAAATGAATGCTATCATACACTATGGACGTAAAATTTGTAGATTCCAAATTATTTTCTAGTATTATTTGGAAGCGTTGGTTGGTAGTTTATTTAATTGTGTTTTTGAAAATTAAGCACTATGGTTTATTCCATTGCCGAAAGTGTATCATTTCGCTTTACTTTATGAACAAAAAATGTGCGAATAGAACAGCTCAGCTATTTAAAGAACAACATCAAGATCGACATTACTAGGAGGAAGTATGTTCTAGAGTTAATAAAAAAATTTCAAGAGACAGGGAACGTAACCAATAAAAAACGAGAAATTGAAAAACCTATAGTTAATGAAGCTAGTGAAGTTGCAGTTTAGGGACAAGTTCATCTTGATCTTACATTAAGTACGAGGCAGCTGGCATCTGAGTCTGGGATCAATCGAACTAGCATACAAACCATTTTGAAGAAGAATAAATTCCATCCATACAAAATAGATTTAGTCCAGGAACTTTATGAGGATGATTATGACCGCCGTTTGCAATTTTGCGAAATAATGAGTGAGCTAGCAGGGAACGATCCACAGTTCCTTTTTAACATCTGTTTTTCTGATGAATGCAGTGTTTTCTTGAACGGGACGGTAAATCGACACAATTTTCGCTATTGGTCCGATTCAAACCCAAAAGTTTGTCACGAGGTGCATAGACAGCAACCAGAAAAATTAAATGTATGGGCTGCAATTTTCGGTGACCGGCTGGTGGGTCTTTTTTTTCTACCAAATGTATTTGCAATTACTGGAAGATGCTATTGACCTTACCTTGACTGATATTATTGAAAATGTTCCAGAGTATGATGAAGATCATTTTTCAACAGGACGGTGCTCCTCCGCATTATGCGTTAATTGTCCGTCAGTATTTGGACCAACGTTTTCTACGGAATTGGATTAGGAGAAGAGGCAGCATTGAGTGGCCTCCACGATCACCGGATTTATCGCCCCTTGATTTCTTTTTGTGGGGATACCTAAAAGTAAAATCTATAAAACACAACCAGAGTCGCTGGAGGATTTGCGCCAAAGAATCTCCGTCGAAACCCGTCGAATCACTCCGAAAATGCTTCGGAATGTGCCCGAACGTTTCGAACAAAATCTTTATTCTTGTATGGAAGCGGGCGGTCATCAGTTTGAACATTTAATCAACTAAGTAGTAAGTAAGCTACTAAACATAATTTAAATTTTAAAATGTAAATTTTTTTTTAAGTATTGAGCGGAATTATAAAATGTAAAGTCTGTTGTAAAGAGAATTGTAAGAGCTTTCAAAAAAAATATTACTCAACCCCCAATGCCATTTAAATATTTTGGGGTAATGTTTACCCTTGCTTGGGGGTGAAAGTGGCGGAGTCAAAAATACCAGCAAAGAATTTAATCTAAAATCGACGGGTCTGAGCGTTTTTCTACAATCTTGACGCAGTTGCTGAAAATGGCTCTATTTCGTTTTCATTTGTCCACCCTGTATATTTATATGTATGCATATAAGCGTACATATTATTTTTGGAAGTACTTACTACTTACTTCAAATACTTCAAATCATTTTATTGGTTTTTCCAGTTTGCTCTCTCTCTCTGTTTATACATGCCTAGATGAGAGAGAGCATGGTATCGAGTCCTTCAGGTTTATATTTTTGATAAAGTAAATAATATGGTTCCTTTTTGATTAAGTTACAAAAGAAAGTTACTATGACCTTGCATGTAAACTTTAAGCAATAGTATTATAATGTATAAATTCAAGATGCAATGAATTAAATTTAAATTTATTAATTAAGTTCGACGACTCTGTATAGTACGGTTAGATAATTGCTTACATTAGTAATTTATATTAATTGGCAGCAAGGTCATTTTGTTATAAGTCTGCTAACTCTTTATACAATTATCACATAAAATGTGCTGCATAATGCATACAATAAAATATATTTCTGCTATAGTTAAAGTATATTTTTTAGATAAATTTATTAATATAGTTTTTAGAATACTAGTAAAACGGAGAAAAATAAGAACAATGTAGTGTTTTAAACGATATATGAATTATTTACTGTAGGGTCATTTACACATTTCTCTAAAAGAGCAAATTATTAAATTTTTTTTTGGTTGGCTGAACCTTGGAAATATATGACAAATTCACGGTGTCCGGACACTGAACCTACAAACAAAGACAGCAAATTCTAAGGATGATTTCATATCAATTTGACATAATCTTATTCAAAATTACTTCCTGGGGGAAGTAGGGCTATTTAAAGATGGCCCTTTGACATTGTTATGTGTTAATAGGCATGATGATAGTAACCAAGAATCACTAAAATTATGTATTTATCTAATGAAACATGGATGATAAAAAACGTATTTATTTTTATATTATGAGCGAGATTGATAATTATTTTTGATAAAATAAAACTACAAAATACAGCAAACCGCCATGATAGGTTGAACACCAATCAGAGAAAGAATGAGAAGAAAGAAAAGAAAGCTCAACAACTGCGGGTCAAAAAATATCAAAAAGACTATGTTTGTGAACAAAAGTTTATCCGTGGATAAATTGGTGCTAAAATACAAGGAACTGATGAAGATGATATGAAAGTTGAAGAAGAGACGAGATCAACATCAAAGTTGTTTTTGGCCTCACGAGCGTTTGAATTTAGTCGGTGCAAAACCAATGATGCAACACTGATCACGTTAATAATGGAAGGAAAAATTTCAGACGCATCAGCCATGAAACCTGATAGAATGTTGGAGGATGGAGTGAGGAAAACTGTAAGTACCTGACTGGGGAAAGAATTAAAAAATGTGGTATAATGCTTTGAAAAAACTATCTCATTATACCAGGATCGCCTGATGGAATCTGTGAAGACAGTATTATTGAAATTAAATGTACCACGAATATGAAGACTTTTAAAAATTATGTGGAAAAAGGAAAACTGACCCAGAAGTTTTATGTGCAGATGGCAGTTACAAATGTATTTAACAGGACTTCAAAAGCGCTACATTTGATGATAACCATGTGTCAGATTTTCTTAATGTTTTAGTCTCAGGACTTCAAAAGGGCTACATTTGATGATAACTATGTATCAGATTTTCCTAATATTTTAATCTCTTCATGGAAAGATAATATGTATCCATTATTAGACCAGTAGTACAATTTGAGGGTAAATGAAATGCATATACTGTTATGGTAACTTTGTATTTTTATTTAACTAATGAATCTTGCAACACAAAGTATTCGTGCCTATTCTTATACGGACAGCCTTTTGATGTGCTACTTTTGGGAGGGTCAGCTGATATTTTTAATATAATTTTCTATATCTTCGACTTTTTGGTGTTTGTAATATCAAAATCGAAAACTTCATATTATTCTATATTAAAGAAGTACTCTTGTCTTGAGTGGTTAGGATGTACCTTATGCGGGAATATTTACATTTTTGTTACATTGAGTGGATTAAAATGTAATGATCAACGGCAATCAGAGATAAAAAGTAGACCACTCCTTTGGAGAGTATGCTGGATAGAATAGGTTGAAGTTGTAGATATCACAGAGGCATACAAAAAAGTAATGTGTTCAAAGGATGAAACCTATGTCACTTTATGTATTTTAACCTCCAGAAACCGAATATGTCATTCATTCATTTTTTTTAATTATCAAAAGCCACCGTAAAAGAAGCTGCTAATACTGCAATCAGTGAGATGCTCCCTGGAAACGAGTCGACGCATGGTATTTGTGGAGCTCGTGGATATTTTGGATATCCAACTCTGACGATCTCTTAGGATTTCAATATCAGAAAATTGCTCTTAAAACCAAGAATCAGCTTAAATTCCAAATTTATAGATGTTTACTTGGACAAAGCCCTGGAAACGAATCGACGCGACGCATCATATTTGTGTGACTCATTGTATATATTGTGTGTTCAAAGAATCAGTCAACACCAGAAAACCACCCTTAGAAGAAAAATCATCTAAAATTCTACTTACGGCGGTTTGAAGTCACAAACACAAAAACGAATTTACAACCCGGAAATATCGGAATCCATGCACCCTCCATAGCAGACATATGCAGTGATGCAAGCTTATTTGATATGAATCTAAATACCTAACTCACACACTGCACACAGGAGGATTCCCCTACCCAATACCGCATGCGTATTCTGAATATATGAAACCAAAAACCCAAAATCTGATACAATTAAAAAAATTGAAGAGTGATAGAGAATTTCCACCAACAGATTCAGTTTTTATGGAGTCAATTGCCTGTTTAGGTCTTCTAATCTAATTATTTCAATTTATATACCTGTTTATTGATTTGTCAGTTTTCAAATTACATGTAACTAAATGAAGAATTAACAAATAGCCCCTATATTTGGCAATAATTTTTTAGGGGTCTCATGTTATATCCTGAGAAATTTTGCTTTTTGTTTCAAAAACGGTGTGTTAGGCAAGAATTCATTTTGGTACAACAAATAAGGATCTTGCTGTATACACTGATATATCGAAAATGCGCTTTTTTACTCCCTTTTCGGCAATATGGTGCCATACACGGCCACCATATTCGATTTCCAAAACATGCCACTATGCATTAAAAAGTGAATGAAATAAGAAAGATTTTGACTCATCAAACGTCACTGTAGTAAAAAAAAATAAGTGAATAAATTACAAAATACATATTTTATTCGTCCTGTATTTCGAGAACGAAAGTATTATCGTTTAGAGTTTACAAGACCGTTTAAAATGGTAATTTTTTTTTTCGATTGTACCCCTCCAATTATCTGTGTCGGCGACACTGCTTTTCTCAAAGGAACCGTTTGCACATTATTCTTAACTCACAGTTGATGATTACTTGTGTACAAATTTTGACATTTTTATCGTTAGCCGATTTAAAAATGATTAAGGAAAACCATTAGGAAAGTACCTAATACCTTCAACACACTGTATCTCGAAAATAGGGCGTCTAAGAAAAAAACGTTGCATGAACTACCCCCATTATTTTCCTATGAGGAACTTGCACACAAGTTTTTTAAAACATGAACGAGACATCCTGTATTTAATTTTGTCAATAAACTTCATTAGCTGACATCTATGGGTCGAAGTTGTTACCTACCAAGAATACGTTTTAACTCTATTGATTGCATATGTTTCGACTTTTTAGTTATCTTCACAGCCGACGTTGTTGTGTGCTGCCACAAGTTTATCAATATTCCCCTAGATGACTCTGTAATTACGAAATATAATGCACAGAATGTCCCGAAATTTAACTGGAAGACTTAATGTAAACATGAGATGCTTCTTATAATTCTTATAAGAAGTCTTCGAAACGACAAGCTCAAG
Organism: Anoplophora glabripennis; assembly: GCF_000390285.2. Taxonomy (NCBI): domain Eukaryota; kingdom Metazoa; phylum Arthropoda; class Insecta; order Coleoptera; family Cerambycidae; genus Anoplophora; species Anoplophora glabripennis. The sequence continues at coordinate 286,889 of NW_019416579.1, read as the reverse complement.
ATAAAATTAAAGTTTGATTTATGATTTTTGATTAGAAAATAAATAAAGTTGTTTTTTGATTTACGCAACTTATTTTACTAATTCTAACGTTTTCATATTCGCTCTTCAGGGTTATACTATTAATGAGGTACTCAAACTACGAATTGCGTAATTTCAAAATGGGTTTAAATATTTAAATATTAATTTTTTTAGTACCATTTTTAGTACAATTTATGTGGAGTAGGATAAAAAGAATAGGAAAAATTTATTTTGGAATGCAAATCTAATTATTTAAAAATGATGCTTAAATATTAGATACAATCTAGAAAAATTAAATACTAACAAGATGGAAAAATTATTAAGAAAAAATATTTTGGGCAGATGGACGAGCTTCTGGAGGCGAAATAAGAGCTAGAAGAGGAGAAAAAGATAAGAAAAACATGGGTGTGTATAGAGCAAATCAACGGAGGAAAAATCACTTAGTAATAATGAGACAGTACAGCAAAAAATTAAGTTTAAAAAAATAGTAAAAGTCCTTAAAAGATAATATCACTGTAAACATGTTTAATTACAGGGATCGAGGAAGAATATCTGCATGTAAAATCTGGTTAGAGAGATATAGAAGTTACCAGAAGAGTGGGTGGAAGCAATTCTATCCTATTCATAAGAAAAGAAATAGGATCAAATAAATACCAGAATTAAGAGACATTTCTCTACTGAATGTGGTTTACAAAACACTAGCAATGTACATTAAAAATAAGTTATCATGGACGGTATTATAGGAGTATACCGGAGTAAATTGTACTGAGGGAAATATATTCAGAAATATTTTAATACAAGAAGGCAACACTGGCCGTGTTTATTGAAATTGAGCAAGCAAATGACAGAATGAACAGAATATAGATGTAGCAAATGGATTAGAATGAACTTAATAATAATACTTAAGAAATCAGAGAATACCGAAAGAACAAACAAACTTTGGAGAAACTTATTTAAAACTGCTGACAACGGTTTGAATCAGTTTCTGTTTAGACAAAATTATGATAAATGCATAAATTTGTGGATCGGGTTTAGTATATCAAGAAAGGTACATATAGCTAGTTTTTTCAGCTGATGTAGTGTTGCTAGCAAGAAGTAGCCAATTGCCATAGGAAGAATTGAAGAAAAATATGAACTGATATGGGGGAAAATAAATTAATTTGTAGTAGTAGACTTTACTTATTTAGGTGCGGTGCTTGTAAGACACTCGATAAAAGGGAAAAAATACAGACTAGATGAATGGCTAGCAAGCGTTATGCATACGCCACACACTGTATTATTTTCAGATGGGGTGTGCCAAAATCAAGTATCTCGACTTAGAGTTGAGGTAGAAAAATGAACCAAGAGTCAAATGAAAGCTTAAGTAGTGTAGATTTTGGGAAAATTATCATTGTAACGAATTTTTATGATCTGATCTTGTCAAAGTTGATAGATTCTGGAATTTTCATGAATTTTCTTGTTGTTTTAGCCAGCCAAAATAAAATTTAGTTTTTTTTTCTAATAAATAAACTTTGTATAATTTGGCACGACAAATCCAAATCCAAGACAATGATAAAAAACACATTTCATAGGGTAAGTATCGAAATAAAAAAAAAATATTTCTATACTTACCTTCTATTGAAAAATCAAAGTTAATGTACAAAAGACAGTAGCTACTTTTGCATACGTGGGAAAGGAGTTATTGCGTAGATTTTTGAGTCGGTGATTGAAAATGAGGGGTGGACAAGAAGAACGAAAATCCGAATATTATAGGAATACTAGGTCACAGGTGGTGGGGATATATGGAGATGCTGCTCAAGAAAACACAAAAATTGGTGCCAAACAAAAATGTGGAAAAAGCTGGTGAGCCAAGCTATGGACCGTCGAGATCCGCTGCATTAATATATTTAGAGTATAACGAAAACACGCAGTATAATGTTTCCGGCAAAGTTCAAAACAAGATGTTACGCGACTATTATTCACCAACTACTGTTCGAACCACTTTCGGTCTTAGATGGCTTTATAAAAGATTCATAATATATCGATCAATGCCAATGGAACAAGAACGTAATGTCGACCGACACTGAGCTTTCATCCATTAGTTAACTGAGTTGTCAATACCTTTATTTCCGTTTTAGTGAAAAATCGTCCCACTACTAGAACTAATTCTGGAACAAACTTGGAATATGCAAAATAATTCTAGATTTACTGAAAAATAAAATCCAGAAACTCTTCTATTAAATGGTAACTGGACTTTTAAACACTAGTGGATTTGATAGAATTTCTGTCATAATTAATTCAAAGATCTTTAAAAAATATATATAAAATATAGCAGCTATTTCTAGAACCGACATTTTTAGAATATACTTTTAGTGCATAATTTTTGGTAGTTATACTTATTTAAAAAAATCGGGAGTGAAAGCTGGCTGAATCCATTGAATAAAATTATTGAGTACATTTTCAGTCAATTTGATATAATTTTACACATTTTCGATAATATTTGAACTAAAACTAATAAAATTTTAGTTTTACCTACTCATACTAATATAGGAAAATTTGGGTGGACAGAAATTGATATATTATTGAGTGAAATTGAGTGAAAATAAGTCCATTTTCTCTTACAGTGTGTAGCAGCGATGTTATGAAGAATGGAAATAAATAAATACGAAAAACTTTTTTCTTAAATCGATTTCCAAAGACTATGATTCTTCGAAGGATAGGTGTAGTGATATAAAGTAGTTCATTTATTTTATTAATTAAATGTCTTTAATTTTAGTTTACAAGGACAAAAATAGGTTCCTTCTTAAAATGTAAAAATAAATTACATATAAAGTATTCCATTAGGAAATGTGCAAACTTTAAGAAAGCATTAATTAAGAAAAAATAAAAAAAATTTAAACAGTTCGGTTGTCTGATGAACTTGATATTGCATTTCCTAGACTCTCATCCTAACTACTTTCCGAAGAACCTCGGAGAATTCAGCGAAGAACAGGGTGAACGGTTTCACCAAAAAAACATTAATACTTATCTGGGAAGAAATTTTCCAGATTTTAAATATTTTTCACTTATAAACATTCTGAAGGGTGATAAAGTGATTCCGACTTCAGATTCCGTCTCAGCACGACAAAATGCATATAGATATGGTCCCCTTTGGTTGGGATTTTCCGTACTTAAGGGTGGTTTTTCGGAGATAGAAGAAAACTGAGGGGTGGTGGAACAACTCGAATTCAGATTTAGCGTATCAAAATAAATGTAAATATGGCCCTACAATCATTTTGGGTCGATTTCTGCAATTATACCTAATGCTAATCCCTCCCAAAGCGAAATTTTCTATTTAATATTTAACGGCGATTCTTCGCTATTAAAAAAAAATTAAGGGTGATGGAACAATTACAAAAAATACACAAGAATACGTAGATTTAGACTGTGGCGTCAGGCATATTCGATACATGCTGTATAAAAAGCAGTTATAAATATATATTGCAAAATAAGTCGTATTAAAAAACTAGATTCCATTGAATTTATAACGTATATTTTTCAGATTATTATACATTTTTTGTCAAATAAATGTACTAAAACAAATATTTGTACAACAAATTAAAAAATTAAAGAGTAGGTACCTAGCCAGTCTCTTATGTAAACACCTTTTAATTTAATGGAGTGACGAAATCAACGCTTATGCTAAGAGAAACGTGATATAACAAAATCTGTTACCTTCAGCTACTGAAATTACCATACTTTTTGAAGGGCTGAAAAAAGTTTTCCATGCAATTTATATTCAGGAAAGAATATTCTCGTTCGCCCAGATAAAATTCTTTTATGGTTTACTCGAATGATTTTATATTATTGCTACCGTTCAGATAGAATTTGATTACACTTTAGGGCAATATTTAAAAGAGTATAATTATTATAAACAACCACTCCAGATTGATCAAATATTAGTTATTTTATATAGAATGTTTTTTATAGACATATCAACTTACTTTCTAAAAGTTCAAACGACATTTTCTACTATCTTTCAATTATTTACTTACTTACGTACTTAAGTTATATTATGCACTTCTTTATTTCCTTTATTTCCTAACATTAAATAGTTTTTTAGTATGTTAGCTAATATTTTGTTTTCTTTATAAAGATATATTATAGTATGACATATCACCCCTTTAAAACTATATTTTTTTACATAGTAGCCTTCTATACAGGGTGTTCCTAAATAAGTGTCGCAACGGAAAACTGTAAATTCCTCTTGAAAAAAGAAACATTCTTTTCCTCTTTAATTTTTCTCTCTGGGCTTTCGTTTTCGAGATACACGATGTCAAAACTTTAATTTTTTTTTTTAATTTTTTGCTAATATCTTAGGAACCGTTTGAACTACAGGACTGAGTTTTTGTACATGCATTACCACTATTAATAGTTACTTTTTCGCATCCTTCTCGAATTCACTGAACGTGCCAGTGGTGGAGATTTTAAGGTATCGTAAAGGTTTCCCCCCCTAACTTTTACGCCACTGGAAAAATTGGCATTGGACATTGGCAAATTCTGAAGCGCCAATAAATTTTACACAAAAAGAGTTCTCTGGGTTCATTGCTCTAAAGTCAACCGTTTTCAAGAAAAATGACTTTTTATGAACAAAAACAAACATTTTGCTAACGTTTCGAACAACTTTTGTAATTCAAAAGATAGTAATAATTAACAATTTTAACGAAATTTGACAACATTTGCAACAAGTAGCTATTAATAACACATTACCAATGTGTGTACAAAACCTCAGTCCTGTAGTTCAAACGGTTCCTAAGATATTGGCAAAAATCTGAAAAAAAAAAGTTTTGACACCGTGTATCTCGAAAACGAAAGCCCGGAGAGAAAAATGGAAGAGGAAAAAATGTTTCTCTTTTCAAGAGAAATTTACAGTTTACCGTTGCGACACTTATTTAGGAACACCCTGTATGTAGCTGTTGAACAAATGCATTTGGCAGCCGACGATCAACAGTGATTTTTTATTCTTTGGAATCAATTTCTTTCGTTTGTAATAATAATTTTAGGTATTTTTAAATGTTTATGTAGGTTAAGTGTTATTATTAGGCCTAGACAGTCAGAGTTGTATTAAAAAGTCCTTAAAACAATTTTCGAAAAAAAAGACGATTTTCAGAAAAATTGCAGTAGGCCATGGATAGTAGGCCACTAGATCATGGTAACTAGTTCAACAACAAGTACATCTGGAAGATCACCATTTACAAAAAAAAAATCATTCGAATCGCGCGTTCAATGTTCTTAATGTTCTTACTGTATATAAAACCATTAATTATTTAATTTTATTCGTTCCCTTCTGACGAAGATCTCAGATCATGCTAAAGAAATAAAAGTTTCATTGGTATCTTCAACCATATTTGTACAATAATGAGGCACAGTGTTATTTCACTCTTAGTGGACTTATCTGGATATATCTTATCTCACCTACATGGATTTTTTAAATATTCGTAACAATTGAACACTTCATCTGAAACGTTATTATCACTTTTCAATTGAGGCAACTAAAGTAATTAACACATTAAAAGGAAAAAAAATCCTTCCATGTCATTTCCTCACTATTGTGAAAAAGTAATAAGTGTTTTACAAAATTATATTATCGATTTACCATTTTAGAGATAAATGATAAAATGTTAAATAATATCAATATCATTGTGTCAAAATATTGAATTAGTTGGAAATATAAAAAAAGTTAATTAAATAATTTAAAGTATTACTTCCAAAATTCCCTCGACTGTTTTGTAATTTGAAATAAATCACATCTTGTATCTCAAAAAATGAAGAATTTCTGGACGCACATTTGCAGAAACCTTTTTTCTTAACATGTTAGATATAATCCGTGGTTAAATTTTGATCAAACATTTTGTTAATACTTCTATATAATCGGAAATCTAAGATTAAGTCCAACATAGTATTTGAAGTGTGCTAATAGACAAATATGCAGTCGTAGCGAATTTGCTATACCAGTAAAGTAAACTAATGTGGTGTCTGACAAACCGACAAGAGAAATAACTGGGGAGAGGCAGTTGGAGATGTTCAAATACTGCTAATTAGATATAAACATTTTAATCAGATCTTCTCGTACATTTTTTAGGGCCGCAGGAAATGCAAAGCGAGGAGAGAATAAATTAAGCCACAAACCACGCGGGAAATCCCATGGCAAATTGAGTAAAAGATATCATGTGGAAAAGTAAGGACGTTTTTGATTTTAAAATATGTATGATGTTACAGTTAAAATGTAGTATTTTTGTATATTTAACAGCTTCGCTCAGTAATTGTACTTTTTTCTACTTAGTAATACTATGTACTCATAATGTCGTAATCCAAATTCCGATCGTTTCCAATTTAACAAACATTTTCGAATTTGAATTATGATAGACCATCTAGATAGAACAGAAATCGAAATTTCCTACTAGGTATCGAATTCAATTGACGGAGCTGTCTATGGAGCTCCCAATTGCTCCAAATGACCAGAATCATTGCAGACAATCTCAACGGAAGACAATTCTGATGGTAGAGCGACCACCGACAACACACAGGACGTACAGAAGACAGTCTCAATTTCGAATTATGGAGACGCAAAATTCGGAGAAGCTAAAAGTGAAATCCGTAGTCGAAGAACACTCCAGGAGTATAGTCAAACGTCTCTGGTACTCAATTGCAATTCATTAATATTGGATACATTCATTCGAATATTACAGACATTATATGTTGTTGTTAATCAATTGTTAAAACACTAATTTCTATAATAAAAACATTGTTACTTTTTTACTCGCTGGAGGCCTAGATTGTCAATCTGGTGTCAAATTCGCTCAGGAGTTTCTGTGTCTGTGGCAAAGATCCTAGGAGATAAAAACGAGGTGCTCAAAATAGCAGAATCTAGGTGCTCAAAAATTTAATGTGAAAGACTCGGTGAAATCAGTGTTATCCCGATTAGAAGCACGCGAATAATGTGTCTTACTCTCACCAGGTTCTAAGAGACATCAAAGGCTGAGCTGGGCAGCGGTATCCGCGATTGAAAGAGACCAAAAAACTCAGTTACCACGTTTCTTGGGATGAAGGTTACCTTGATGAGAGTCATCGAGAGAAGGGCCAGCTTAAAGGACGGAATGCGACAACTGTCACAGTACTTGAGAAACGTTAAATTTTTATACGTCTGTACATGGTGTCTGGTAAGTATATGGCATACTCTCGGGAGTGTCTAGGGGAGGTCAAAATAACCCGAGTTAGTCTAAAAAAAAATCCTAAAGTCCCCCTTAACGGAGATACAGAGCCCCAAAGGGGTACCCAGTGATTTATCTTTTCGGTTGTAACTTTCGAAGCGGCGTACTCTACATTTGTTTCAATAGAATAAGTTTTTTTGTATATCACGTTTAAACATTAATTTATTTAATTATAAAGTTTATTAACATAAGCTATTTAAACACAATAATAATCGAATAATATCACAACTAATAATTCATATTAAAATAATAAGACTTGGCATTATCATTAGATGCTTAAATGCATCTAACTTATAGACAAGCACTCGGCAATTGTGTGGAGGCAAGAAGAATTTACTATGATACATTTCCAAATCACTTAAACACAAGGCTGTTAAAAATTCGAAAGCTTCGCTTCTTCTTGTTTACTTCAGCAGATTTTCGAAATGGTCGTCTCTATACATTTCCTTATCCGATCGATGTTTTCTCGTTGTACTAGAAACAATATTCCAAAATTGTCTCGTTGCAATGCCAATGGTTTGTTCTTTTTTCTATCAGGTTTTTCCTGGTGTGAGCTGACGTCGAATACACAAACCTTTTTTAATTTCCCCATAAAAAGAAATCCAATGGAGTTATGTCGGGCGACTTCGGTGACTATAAAATAGGCTCATCTCGACCTATCTATTGATAATCGAAAGTATTTGATAAGTGCTGACGAACTAAAAATGGGGCGATGCACGTCATGCATAAACCACATCTGATTTTTAATTTCAAAGGGTACATTTTCTGATAAATTATTTATGCTGTGTAGCAAGAATTGCAAATACTTGGCACTATTTAATGTCTACAAAAAAGAACGAACCAATGAGATGATTCCCAATAATCCCCGCCCATATGTTAACCATAAGCCTCTGCTGGTGCTTTGTCTGTACTACTATTGCATGGGGATTTTCTTCATGTCAAATATGTAAATCATGACAATTCATTACTCCGTCTCGGTTGAAACTGGCTTCGTTCGTGAACAAAACAATACTAATAAAATTAGTATTTTGCGTAAATCGTTGCAAAAACCAATTTGCGTAATTGACTCTTGCAGGACAATCACCGGGAGACATGGCATGTACCTTTTGGACGTGATAAGGATGTAGCAGTTGTTTTGGAAGGGTCTCATGAACTTGGTCCGACAGATTTTTTACACTATTGGAGGGATTTTCAGCAATCTCATCCAGAATTTCCTCCTCTAACTGAGGGTTGCTCGCTCTTCTTGGAGGCCTTTCTCTACCACGATGCGGCAAAAAACTTCTTAAAATGGATTAGCAAAAGATTAGCTACTTTTAGCATTTTTTTATTTCACTTGACTCTTTACCTCTTTCTCATAAGCTACGGTCAACCCTTTCAAAAATTGTTCGGTGCGGTAAACGTTGATTTGGAAATGTATCAGAATAAATTCTTCTTACCTCAACACAATTGCCAAGTGCTTGTACATAAATTAGATGCATGCCAGCATATTCGTAATAGGAATAATGTTCCATTATTTAGTTTTATATACTCAATCAATCAGACAATTTTTACAAGTGTTGTCAATAACGATATAAGATTCTGATTTATTATTTCAATGACGTGTTATATTTGGATATTTTCGAAAACGGCTAATTTTATCGAAACAAATGTAGAGTACCTTTTTTAAAGAGGAATTACCAAAGTATTTAAAAATTCAGTTTTCAGCTCTATAAAATGACACCTGTCAAAATTTTGGCCCAACGAGTTTGGTGGCAAGTCTGTTCCTGACTTCCCTGGTAGTGTAGAACATTTACTGTTGTATTGCTTTATGAGCCTTTATGGTCTATATAAAATATCAACATTTTATTAAATTATACAAGTCGGTTCAAAAGTTAGAATCGAAAAGGTAAATCACTGGTATCTCCGTTAAGGGGCACTTTAGGATTTTTTTATGACAAACTATACTTACCAGACACCCTGTATAGACGTATGAACGAATGATATCGTCGTCAAATAAAGTTCTCCGCAAAGTTTGTTGGAATTTCATTCTATATTATTCTCGCCGTTGATGGCAATTATTATAAAGATTAGTTATCTATTGCTATGTATTAATCTGGCAAGTCTTGATGTACTTATACGAGCCCAGGCTCATAATAGTTCGGCCGGTAATAATTTGAAACTATATTTTTGAAGATAATATTAAACTTAAAACAAAGGTGCAAAATTTAATCAAAACTATTACAACTATATTCTAAACTATACTTTTAAGTAGCTGAAACTGAAAATTATAATTAAATTACGTAAAGAAACAAATCAGTATAACCAAAAATGTATTTCACGTGGTGGGTCATAATAGTTCGGCCAAAACCTAATATTGCGTTACGTCGCCTTTATTAGCAATAACCGCCTTAATTCTACTGGGCATTGTATCCACAAGTCGTGCACACTCTTCTGGTGGAATATTATTCCATACATTTTGCAAAGTAGCTTTTAATTCGGGTACTGTCCGCGCTGGATTTTTTCGAAGTTGCTTCTTCATGTTGTGCCAAAGTGTCTCGATTGGAGACAAATCTGGACTAGAAGACGTCCATTTTAGAACAGGAATGTTATGTTCTTGAAACCACGTCTTCACAGTTTTCGCAGTATGGCAAGGTGCACCATCCTGTTGGAACATGAAGTCACCGTCATCGGCTGCACATTGCGCGATAGATGGTAAAAAACTTGCTTCCAATATCTCCTTATATTTTTGGGCGTTAACAATTCCATCGATGAAGTGTAATTTGCCCACTCCTTTTGCAGACATACAACCCCATATCATGACTGATGCTGGGAACTTTACTTTTTTTACTAGACAGTCATTATGGAATGCTTCGCTGGATGTTCGTAACACCCTTTTACGGGAGTCGCCCACACAAACATCAAACTTGGACTCATCACTCCAAATTATATTGTACCACTGTCTTTGAGTCCAGTTCTGATGTTCCCGAGCCCACTTTAGTCTGTTGCGTTTTTGTAAAGTTGTCAGTAGTGGCTTTTCTTTTGCCTGTTAAAAAAAAATTGGATGCCAACAGTTTCACCAAAAAAAAAACGAATAAATTTTACCTTATAAAATTTGTATCCTATTTTTCTAATAGTCCTTTTAGTTGTAGACAACGAAATATCCTTGGCTATACTTTCTCTCCATAAAACAGTTATCTCTTTAGTGTTAGATCTCCGATTTGTTTTCACAATTCTCCGTAAAGCTCTTTTATTTGCTTCTGTAATTGTAGATGGTCGGCCGGTTTTAATTTTTTGATCAACTCCATTAGTAGTTTTATATAAATTGATAATGTCTTGAACGGTAGAACGCGGCACAGAATGAGAAACTGAAATTCGACGTGCCGAAATACCTTTCTTATGGGCATTAATGATGGACAAACGAAAATCTTTACTTAAGGGCTTACCACGAGGCATTATGCTTTAAATATGATTTGAAACTAATACTGACAGCTGTCTTGTTGATATATTTCATAATTGCTTTGTTTTAACTAGTCAGCTCGATTTCATGGCAATTACGATAAGCGGCCGAACTATTATGACCTACCACGTGAAATACATTTTTTGTTATACTGATTTGTTTCTTTACGTAATTTAATTATAATTTTCAGTTTCAGCTACTTAAAAGTATAGTTTTGAATATAGTTGTAATAGTTTTGATTAAATTTTGCACCTTTGTTTTAAGTTTAATATTATCTTCAAAAATATAGTTACAAATTATTACCGGCCGAACTATTATGAGCCTGGGCTCGTATATTACGAGTATACCTAAATAGTCTCTTACAGCCTGAATTTGTGACAAATTTAATATAACGAAACTAGTTGCGATTAATAAAGGTGGAAGGTTATTTGGTTTTTTTATAAAGAATATTTTTTTTCGAAATTTGTTAATTGTCGTTAAAAAGTTATTTAATTTTCTGAAAATGCATAAATAAAAAGTTATGAACAAATATTTGTCTAGAAAAGTCAATAATAATTGTATTGTACTTGAAGAAAATTACATGAATGGAAATAATTATGGCAAAATATTTTCAAATTACTCTTAACTCCCTTGATATTAAGATTTGAAAAGGTGTTACAGAAATAGTTATTTTTGAGTAGAACTAATTCCTAATTTTTTTGCTCATATTAAGTTAGAAATTTTATTTTAATTTTTAAAGCAAATGAATATGTCTGTAAGCATATAAAACATAAGTTTAAATAATGCAGTAAAATTTTCAACCTGTTTACAATAAAGGCCATTTTAGTTTAGTTCCTTGTTGATCTTTTATCTAACCGTTTTGCACATTTTTAGTTACTCTTAAACGGAAGCAATATAAATAATAAGTACAAGCAGAGAGGATTTATCATGAAAACATACTTAGCAAATGGTCCAACTTTTCGCTTAAGATAAGTTTTTAAGTTAGTATTCTCATATAAATTATTTTGGACACTACATTTAATTTTAAATTTATTTTGGTGCCATGCAGTAATCGGATATACCCTCCAAAGTTAACAAACATGTTCGGTAAAACTTAAAATAACAAAGAACTTTACGTACATTTATTGACCTATATTATCCCAACCGGTACTTATTTTTATCTAGAAACGAGAAGGTATGAGTTATGATACATCCATTAAAATCTCAAGACCATAAATTAAAGATATACCCCTTTAAATAAGAAATATAGCTTAAAACTACCGGCAGTTCATATGATCACGTTTTGGCAAAGACGTACGACGACAAATAAATGAATTGCTATTTTCATCGGGGAATTTTTTGCAAGATTAAGGTCTAAATATTAGGTATACGTCCTTCAGTTGAAGTATGTAGATATAAGTATTATTAACAAGGTCAACAAAGAATTTAAATGCGTATCAGAGTATTTAACGAATTTGGGTTGTATTTCAAACAAAATGAGATTTAAGGGCCCCATATTCTTTAAATAGTGTTTTCCGCAAAGACAAATAATTTAAAACATTTAATAACTGAATAATCTAAAGCTTATCAAATAATAGGAATGTTATGTCATGCCACCTGAGTATTTTCAAAGACGCCGCAGTAAAACGAATAAACAGGTGCAAAAAACGATCAAACCATCAAGGTTTTAGGTACCGAAATCTACGAAAATACTAACTTTTTTATATATAACTCCACATGTAAATATTCTTATAACATTTACTTGCTTAGTCCTACATATAAAATTGTTTACTTTTATTTATAAGTACGTGAAAATAATTCTTAAAATGTGGGGTTAGAATAACAGCAAACGCATGTTTTACAAACGCTTTTTTTTAGTTATTATTTTATTTGGGTAAATTTAAATGGTAACAATGAATAAACAAAACATCAAGGATTTTATTTTTGTGATTACTTTTGTTCTACACGTTTTACTTTTCAAGATTTCGGTACCTAAAAATGCCTGAAATTTCACCATTTCTCGGCCAGGAATATGGCCACCTTAACAAGTTGAATTTGAATGAAAAGAAAAGGTCAATTTTAAATAATTTTGAATACGATTGGGAAATATAGAAAGTATAAATCAGAAGCTAATAATGCTCCTATTTATGTTGCTATTTATTAACATAAATAAAAACATTAAAACAATTGAAAATGAAATAAATTCTTTATGAACTAACTTATATACCTTTTCTTTTATAGTTATTTTCATTCTTCTTAAGATCTAGTCTCCTAGTAAACAGTTGGCGTAAAGCTCAACAACGGCATTCTCGGTGGCGGGACGAAGAAACATTGTCAGTGGCAGTATTTTCAAATTTATACGTATATTTAAATTTTTTACACTCGACGCAAGATAAAGGTTTCCAACCTAAAAGGCATACTACTTTTAAAGGGGCGAGCCGGTAAACTATTAGTAGGAATTTTGGGAGGCATCAATAATTAGGGGCGCGTCGTATTTTTTTTTTGTGTAAGCACGACACAACAAAAAATTGCAGGCCTGAAGTATATGCATTATAAAAAGAGAAAAATATACAGGTTTTGAAATTATTTTGTCTTGCCACATTATTTTTCTTGTCCATGAGAAAATTAATATTTTGAAATAAGAATTTGTGTCATATTCTGCAGAAAGTAGGTAGGTAGGTCATGAAGCCAACAATATAATAAAATATTGTAAACTACAGTTTTATTATAACTTATACAGTTTCGGCAGGAAAGCGAAATATTTTAAGGACGTGTTCAAGAAGTGAAAATAAGTAAATAAGCTCATGACATTATGGGTCCGGAAATGTTTCCTTTCTGAGATAGACGTCGAAAGAAATTTAAAATCCGTTTTTTTCTAAATATCTCGAAAACGATTTAAGATATTACACTGCCACTGTACTATACACCAAAGCTCAGTGTAATATCTTAAATCGTTTTCGAAATATTTAGAAAAACAGGTTTTTTTCAATTTTACATCTATCAGAAAGGAAGCATTTCCGGGCCCATAAAGTTATGAACTTATTTACTTATTTTGACATCATTTTATAAACAATGAAAAAGTAAAACAGTCTAATAATATGTCCCATCACCATCCGAATCAATAACGGCTTGTAATCTGTTTGGCATAGGTGTAACAAGGCGTCGTATATAATTCACGTCTATAGCGTTCCAAATATTTTGTATGTTCCCAGAGCATATCTCTATTTGGTCGAATATCGTCATACTGTTCATTCAACTGACGCATTACATATGCCCATAAATGTTTTTTTATAAGAAGTAATTTCCATTTTGTTCCATTCCAAAATATTGATTAGAACCCGAGTTATCACGGAAATATTATTTTTGGGGGTGAATATGAGGGTTAGTTTGCATCCGTTTAAATCCGTTTTAGGCTAAAAGAAAAAAAATTAGTCCTTATTAATATGTATTTACCTTTTTGAGATTAACGATGGATATTGAGCATACAATAATTTAAAGAAACGCACGCGCATTGACAATAGCGAACGAAATAATCTATCTTTGTCATAACCATACGGGTTACCCACAACTTCGGTACCATGAGTGCGATAATGCGAACGTGATTTTTTATGAGCTAAATAAAATTCAAAATATAAAAAGGTAAATAAATTTGTATCTGTCTAAAAAACGAACGTAAAAAAAAATCGAAAGCAACTTTTCATTATGTTAAATAATCAATCGAATAGTATAGAAAAAAAATTGTTTTAGTTTTGTTACATCATTAAAATTAATGATTAAAAATTTGAAATTGTTATAACTTTCTTATTAAAAATTAAAAATTATATCTATTTCTGTAAAAAGAAAAGTTACATTTTTTAGAGTAGATGGAAAAAAAAATTCATTAATTTTTCTGCTTGTTATGATTTTTTTTAAATTTCTGAAATCTTCCCTTAACTTCTAGCCTCCCTAACTTTGTTAATTTTAATAGTACAAGAAAAAGTCAAGAGGCCATTTCTATGTAGAATTGTATGCTTTACAACTAAGAAATTCAACCGATTTCATTGCGGGCACCTACGCAGTGTTCATTAATGGCGTAAATTAAGTAAATTTTGTTACACACACGTATTCTCTTAAGGGCCCGTTTCCGAGCTGCTGGGTTTTCAAAATTAAAAAAAAAATTTAAATTTTTAATTTTCTTAAATTCATTCAATGTAACTATTCATAAGTAGGTAGTACCTAGATGTTTCGCAAGATTTATTAACTAGGATGAATCGATTTTTCTATTGTAATATAAATGCAACTCTTTTAATAGAAAGAAGATAATAAAAAATGCGTACGGGGTCTGCTATAAGAGTTTGCCGATTAGTCCCATTTTAAAAATGCCAATCTACCAGGAAAGCATTTTTGTACAAAACTCGTAAAATGTCAGATGTGACAAGCGGTTAAGTCGTCATATTTCAAACAAAATACGATTCAGATTGGAAACTTTTATCTTGTGTCTAGTGTACATTATTTATGCAAAGAGGAAAATTAAGTTCTCAGATTGGTCTGCATCTGTATTACTCACAATACAATTGTGGACACCTATGCTATAATACGAGGTCTGTTCAGAAAATATCCGAACTTTTATATAACCTCCTCTGTAACCACACGTGTCTTGGATTGTTGATATCTCATTTACTTTTTTGTGATACCGTTATTTGAGTGCAACTTTGCAATTTCAGTCTAAAACTTTAATAAATTATCCAACATTTAATGTATACTTTAATAAAAATATTTTTTTAAATGAACTTGAATGAAAACGGACAAATTAATTTGATATAACATTGTTAGAAACTAAATTTATGTACACTGAACTTTTCGAATGCCCATCACTCAAGATTAATAGGTCAAATAAATTTTACCAAAATGGAAATTGAAGATGTTTTAATCTACTTTCTGAAAAAAATTGTATTTTTTAATAGTCAGATGAGGAAAAATAGTGGCATTCGAAAAAATCGAAAAAAATTGAAAAAACCGAGGTTTAAACACTCCCTGAGAGCAGCCTAATAAATCGAGCGCATTTTCGATATTTTTGCCTAAGAGGTAATCCCTTTACCTTCAAAATACCGGTTCCTAAACCTTTTTATCTTTTTTCTATCCAGAGTTTTATGATTTTGACACTAAAGTAGTTCCAATCGTTCATAGTGCGGCGTGGAACAAATTCGATACTTTTAAGGAGCTTTTCCTATTTCCAAACAAGATAAAAAAATGTAGTTTAGATGTCATAACCCCAGTTTTCGAGAAAATTTGAATTGGAAAAAACACCACTCGATATCTTGATTTATTTAAGAAATTCTGAAATTTTTTCAATTTTCATCATTTCCTACACCCTATAACTTTTTGGTTTTCGGAAATATATGATTCTCTCCAAAATTGTTTACTTAGTATCCGGTGGCGCATGCGATATTTTCTATAATTTTAATGAATACTCAAAAGGTACATTTTTTTAAATAGGATTTCGTTTTTCAAGATGTAAACACCAAGAATTATTGTTTTGTAAATTAACTTTTTATACAGACATATATAATTTTTGATTTGTATTATGATTGAAGAATCAGAAATTATGAGAAAAATATCGCATGCGCTGCGGGATTTTGCGCTACAAACATTTAATATTTTCATCAATAGAAAATATAAAATCTCATAGAAAACGACCAAAAGGGACCTGAATCTCTGAAACGAATTGAGATGTGGTTTTTAAAAAAGTACAATTATATGAAAAAATGTATTTATTCTTATATAACTTATAAACAAATTTTCGAAGATTTGTTGCAATCACACTTACACTACTATTTCTATGTCACTAGCATTCACTAACTTATTTAATCTGTCAATCACATACGAAATCGTCTTCGGCCTCTTGTATTCACAAATGAAATAAAGCTTCCCGGCACAGTTCTGGTCACCCCAAAAGAGATCACGCTTCTTGGGTATTTTTATTCTGTTCACCTCAAGGCATTTTTCCACTTTACCAACGTTGTTTGGTTCCCCAACTGCCCAGTTTGTAAAATCAATGCGGGAACCTGTTGTCAGCCAGATCCAATGTTCCTCATCAGGCAATCTTGTACCTGACGTCCAGAATATGTCACTTGCTGAAGTGAAACCTATAGACAAAGTCAAAAGATGAAAATAAATATAATTGGGGGTATAAATAGATCTAGTTTAAATCATTGTTTTTAAATTTTTATCACATTGTTATCGTTCTGTTATCATTGCGATTTAAACATTTTTTTAATGTTTTCTACGACCTGTGCTAACTTAATGAGGCAATCTTTTCGCGCTATAACAAATTTATTTGCACATTATTGCAAATATTCTTCTAATAATTTGACAAATTTTGCGTTACATGATACTGAGACATAACTGTCACGATCTATTTTTGTTTTGAATATTTCTTATTATGTGGCATGCATTTTTTAACGTTTTTTTTAAATAAATAATATGAAAAAGATTGTACTTTGCAAATTATTAGAAATAAAACTAACTGCAAAACTGTTCAGCTTCGAAAAAGTTTAGCTGGAAAATAACAAATATATTATCTTAACAAAATCAAGAGAAAAAATATATTTGCTCATGTTAAACGTAACGTAGGGTTCCATAAAAAAATCAAATTAATCATGATAAAAAACTTTACATTGCTTATAATGAATAATAGTGAAAAATCACATGTAATCATGTATCAGAGATATTTGATTTTCGAGAGTAACGCAAAAGGCAATTTTTTTCAAAAACATCTGATAATACTGAAACAGTACAATAGTAAACTAGATCTTAAATTTAATGAGGAATTTAAAAATATATAGGCTGTTCCATTTGAAAAAATGTAGTTTCCGGAAATCATGAGACCCTGTATAACTGAAAATAATTTTAAATTAGTTTCATAAAACTTTTTCATATTTTATTATTGATTTTACTAGAGCTATAAAGAATCCGTCTTAATTGAGAAACACTATATAACATACCGTGATCGATGAGACTTTGTCCTAAGAAAACATTTTCATCGTTCGACGTTATACTTAATAATCTCATACCATGGTAGCTGCAAAACTGTTCAGCTTCGAAAAAGTTTAGCTGAAAAATAACAAATATATTATCAGTTTAGCTGGAAATTAACAAATATATTATCTTTTTAATTTTGCAAATATTTTTAGTAACAAACCTTTACTATAGATCCAATGTAATAGCTTTTGTCATTGAAATGAAATAGAAGTGGCATTGCAGGGACTGCGCTTTCTTCTACGACATCAGCTGTTAAAATTAAATCTGTAAACAGTGGACACAATTAGTAAAACACCCTATAAAGTACATTTATAGATTTAAGAGGATAACAGAATGGACCTAACAGTACCACTCATCATAAAATTTAGTTGTCAGTAAGTCTAGTGCCTAGATTTAAGAGAATAACAGAATGGACTTAACAGTACCACTCATCATAAAATTTAGTTGTCAGTAAGTCTAGTGCCTAGAGACTGTACTTTGTATAATCATTTTCATTTCAGTAATTTCAAGTAAAATGTTTCTTATGCGATAATAGATAGGACCAGGAACACAGAAGAAGGAAACTGAAGAAGACACTTATCTGTAAATACTAAAGATGAGATTCTTGCAGTTATTTCAATAGTTCATGAGAATTAAAAACACAGAAGATGAAAAGCAAAGACGACACTTATCTTTAAATGCTAAGATTTTCAAAAATGTAGATAACTCTCGTTAAGTGTGATACCTAAGTGTTGAAGAAAGGAGCAAATTAACAAAAATTTTAATGAACGACGGTGGAAAGTGAAATGAAAACAAAAAAAGATTTTGCTAACATAAAAAAATTAAATGAGAGCGATGAAAATTTAATCGGGCGTAAAATTTATAAAATGTATTAACCACACTAGATAATTAGAAAACTTGAAGTAGGTGATACTGAAAATACTGTGGTAGACAAATATGTGAAAATAGTCAGGAAATGGTAGTACAATTATTGCTTAAATTTAAATAAGAAAAAGCTCTGCACTTACCCTTTATCCAATTTGTGTCATTCATTATAGGAACAGGTAACCCACTTCCAAACAAAAATAAGAAGCACAATACCCAGCTTCCCATCCCTGACATTTTAATTTCTAAATTAATTGTTTTACTTCAGTCAATTATAATATATATAGGCATTTTTATCTTATAAGACATTGTTTGTAAACGATTATCATATTGGACTAGGGGAAAGACACAAAATGTTTGTTAAACTTTAGTGCATAACTTGTCGACTGGTATTTTCCGAATATTATACATGATGCACATCATCATTTACCCTTATCTTTTTGGGTCATAGGTTAGGAATACAATTTATAGGAATTTCTTAATCAGAGTTTACGATTCTGAATGTACGCAGAACAGAACGAACGAACGAACTTAAGCATATATTGGAATTTAAGACACGTTCTCCTTCCCTGGAAAAAGATTATGTTGAAACGAAAATGAATCATATTTTATATTTCTTAAAATTAGTAATATGTAGTATACGTAAAATTAGTTTGTAAACATAAGAAACAATGTTAATACGCCTAAACAGTGTCGGAATGGCTATTTTAGGGTCTCTCAGAGAATTTCGTGGAAGGCCTCTCATTGTATTTTAACAATGCTTAAACGG
Organism: Anoplophora glabripennis; assembly: GCF_000390285.2. Taxonomy (NCBI): domain Eukaryota; kingdom Metazoa; phylum Arthropoda; class Insecta; order Coleoptera; family Cerambycidae; genus Anoplophora; species Anoplophora glabripennis. The sequence continues at coordinate 267,574 of NW_019416579.1, read as the reverse complement.
CCCGAACGGAAATTCGATAATATTCGAAAATATTCAGGATTTGTGTGCGGTATGCCAGCTAGGCTAACGGTTAACTCTATAAACTATTTTACAATTCATTTGTCAGTAGGATCGCTGCCTTATGAGATACTCTATTTAAAATATATAATTATAAAATATGGTCATCGTACCTAATTATACTTATTGTTTATCATGTTTCGTTGGAATTCCTCAAAATATCTAATATTGAAGTGATAAGAAACGATCAGAAATGTTGTAGATGATTTTATATTTAGAACATAGTAATATTACACTAAGTAAATTAAGAAGCATGCCTACATACCTGCTTATAAACTGATCTTTATGTAAAATTACATATTATCATTTTGGTGTCACAGTGGTAGGTACAAGTAAAATTACGTTACGCATGTAATTTTACACCTTCTGTATAATTCACCCAAAATATAAATTTACATTATCGATATATACGACACCTAAAGTGTTATTATATTAATTGTAAGAATCAGAAAAACTACTATTTTAAGAAGAAAAAAATCTAGATATTATTATCTCGTAATATTTTTAGAAAATTTTTTTCTTTACATACCTATTTAAATATTTTTCCAAGAGAGGTTTCGTCCGACTTGAAGGAAAAATAACATAGCATGAACTTAAGAAGATTTATTAATACATTGAATGAACACAATATTCTTTAGAGTAAAATATAATTTTCAGAATTATACCTAAAGATAAGTAATACAGAATATTATTTAAAACAATTAATTAAACAGCTTTCTTAAAATAACAGTACAATGAAAAACTAAAAATATATATAAAATAATCTCTGTAAAGAACCTTCGTACTTGTTTAAAGGACGAAGTATATATCGAGCGTTCAAATAAAAACGTGGTCAAGTTGGTTCTGAAAATTTGGACGTAGGGCGTAGCGTATAGCAAATGCACTTAAACGTCATCTGTCAAAGCGCTATATCGCCGCTATCAATTTGAATATTTTCGTTTTAAAAAGCGTTTAAAATGGTGTTTTCTCAAGAACAAAACGTGTTTATCATAGTCCTACTTTAGAAATGGACGCAAGATTGATGGAATATGGAAGTATTCTATTGAGGAATGTTTCATAGAATTTCAAAATCAATTTCCCGGCGTTGTTGAGTACAAAATTTTTCAAAGTGCAGTTCAGCGTTGTGTTAATGTTTTTCGTGAAACGGGCAGTGTAACAAGAAAAGAAGGAAGCGGCCGACCTAAAAAGCGGACTGAAGAATTAAAAGAAAATGTCCAACAAATAATGGAAAATGCGCCAAGAACTTCTGTACGTGTGTGTTCTATCACAAATGGTGGGAGTATCAGTCGGTACCTGCCACACAGTGTTAAAAAAAGATTTGCATTTGTTCTCCTATCGTTTAACTTGTCAGCAAGAACTTCATGAAGTTGATTTTCCGCGACGGGCTGTATTTTGTGAATGGTTTTTAAACAACTACGGTGAACTTCATAATATCACCTTTTTTTCTGATGAAGCCTGGTTTCATTTCACTTTCCGCAGCTCCTTTAATTGTTTGTTATTGTTATCACGATTATTTTTTAAAATAAAGTTATATAGTCATTAACGTTATTGAAACTGACAGCTGCTATACAGCTCGTTGAGAAATGAGGTTAAGTTGGTCGCTATAAGCTACTCCCTACGTCCAATGTGTCAGAGCCAACTTCGACCACGTTTTTATTTGAACGCTCGTTATTTAATTTTACACACCTTTTTTATTGACGTCTTTGCCCTTCGACGTTTAAATAAAAAAATGAGCTACCAAAGGCGTTTTCAGACCCTAAAAACCGTATAAAGCTTGCATTAATCTTAGACTTCTTGCTATACTTAGCTATGAGGGCTAATTAAATAAACAACATGTACAGGGTGAGTCAACGTTGTGGCAAAGTTGATTAATCGTTAAATTATAATTGAGGCGAAATATTTCAAAAAAAAGGTTGGGGGGGGGTCAAGAAATGCACATTTTAGAAATAATTTGACTTATACAGGGTGATTTGTTTTCGGAGGGCTGACTAAAGTTGTATTTTTTAATTGGAACACCCTGTATTTGAGTGGATACTCGTTTTTTGAGATACAATTTAAGGAATCATCACACTTGTACTAGGTTCACCGTAAATTCTGAAGTGGTTAGTGTTTATAAATGTCATACAGGGTGTTCACAAATTCGTACCAAATAATATCTTTTTCGTAGGCAAATATTTTGTTTTTTTCAAATGGTACACTGTATTTTTTGAGGGGATGTGAACGACCTTCTCAAAATGTACAATTTTCATAATAGGTATTCTATAGGTTCCTCATATTTCATGACATTTTTCGCAATTTCTTAATTTTTAATTTTTTACCATAAATAGCGTCGATGTATTAGGGCTAAAGCGTTGAAACAAAAGAGCATTGCTTAAAATGTATCTTTTTTTTGCAGAAAAGAACAATGATCCTAAATGATGCCGCTTTCTCGTTCTTATTGAAATTTTAGTGAATGAGACATCATACAGTAAGAAAAATTCTGACCAATTTTTATCCACTAAGAGAACATTTTGTTCCTGTTTCTTTTTAAGTATCAACTTTTGGACTAGGGTAAGCTTGGCTATATCGCATTATATTTTCTTCAGGAATCTACTCTCGCTCTCTGTCTTATTAATTTTGGAAAACCTTGTATAATACAGGATGGTATACGGTGTACGTGTAATAAAAATAAGTTAATTCCTACAGATTGTTCAAAAGATATATTCAAAATTACTTCTATTGAACGTTCATGGGTAAGTTTATCTATGTTTGATCTATAATTTTTTTAGTGATCATTCCATATTGATTAACGTTGCCCCATTCTGCCATTACAGTCGTACGCTTCATCCTGAAATACCCCGTATAAAGCTCACGAGGCATCGCAGAGCTTTAAATCATGTTAACTTCAGGCCAATTGCGTCTTCAAGTTTCCCTTTTAAAGATTTACCGCGTAAATAGTCGTCAAAATATATTCGTCCTATGGCAACAAATAAGATTGTATCTGACAAATAATAGGCTGGTCTTTATGCGGCGTTAAAAAGATTTATGACATCGTTCCTTGCTTTGGCAAGTGCGAATTTTCCCATATTTATTACGCAGGATAATATAGCCAACCTTTCTAAATACCACTCGAATACAGCAGAATGTGTAAGGCCGAACAATCCATCATTTGATTGTTCGTTGAGGAGAGCCGTGCTCCCTGAAAAGTGGACTGATCCATAACTATTATTACTTCGAATATGAACAAATTTATGAAAAGTACTTGAAATGCAAGTCGAAATCTACGTAATGTTCAAACATTGGCTCCCTATAGTCGTTCGGATTCGGCAATTTTAGGTTTGCGGAGAATCCTCTTGGAAAGCGTCTTATTTTAACACCATCTACGTCATTGACACGTTTTCTGTTAACATATATGTCCCCGGATGCGGTACCACACCCTTGTAAAAATTTTTATTGCTGATTTTTCCAGAAAAAATTATTCTTGATAAAAGCTTTTGCTTATCTTGGGAATCCATGGGCAGTAACCAAATGTGTAATAAAACCTACAGTGCGTCCAAAAAATTTCAAAACGTAAAATTGCCTTTAATTTTTGTTTTCGTTAAAAACTGTGTTTGATAAAGTTGTTCCAGAATTCAAGAAAAGCTTAAACACGGGGTTTAGTCAAAAAAGAAGAAGAATCACATTTTGCAAATAATAAGACGCCGCAATTTTTAATTATCTTACATACCATATAATTACCAAGGAATTTTTCTTTATTATAAGACTATTATTACAATGTTTTTAAGAAGGTAAGAGGATTTTACAGTAGAAGTGGAAGTTGCTATGGACAACGGCAGGTAAGTGAGGTAACTTACCTAGGGAAAAAGTCTCAAAATGATTTCACTGCTCCATTTCAGTCACCTTAGGCTCAATATTATCTGACTGATCCATTAAAACAGCATGATGCGACGAACTACTAGAACCTGGAGTTGACGTATTATTGTAAAGAATCCTGTTGGCTATTTTATATTTGTGACTTAAAGTGTCAGCAACATAACTTTCTACAATTGTGGTAGTCCACTCACCATGCCTCTTGATTGCTAATACTCCTATATTAGCCAGTAACGTTGCCGATGTTCTTCGGAATGAATGGCCTGTATATGTTTCAGGATGTTCTAGTTTCAAAAACTGTGCAATCTTATTAGGAATCATAGAAAGGGCCGACTGGTTGGTTTTAATTGGTTTAATTTTGATCTCAGTTTTAATTTCCTATTTAATCTTGATACATTTCTTGAGAATTTCTAGGTGATCCAGACGAGAAGTAATTGTAAACGTACGTGACATACCATTTTTAGAATCTGGAATTGTAACTACAATAATATCATCGAAATTTTTTAAATTGACGTTGGCCAAACTAAGTTTGCATAATTAATCAGAACGGCATGATCCTGCAATGCCTAAGACCGTCACTACCTTCATTAGCAAATATATGTTACCGGATGCCTGAAAGAGAAAATCGTTGACTTGTACTTGTATAAACGTTTGACTTTTTAGGTGTATAGCCGTCATATCATTATTACGTTGCAAAAATGTTCTCAGCTTGGGGTATTTTGACCCGGACCCATGTTCATATGAACTTTTTTACTTAGTTTTGATCATAGAATCGGCCTGTTCAGGGTTGGCAGCTAATTATGAGACACCCCGTATAGCGAAAAAAAATTTAGAAGAAAACTAATATTTCAACAAGACGGATACCCTGCACGTTCCACACTTCTAGTGCGAAACTGACTTTACCTTCACTTCCCGAACAAGTGGATCGGATGCTATGGACCTTTGGACCTTGGCCTGCACGGGCACTCGACTTGTCCCCATTAGATTATTTGTTATGAAGATATCTAAAGCCAGTACAAGACAAGGACTTTGTGGTTATCATTAAAATTCCTAGCAGCAATATTCATAATCAGATATTTACTCAAAGTTGCAGATATATTACTACGCTAATGTGTCAATCAAGTGGTTGGTATCAATAGAATGAGAAAACTCCAAAAGAAATTGTCGCAACTAAAAGACTATATGGGTCACAGTGTCGCTTTCTGGGACGATTTTGACTGATTCTAGGGCAGATATTACCTTTGTCAAAAGATATAGAGGTTAGAAGGCTACTTTAGCGAAAACTTACACTGAATAGGTACTCTATCGAGAATAAATTCATGTTTCATATGAAAACTGTTGATGTTTCTGATTCGGTTGCTGCGTCAGGATCAATACTGTATAAAATATAGAAAAATAATCCTTACATCATAATTGTAGCATCAGAACAAGATATGATTTTAAGAAATTATCTTGCCTCTACGTCTGGAGTAAATTTGGTCCCCTGTAATAATGGGAACCTAAACATGCAATTTCTCAGAATAGTAGTTGTAAAATTTGTTGAACTATAGTCCAATGAAATTAATAAGTAACAGCTATATAAAAAGGACTTTTATATTCTGGAATAAAATATACTTACTATAAATGTTTTGGCTTCAGTTAACTAAAGTGTGTTTTCTTGACATTAAGGAAAGAAAATTAAAATGTCAACAAATGACAACAAAGTAACTATTTTAACTTTCTTTTAAAGGATTTAGTCTGTCCTCTATCGCACGCAATACCCTGCGTAAGTATTCGGCAAATGATAGTAATCCGGAGAAATGTTTGAAATAAAGGTGACTTGCTTTCCATTCAATTAAAGGGCTAATTTCATTGCAGGCACTAATCAAGCTGTGTCAGGCTAGGGCAAGGCAATTTTATCAGAAAGAATAATTTGTTTCGTAATGAGGGTGTAACATTTAAGTAATTTTCACAGATTAAGGAATGCAAATGTAATGGAAATCCCAACATTCTGTATAATAGCCGAGGAGTGAGCCTAAATTAATTTGGAAACGAGTTTTTAGTCTCTGAAGATAGATCTAGGTTAGAAGTGTACCATCTATATCAAAATATTATACTAGGTTGAAATAAATAATATTAGGAGAACGTGGAGGAATATCGACCACATCGAGTAACGTTACCCACATTGAAAATAAAAAAAAAATGTTAATTTCAGTTGCCAGTGCTGATATTGAAATATTTTATTAAAGAGACATTTGTGGAGAAAACTGCATAATAATGATTAAACTCTGTATTTGTTTTACAACAGAAACAGTTTCCAAATTAATTTTAAGTAATAAGTAGCGCTGTCAGAACTGAGCCGCGGGACATAGTCGTACGCATTATTTATTAAAAATCAACAAATTAAATTGTCTATAATACACCACCATAAACACCAAAGGATAGGAATTAATTACGCAACATCCGTACGAAACAAAGCAACAATATACTAACGTGACGTGAACTGAAAAGCATTCTGAGGCAGCGTATGTGTCGGTTGACCCATTTGGCATGCCATTGAATTGTGGCTCCCTCTGACAGCCTTAGTAATAAGTTTTAACTATTCAAATACCTATATTTGAAAGGTAGATACACAAAAACAATAACAAATCATTAAAAAAATTCGTATAAATATATTTTGCATTGTTATATAGAATGAAAAAAGATATAAAACTTATATATAAAAGTTTTATTTAACGAAGGTGCAAATGATAATTTTCAAATATGAAGATTGAAGAGTGTAGTATCTAGAACGAAAAAGGGTACCAATGTCAAATCTTTTTTGTTTTAAAAGTTTTCTGTTACGTGTCTTTTTGATTTACTCGTGCTATGCAAGACTATACAGGGTGTCCCGAAATTCATGCAACAAAATTTGGTCATAGATTCTTAAAACAAATTTAGGGGACCCGTATTTTTTCTTTTTGCCAACTGGCCCCCTCTTTCAGAGTTACAGCCCCCTGAAATCTGCCCCTAAGAAGACTTTTTTATTTCTCAAAACCATGTTGTACGAGAATCATTAAATTTGGTACATAGGGGTTTTATGACATGTGGAATCTCACAGTGCTACGCTTTTTGAAGAGAAACCCCCTTAAGGCACTTTTTTGTGGACCCCCTTATCTTTGGAACCAGAAAAATTTGGTCGCAAATTAGATTTTTTTTTTAATTATTAGTCAGCTAGAAAGCCATTGAAATTAGAAATTTTTTGTCTCTTGATATTTGTTTCGAAAAACGCAATGTTTTTAAGGAAAATGACGATATGCATTTGATCACATTTTAACATTTTTTTCAAAAACATTGCGTTTTACGAAAAAAGTATAAAGGGACAAAAAGTTTCTAAATTTAATGGTTTTCTAGTGGACTGATAATTTTTAAGAAATTTAAATATGCAACCAAATTTTTTTGGCTCCAAAGACAAGGGAGCCCACGAAAAATTGTCTTAAGGGGGGTTCCCCGCCAAAAAACGTAGCTCCATCAGATTCCATATGTCATAAAACCCTTGTGTACCAAATTTAGTGATTCTTGTACAACAGGGTTCTGAAGTATCTAAAAATATATTATTCTTAGGGGCGGACTTCATGGAGCTGTAACTTCGAAAGAGGGGGCCACTTGCCAAAAATAAAAAATATGGGTCTCCTAAATTTGTCTTAAGAATCTGTGACCAAATTTTATTGCATGAATTTCGGGACACCCTGTATAGGGTGATTCTAAAATATACAGAGTGATTCACATTTTGTGATTAGAACTTTTGTCATAGATAGAGCTCATCAAAATAATGTCATTTTGAAGTATAGACTTTTACTTCCAACGGATTCCTTTTAGAGATATAAACTTTTATAAAAACGTTTTTTGTATTTAGTATAAAGTGTACGAATGAAAAGCTCTATCGATTTTATAAATTATTGTGAAAATAGATCAATCATAGGCGTCGGTAAGGGGCTCTGATAACCCCTATTTTTAGTATAATTTCTACGCCACCGGAAAATTTTCAAATTTAATGTATTTTTTTCACATTGCGGTTTATTCTACAGCAAAAAGATCTCTTGCTATTTTTAAATTAAATGCTTGATTTTTGAGAAACATGGATTCTTATGGATTGATTACAATTAATTAGGTAAACAGGGTAATGATTGAAGTATGTACGACAGACACTATTTAAAATAATTAAGAAGGGGTCCAGAATATATCAGTTATGTATTAATATTTTAAAGTTACATCTAAAACTATATTTTTTATTTTATTACATAAAGAAACTGTTGTAGGTGGCACAGATATTTTGAAAAAAAAATCCCATGCTCCTTGAAGGTGTTTCTTAGAATAACAATTGTTTATACGTATTTTGACATTATTTCTCAGTCATTGACTTTACGTTGCATTATTAAATTGTTACTTCTGTTTCTTAATAGGGGTAATCAGAGCTCCTTACGGACGCCTATGATTGATGTATACATACACTTCAGACTAAATATAAAACAAATGGCTTTCATAATTTAAGAAAGAATAAATAAAAACCAAAAAAAAAATTTTTTTCCAGATCTTATATCTCTAAAGGGAAACCTTTGTAAGAAAAAGTATATACTTCAAATTAACATTATCTTGACGAGATCTATTGATGGTTAAAGTCTTAAGCATAAAAAGTGAATCACCCTGTATAGCCAACGCGACACAGAGGAAACCAGAAGTGAGAAAAGGTTATTTGAACCTAATTTACCGTATACCAAAATGCATCCTTAAAAAATTATAGCCTCTCCTACGGACTTTTTTTTCAAATTTGGTCAATAAAGTGAGAATAAACTATTTTCAAGGTGTATTGGTAATTTAGGAGCACTGATCTTTTATTTCATTTCCCATTTTGTTGTTCCATTCTGGGTTTTGATTTAAATGAAAGTTTAAGGAGCTGTAACTCCTTCTAGCTTCCACTATATCCTGTCGACTTATTATTCGGTATTTACATAATTTTTTATGTTTAATTTTGAAACGTGTTAACGTATTCATTGAAATTGTTTTGAAAAATTGTAGTTTCTGATGTAAAGTAAATAAAAAAATTGCTGTTATGCATTTTACTCCAAGAAATTTAAAATAAATTGACAAGAGTAATTTTATTTCATAAATGGGTGTTAATAAAATATGTATGAGTATTTAAAAAAATAGTCCTAGACGTAAAAGTATTAGCATGATAAGTACTATGAAGTAATGCAACGAATATTCGCATTTACGAATATTCACATATTTTTTGGCATTCGCATTCGCATTCGCAAAATTCTTGAGAATATTTTGTGAATATGAATTTCAGTAAAAATCGTATATTTTAAATGTGAAAATAATATTAATTAAGACACAGAAATATTAATTTCTTAGCAGTTTTATTAGAAAAGTCTTTTCTTACTTCTTGTTTTTTTAATAACTTTAGTTTTTTCTCTAATGTAACCTTGCAATTATATCTTTTATCAGACATTACTTTAACATCAGGTAATAAAACTGAATATTCGCATTCACATTCGCGAATATCTGCTAAAGTTATTTGTATTCGCACTCGTCAAAATCTAAAACTTGACATTCGATTTTCAATAAAGGCAGGTGCAAATAATCTGTTATATTTCAATAATAAACATTTTTATATACGTATAATTAATAACCACAACTTAAATACGCTCATGTATATTTTATATTAAACAACAATCTTGTTTCATCGATAAGAATCAGTTTCACAGTTTATGAAAATTGTCACGAAGTTTTCTGTTAATTAAAATTATAAGAGACAGGTAGTGATGGATTAAATTTACCATAAACTGTAAGCATTTATGGATTATGTAGTTTTTAATCTTAAATTAAGCAATTTATGATCAAATGGTTTGTTAAAACTAGACATTCCTTGTGATATATTGCGTTAAGCTAGCATGAAACCATAAATTATGTATTCATTAGTTCCAGTTAATGTTGCAGCGGGAGGAAGTTTACCTCCAACGGAAATATTTTCTTTTATTTTCCAAATTCAAATAACCGTTATTTATTATAGTTACCTGAATAAGCAACTTTAAATCTTGTCACGTGAAGGAATTTTATTTTGCCGAGGCAAATTACAAACTTGGAGATCCTAGTGAGAGGATTAAGTTTCATCTAAAATGTTTTTTTGCTGATTTTATTTTGCTGGAAAAAATAATACTCAATAATTCGCAATGTATCTGTTACACTAAATGGAAAATTGCGTATGTAAATTTATATGTCTCGTTCCTTTACAAAGATAAGGCTAATGCATATACAGTTTTAATTTTTATGACTAAAAAACAATCAGTCGCGAAAACGATGATTTTTTTGTTTCCATTGTTCTCATTTTCAAAATTTTAATTCTGAAAATAAATGAAATTCAAATGAGTGGTAGTGCTTAAATTAATAGGAAGTATTACCTACTAGAATTTCTCAGCACGAGATATTTTGAGTTATAAAAAACTAAATTTATAACGTCAACCGTATTGGCGCAAATTGTTATTTAATTCAATTTATACTCAAATAAAAGAAGTAATAAAATGCCAAAATAAATAATTGCGGATAAAAGAGCCGTATATATTAATATAAGTTGCATCTTTGAAGGAACATGTTAATTTTAGTGAGATAAGTTAAAATGTTATGAGACGTAGGTGTCTTGATTATTAAAGATACTTCACTGGAAAAATATTATTCTAGTAATCCATAAAAAACTTACTATTTACTTTCCTACTTCTTTTTACGTTATAGGTATTTAAAAGTCAGATTATAATGTAAAAATATTTTAAAAAATTAGAAAGAGGGACGACGCCTTTACAAGATACGACATTACCCATGAGATATATACCTATATAACGAGCGTTCAAATAAAAACGTGGTCGAAGTTGGCTCTGACACATTGGACGTAGGGAGTAGCTTATAGCGACCAACTTAACCTCATTTCTCAACGAGCTGTATAGCAGCTGTCAGTTTCAATAACGTTAATGACTATATAACTTTATTTTAAAAAATAATCGTGATAACAATAACAAACAATTAAAGGAGCTGCGGAAAGTGAAATGAAACCAGGCTTCATCAGAAAAAAAGGTGATATTATGAAGTTCACCGTAGTTGTTTAAAAACCATTCACAAAATACAGCCCGTCGCGGAAAATCAACTTCATGAAGTTCTTGCTGACAAGTTAAACGATAGGAGAACAAATGCAAATCTTTTTTTAACACTGTGTGGCAGGTACCGACTGATACTCCCACCATTTGTGATAGAACACACACGTACAGAAGTTCTTGGCGCATTTTCCATTATTTGTTGGACATTTTCTTTTAATTCTTCAGTCCGCTTTTTAGGTCGGCCGCTTCCTTCTTTTCTTGTTACACTGCCCGTTTCACGAAAAACATTAACACAACGCTGAACTGCACTTTGAAAAATTTTGTACTCAACAACGCCGGGAAATTGATTTTGAAATTCTATGAAACATTCCTCAATAGAATACTTCCATATTCCATCAATCTTGCGTCCATTTCTAAAGTAGGACTATGATAAACACTTTTTGTTCTTGAGAAAACACCATTTTAAACGCTTTTTAAAACGAAAATATTCAAATTGATAGCGGCGATATAGCGCTTTGACAGATGACGCCTACGTCCAAATTTTCAGAACCAACTTGACTACGTTTTTATTTGAACGCTCGTTATATATTTTTGTAGTACTCGTAGGTGCCTAAATTCAATTCAATTGTGATACAAAAAATAACTCAAAAATGACTCGTTTCCCGTTAAAATGGTCATTTTTCTTTGAAGTATAATAGAAATCAAATGTATTGATCGAAATAGTGGTACAGAAATTCTTAAGCTCTTAGTGGCAGTCTCCCCAATGTCTCCGTCACTGATTAACGTAATTAATTAATTTAGTAAATTTTTACCTTTACTTTATTCAATTACTACCCCGAGTTTAATCAGTCTATGCCAAATAATATCTTCAAAGATAAAATATCTTTTTCGAAATTCTAAACTTACTATATCCCGAAAGACATAAATTCATAAAAAGAATCACACTTAAAATTAGTTACACCCTGTATAATATAAAATTTACTATACATCAGTAATAATGAATTATGAAAAATAAAGCGTTCGCTGTTTACTTACATTTACTTGAAATAGTAGAAAATCTAATTATCTAAAACAACGATACCGGTTATACAAAGTCATTCGTATTGATTTAGTCATTTAATATTACGGTTTTATTTGTTTTTTAGTTTTTGTTGTGTTTGTTCATTTACTGACTAATAGCAGCAAAACTAATTAAATTCTAACGCCTATGTTATGTGTACTAACAAAGGAGGATGGAACAATATTTCAACACTACCAGCCAGAGTGGAGGGTGATTTTTGCTGCAGGACATTGGCATTACGAAATTGCGGGAGGATAATGCCTTATTTCAGTCAAAGGATGATTCAGTAAGCCATGAGTAGAATACCTTCTAAGGATAGTGTTTTGTTGGGACCAAAGAAATGCTGAAATAAATATCAGAATATAACTTTGAAGAAAGCTAAATGAATATATTGTAACGAATTGGAAATGTACACAAAGAATCACGAATGAAAAGTTACCTGACCGAACTTTGGATCATATATAAAAATTAACTATTATTATAGCAACAACAAAATAGTAGAAAATTGTGAATATAAAATAAGTAACAATTAAGGAGATCACATAGTATAAAAATAATAATTTTAATTTAATTCACAAGTACAAAATAAATTTTTTAAAAGAATGCATGACATCGACACTTGTTAACACTCAGTACATTGAGAAAACATAATTTAAACCTAGAGTGACGTATATTAAATAAAAGCTCAAAATCTATAGATGAATCTGGTATACAAATCCTGGAAAGACGAGTAACTACATAGAAGATATCTCAATTGAACTTAAGTCATAGTATGAAATTTATTATCAGTTGTCAAATTAAATTATAATTCTCACAAATCTCAAAATTAAAGTTGGCTTTACAAGTACCTGGAGATGACCTATAAAAAAACATAAAATAAGGAATATTTTAATAATTAGTGATAGAATTGTATGTTAAAATAAAAGGACATTTGTCAAAAATGTATTAGTTATAAGGAGTGTAGTGAAAAGTGTTGTTAAAAAAGGGACATCCAAGGACTGAAAATTCTGTGAAGGGACCTTAAGCAAAATTAGGACCAGAAAAATCCAGCAAAGATAAAAAACAAAAGTTTATTGATTGGTTACGGCTTGGGTTTTTGGGAGAATGCAGAGTAGGGAGGCAGCTCCAAGAAATTTAAATTTGTACAAGAAAGAAATAGTCAAGTAAGAAAATTAAACTTACCAGAAAAGTTAAAAGTTTGTTTGTTCTCAAAACCACAAGAAAGAAATTTGCCATCAAAAAGAAAATTTCCGTTACCAGTTGTAAGCAGTCCAGAGAGATTTCCAGTTGCCCCACAAATGGTATGCAAAACATCTACGCAGTTTCCAACAAGGAAAAATGCAAGCTAGCGAATACCAGGTACCTAAAATAAAAATAAAGTGCACTATAAACAAAACAGATAGATATAACCTATAAATAATACTTTTCTGTCGCATCAAACCTTAGAAAAAGGATGCAGAATAAACTATAGAACTTACCTGAATAAAAATAAATACAAGCCAAATAATCATATTTTTAAAAACTTCACAAAGTCCAAGAGCTCGAACCAATTTATCATTAGGGGCAGCCATGTTTAATTAGAGTTGAATTTTCTGTCAATAAACAAGAAATTATGCCCTGTATGATAGGCAAAATGCAATACAAGGAGATGTACTAAAAATTGAATAATTTAAATTAATTCTTAACAAAATAAAATTTTTCTTAAATTAAAAAAACAATCCTTGTATTGTATTTAATTGTATTAGATTAGAAAAGATAACAAAATTAATAAAATATTCTTTATTTTGTTAAGGAAGATGTTCATAATTTGAGTTACAAGTTGCAAGTTTTAAGTCAGCCCTCAAAAATTTTGGAATAAAGATTGTATTAAAGTTTAATCTCTATTTTTTTTAATCGTACTTGTTTGTGTATTAAAATTAATAGAACCGACTCCTGAGATCACTAACAACAACAACAAGCATCTAACATCAGCTAGCAAGGGAAAAATTAATGTACACGGTGAGACAAAGAAAGGTTTGTATTTAACAATCAGCAGCTAACCAACATAAAAAAAAATATTTACACAAGCAAAACAAAAAACACAACACACAACACAAACAAACACAACTTTGGCAAAAATATTACTACAATTTTGACAAAATATATTTCACAACAATATGTATAAATCAAGTTTAATAGTAACATGTATTACATGAATAGGTATATGTATGTTTTACATGTATTATTGTACCTGAGACTTTTTTACTGAGCATGCTGCACAGTAGATTTTAACAGGTGAACATTTGTCCCCTTGTAAGCAATATTATCAATGACATATTTTGATTTATTTCACAATTAACTGGATTGTCATCTGATTGCACTTCATTAGTTTTTCAAACAATGTAACTTGTTTGTTAAATAATTATTTAAATCGGCGCTCACAGTCTGTTCTCTTAAATAATACTGCTTCAAACTTCAAGTTAATTAGCTGTGGAATTCCACAAGGATCCATACTTGGACCTTTACTATTTACTTTCTATACTTCCGAATTTTGCAAAATATTTAAGTCTTGTAAGTCACATTTTTGCAGTCGATACACAACAATACTATTCGTTCAGCGGAAATGATACACAAATTGCGTGTGAGAGAATAAATCAGGATTTGGAGGCATTGTTGAAAATATCTGAACAATTTTGTTTAAGTATCATCGCAACAAAATCCATAATAATGCTTTTTGGTAGGAGATCTGCTTGTGGTAGACACTTTAAAGATATCGCTATCTGTGTGGGTAATGATAAAGTATATGGACCTGCTATCCTCAAAATTGAACAGCGTCGTTTGCAATTGGTTCAAATTCATGTGATAGATTTGGTTGTGGCTTACGTAAGTTTGACCATGTTTCTGGTCATATGAAACAACTCGGTTGGTTGAATATGGAGCAGCATCGTTTGGCACATTGTTGCATTTTTTATCATAAAATAATTATCTCTAAGCAGCCTATACATCTTTACAGGAAAGTAAGATTTAGAACTGATATTCATAATATTAATGTACCTACGTAATAAAAATAATTTAACAACACCTCAACATAAAACTACTCTGTTTCGATCTTCATTTACTTATAATGTTGCAAAGATCTATAACAAAATTTCGGCAGGTATTAAGATGTTATGCACAACTTCTTATTAAATATATATTACTTCACAATGTGTTGTCGTAGTCATGGCCCTGATAAGTCATGGCTTGAGTGGAGGAACGCATGTAACTTAATGTTGCGTGAATGCGAACTCTGCCTTTTGCAGCATATTTGTATATGATAAGTTATATTTTATAATTTTATATTATTAGTTTAATCTTGTTATAACTATTTGATGCAATAAAAACTTTTTATTATTAAACATTTTTATTTAAATAGTCTATAAAAATGAAATACATTTACAACAAAATATTCAGGGAAGGGATACCTGATGAACAAACTTATTAAGCGGTTTAGCCTTTTTGTCAAGAATACTTTGTGTGGAATTTCAGAATTGCAGCACAACAAACGTACTGTCTAACTTATTTATGAATTATTACAATATTCTCTCATACTACAATATAATGCGTTGATTACTATTGGAAATATTTTGCAAAATTCGTTAAAAAATTTTTTGATTTTCTTGCATCTTAGAAACAGAAGACACAGATCATAAGAAGAAATCTACTAATTTATTACTTCACTGTTAACCCTATAATTTATTGTACGTTATTATGATATACACGTCATCGTCATTGTCTTTCACTTTGAATCGTTCTATATTATACAGTTATATGTATATTGTTCCCCTGGATGACGTCACGGTTCTTAGAGGGGTAAACTTACGAAGATGGCATTTCGAGTCAAATACTTATACCAACCATCAATCCTGTGTCACTCTCTACTTGAAGAAAATGTTCTGGTTTGCTAATCAATTTAATGTGGTGACTGAATGAATATTAATATAGTCTAAAAAAATTTGATGCAGACTTTCAGTATTTCGTGTTTGTAAATTGACGTAACAATTTTAGATTAACAACACGCAATTCATTATTTGGGGTCACTTTATTTGCGATATGATTTATGTCTCTTGAAATAAGCAAATATGTACATTATTTGGCGTAATATAAGCATGTTAAAATATATCTGTCAACAATTTTCGAAAAGTTGTAAGTAGATATTTTATATATAATATAGTGAACTTTCTAAAATATGGTTTCTGAAATATCCACTTAATTGTTCCTTGAGTAGGGTTTATGGAAATTAATACAATACGTACGATATTTGTTGAGATAGAATTCCAAGATGATCCTTGCGTCAGTTTCGTGGAATTAACTGATACCCGAGGTAGAAAAACATTAAGGGCGTGGCGTTCATCGTAGCAGCTTGCAGTGCATACTGTGTTTTGCAGTTAAGAGGGCATGTTTCTTTGTGTAATTTCTTATTAAAATAAATCAATGGAGGTGAAAAATAAATGTAAAGAATTTAATTCCCAGTTGAAGAGTATCGTGTTTAATATGTATAATTATTTTAAGACATTTTTCCAAATGAACTTGTAGCTGCTACAGGAGTATCTTTAGCCACTATAGGAGAAACCTTAAGTAAAAATGTTGAGTTAAAAGCTCAAAACAAGGGTGAAGTAAAATTTTGTTCTCCTAAAAAATGAAATAAGAAAAAGAATATGTACAAAAACCAATATACAGAATGGAAACAAAATGATATTAGAAACACGATTTATAATTCTCACAAAACGGAAGGATGTCGAGTTACTCTAACACAATTACAAGAAAAATTAAGTACGGAATACGACTTTTCCGGAAAACGTATCTCCCTGTACACCATTATTAAAAAACTTCGATTCAGGTGGGAGAAAACGAAGAACAATCAGCGGGTGATAATAGAGGAGACTGATATTAGCGCTATAAGGTTGAAGTATCTGGACAAAATTAAGTATTATAATAGCCAAGATAGGCCAACCGCCTTTTTAGATGAAACACATTCACGCTGGCCATACTAGTTCCAACAGATGGACAGATAATACCAGTATTGCTATACACCATATCTAAAAGTAATCGATTAGCTATTGTTCACGCAGATGGTGAAATGGGTTTTATCTCTGTTGATTTTAAATCTGGGACCAAATCCCGAAACCATCACGACATAAACTCGCAAAATTATGAGAAGTGACTTACAGAGAAATTGATTCCAAATTTCCCCCTGAATTGTGTTGTTGTAACTGATAATGCACCACATCATTATGTACAAGTACCTACAGAAAGCTCCTACCTGCAACTCAACACAAACAGACATGATATATAGATAGAAAACGGGCATGTAGCTTTGAGGCTACATGCTTATTTAAATCCGATTGAAATGATATGGGATGAAGTTAAAAACAATGGAGCAAAGAAAAATGTTTTATTTAAATTAGAAGCTGTGAAAACTCTGACTGAAGAAGAATCTGCAACAGTTACTGTCGAAGACTGGATGAAAAGTTGAAGAAAATTAAAAACGAGATTCGAATTGATGTGGTAGTAGAAAACTTGATTTATAACAGCGTGTTTATAACTGTATTATCTTCTAATTTATTTATGATTTGTACTCTACTGTACTTTAAAAGAAATAAAAATATATTTTAATCCAAAAAATCCATTTTATATACATACATTTTATATACCTTATATATTTCAATATTCTGAAAATAAATTATTATAGTAGTTCCTATAATAGAACTTTATTGGCTTATTCTTTCCTTGGAATTCTGTCACAATATTGTACGAACTTTATTTAAATGATTGTTTTTAGATACATTCTTAGGACGACATCGGTTTGTCACAGACACTCTCACCTACATAAATAAAATCAACAAATCATCTAAAAATAAAATGATATAAAAATGTAATCAAGTACTTTGTTAACGTTACAGAAAATTAATAATGGTCACACGCATACATAATATTTTATAACAAAATACAAATTTTTATTTAATTTTCAATTCAGATTATCATATTGAACTTAAATTTTCGAAATTTTTATGTATTTTTTCTTTCAGCTTACAAAGACGACAACTACGATTTTTTGCCTATATATCAATTCTATTTTCCTGTAAACATCATCTCAGTGCTATCCCATCTGGCCGCTCAAGTGTGGAGGTCAACATAATGTTTCAGAAAAAACTTTCAGTTACTGCTCCTGAAGGAATGTATATTTATTCAGAACCGTTTCCCGTCGTAAGGATATATTCAAATAAACTAGTTATGACGATGTGAGTTCTATTTAATTATTGAATTAAATAAATTCACTTTAGATGCATTTACAACTTATTTTTAATTGGTATATTTGTGCAATTTGTAATGTAGAAGTATGGGACTCAGTTAATTAATATCTAAATGCCTGACAAACAAATTATGGTAAGTAATTGTAGTTTCCCGTAATTGAAAAAAAGACGATGTTCCATTAGTTTAAATAATTATAAGAAGATCTAGTGCCTTCATTTACTTCAGCTTAGGCTTGGTATCCAGAAGCTATGTGATTTTCTGAATATAAACTGTAGCAATATCACTATACTATATGCATGATTATAAAGCCTTTCGTTACTACAAGTTGACATTTAAACCATTGACAGCTGACTTCTAAACAATTTTAATTGCTCTGTCGATAAAATTCATTATCAGATCTATTGTCTGATTAATTGCTTGCAAATGCAATAACGACTGACAGAAATGATCATCGATTTTCGACATATTGCTTACTGCCAGCGATATACCAAGGTGGAAGGGGTCTTTTATAACTATTCAGTTGGTCAATCGAAAATGTGAAAGTGATTGAGTAATTCCTGTAAGGAAATTCTAGATTTAGAAAATAAAAACCAATCATTAGAATCAAAAATTAACTCTTTGGAGATAGAAGTTTATTCAGTACATCATAAATTTAAGGGAACATTGAACAGATAAACTGATAAGTATAATTTTACAAAAACAGAGCATAAGTTAAGAAGACGAAAACGCAGATGTATAACTGATGAATTCAAATACTAAAAGAAATCAAAACTCCTTTTCTAATCATAAAATTTGGTGTTCCATAGTTATTAGTAGGATCGTCAAAAATAAAATTGGACCATTTATTATATCTCCTTTATCCCCTTTGATGGTTATTTTTATATTTTAATATTATACATGATGGCCATAGGTATATTCTCTTAGGAACAATTCTGAGTCAAAATCTAATTTAAAAAATCATTACATATTTACGACGCATTGAATACGTACTACCTCATAACCCACAAAGTACTGATATTATTGAAAGTATTTATCGCACATTAAAGGCATCATTGATAGCTCGGTTAATACACATTACTGGAAAAACGAATTTCCAATTTTTTTAAATGGGACATAATTTTGATCAAGGTCAAATATCAAAAAGTCCCAATGTGGCCCAACAGGACCGGAAAGACAGAATAACTCGCCAAGAAAAATGTTCTCCACAAAAGTTCTGGGATTCTTGAAGAGCACTGCAGTCATTTCAAGGTGACCTTGATGTGACCTTGATGGTCATGGTCCAGGTCAAATTCAAGGTCACCATCGGATAGCAGGGATGGGCGGGTAAAAAATGTCGACGAAGACAATGCAATTGTCTACGCGTAGACAATGATCTAGATGAAGACTTAATTTGGAAGAGTCGACAATATAGACAATGTCAACAATTAAGAAACTCTCAAAACTAGAAAAAGGTGTGGTAGGTATGTACCTCAAAAAAAAGAATTTCGTAAGGCTGTAACTCGTGATTCTTGCAAAACTTGGAATTTGGAAAAGTGCCTACCTATCACAACCATCTATAAAAAAAATGTATGAACCGAGTACTAAAGATCAAACAATATCTGCCGAGAATTCACGAGAAAAAAAAGTGTGTCTCGCTTGATGCTCCTCGATAGTTTTAGGTCAGGTCAGATTGACCAACATTTTTTTTTTATAAAATCTCTAAATAAAGATATGTCGCATATATTCTTTAATGAAAATTTTATCATTTTTAAAGTCAGCAACAATTTGGAATATCTGATTAAGTTTTAAGAACACTTTGTGTAGATATTTTAGTTTAGTTAGAACACGTTAATTTTATTTTTTCTAAAGGTGTTAGAGTTACAGAAATTAATAGAAAAAAATTTTATTAAATATTTCTACTAATTTATAATATAGGTACCCTTTCAAAATAATTTTTGTTTCAATCCTAGATCATATTATGTAAATATATAAGATCTAAGATTTTAATACAGATCATATAGAGCTGAGCTTTTCAATAAACGATAAATGGTAACATATTTCTGTAAATATTTGCAGAGGCACAAGATAATGTTTTTTATTGCATTTTCTCAAACTAAATATTATGTGTATTTATTGGTATATGTACCTCTATACATATATGAGTATTATATATATTCCCTAGTTTTCACTTAATGAGGTCACGAATGGAGACTAAAATTTTAAAATTAAATAAACTGTTTTTTACTGACTGTCTTAATTTATATATTTATATAATTTTTTTTATAATAATTTTTGTTTTAAAAAATATAAAAAAATATATATTAAGTATACAAAAATGAAAGTTTTCACTTTCATTTCTATTGAAAGAAAATACCCCATTATTAAATTAAATAATATAATAATAACATATAATTAAATAAAATAAAACTTTATTCTTCAGTGATGAATGGAGTACAGCACAAAATAGATCATACGTAAATGTAACGCAAATATAATATAGGTTAGATTAAACTGAAATTAGAGCGCAAACTCCGCTTTGTCTAGATTGTCTACATAGTCTACGTTGTTTACATAGTCTACGCGAAGTCTATACGAAGACGTCGACAATTAAAGTCGACGCGTAAACGCCCATCCCTGTCGGATAGCCAGGAAAAATCCTAAACCCCTAGTGTTTTAGTTTTACCCTACCTTTAGAATATTCGTAGATCCCACCCTGTATATTAGGTTTTATGGTAATTATAAAGAAATATTTTAAATGTTATCCCATAGAACTAGTTTTTGGACAACCATTCCGGGAGTAGATATACTGCAATGGAGCGTTTGCATGAAAAATGTGTAGTGTTTTGTCACTGTATACTTTTCTACAATGAGTTTAATATGAACTGCATACCTAAGCAATTTCGCTATTGGGTAGTTCCTTATACAAATTTCTATTTGATTTTAAGAATTTTTATTCGAATTGTACGCCATGTTTATCGAAATGTGACGTTTTAGACTATGGACATGTTATTACAGAAAACTTCTTATTTGTGTAACTTCTTGCAGTCTTTTTATGAGATTTTAGTTGAGCTTCCTCTTAACAGACAGAAGACGACGCAATTGAAGTCTAGGATGTCACAGTTGTCCGCCAGTTCGTTTCACTTTTACATTTCTTTTTATTGCCAGTTAAATAATCATGCAATAATAAAAAATACGGGTCAAGTCTTTTGCCACATTATTTTATTCCATGGCAATATCTGAAATAATGGCAAACAGCCCATTGTACATTTACATCAATTATTTAACAATAAAAACCCACAAAAATACGTGATTATAGTACCTAATAAAACTAATAAAATAGTTTTTATAATTGAGACATATACAATTGCGAATGTCTTTGTATCAATATAAAATATAAGTATTAAATGTATTCTATGAAGATCCTTATAAAGTTGTTAAATGCGGCAATATTGCAATATACAGAGTGAAACCTGAAAATTATTCAGAAGGTGATACCTACAATACAACGTAATTTTCAACAAAAAAAAGTATTTACAATTCCAATTAATTGAATGACATTTTTTTTAATGAAAGGGAGTATTGTGGTGTACATGTGAATCCACCGAGTTGTCCTTTATTATACAGGGTGATTCAGAACTTATCCAAAAATATTTTGGAATAGATGCGGCATGAGAAATGGATTTCGATAATTCTTTCACAATTAGAGTGCTACATTATCCCTGAGTAACATAGGCTATATTTTTTACTAGAAAAAAATAGGGATCCCTATTAACACTTCAATAATGTAAACCAAACTATGAAAAAAACTGCCATAAAATGTCTTTCATCGCACGCCCTGCGTAAACTATGAATGATGACAAAAAAATGTCCTACAATATTAAGGAACATATCAATATCTATAAAAAAACTTCGCGGTACCATATGTCCAATTATTATAGTTATCTATATCTATATCTATATCTATATCTATATCTATATCTATATCTATATCTATATCTATATCTATATCTATATCTATATCTATATCTATATCTATACTAATATTATAAAGAGGAAAGATTTGTATTTTTGTATGTATGTATGTTTGTTACGAATAAACTCAAAAACTACTGGACGGATTTCGATAATTCTTTCACCATTAGAATGCTACATTATCCCTGAGTAACATAGGCTATATTTTTTATATCCCAAAACGTTTAAAATAAATGTCCACCCGTGCGAAGCCGGGACGGGCCGCTAGTATTTAATATATGTATAAGATGTGTAGGGGGATTCAGTCATAATGTCATTAATTTTAAAGGAAGATAGGGAAAATTGAGTAACGTACAAATACGAGATTAAAAAAAAAATAAAATACATATTTACGCTGATCTACAAAGGTTTATCGAGAGTGAATCTTGACCTGCCGTATTTACTGTTTTCAATAGTGAACGACAAAACCAGACCCCTTTACACACGAATGAATAAGATATTGTTTTACACTTTAAATAAAAAACAAGTATTATTTAGTTCTTAATAAAAACAAATTGCAAAATTCAAAACGATTGGGAAAATCAGCTGTTCCGCTTCAACGTTCGAACGCTTTGTAGTCCGCCGCGCGGGCAGGGACATTCTTGTTGCGAAGTAGGGCGCCGAGTTAATTGGAGTTAAGGGGTAAATTGCTTATTTTTTTAGAGGTCGAGTAAAATTTTTGTTTTCGATTTTCTGTATTTATTAGGCCTTCCGAATACGATGTTAAAATTAATGACATTATGATTGAATCACCCCGTATATTAAGTATATATAAATAAATGCATTTTGGAAATTGATTTTAATTTTCTTCTATTAACTATAAGTTTATTATTACGGAGTGAATACTTATCACACGGAATAAACTCACTACAGATGTTAATTATTGTTTATGTATGTTAAATCATAGGGGGGGGGGGAAGGGGGGTTGAAAAAAGGCTACTTGATAAATTTACATTTAACTGTATAAAAAACCAGAATCAAAACTTATCTGGTAAACGCTAGTATAATAAAAAAGATCTTCGTATATCTTGGTCCCCGGGGCATGAATATAACGCGATGTATTCAGGAGGATATATAAACTCCAGGAAATTCCGAGAATATATAAAGGCGCGAGGCCCGTATATCTTCCAACTTAGATGCAAACTGCATTATTCACTATAAATTTGATGTAAATAATTTTAAAAGACAACTTTAAACATACTTTTTTCTATGATATATATTCAAAATCTACAACGTACTCTTCTGTACAGTTAAATTTAAAGGTGTACACTGAGAAAACTGAATAGATTACAAGGTTTTGTTAAACTTTTTGTTATCTCAGATGTCTGGAAAAGAGTTATAATGATCTTTCCTCAAGGTGATTATTTCGTGATTATCGTGATTAGTTTTTTTTTGCAACAATGCAACTTTTTTAAGTGCCGGAACATGGTTAATATTTGATATAAAATATTAGTTATCAGTTTACTTAATTACATGGAAATATAGGCACTGATGGTATCCCAAAGTTCATGCAAGATTTGAATTTTGCGCTATTTGTGCAGTAAAGTGCTGCCAATGAAAAAAAGATAGCTTGACAGCTGACAGTC
Organism: Anoplophora glabripennis; assembly: GCF_000390285.2. NCBI lineage: Eukaryota > Metazoa > Arthropoda > Insecta > Coleoptera > Cerambycidae > Anoplophora > Anoplophora glabripennis. The sequence goes on along the minus strand of NW_019416579.1, from coordinate 243,656 downwards.
CAGGGTTATTAAAAGTGGAGCGCTATACGAAAGAACAACGCGTTTACATTGTTGAGCGATATTTTAAAATTAATGAAGATTTGATAGCTACAGTTCGCAATTTTCATACAAAATATGATGAAGAGATTTGAAAAATTCAGGGAGACTGGATCAATTAAGTGATCTTAAACACTCTTCCCGCCGTCTTTCAGCAAGTCTTTTAACACAAAACATCGAAGCAGTTTGTGAGCGTGTTGCTGAGATTACAGGAACATCAATTCGGTACCATGATCAAGAATTGAACATTTCGAGAAGTCTTCTACTGCATATTCTCATTAAAGATTTGCATCTTCTTGCTTACAAAATTCAGTTGAATAAAGCATTGAATCCTTCCGACCTCGCAGAGTGAAGAGAGTTCGTTGGATTGATTTATGGGACAAGCGAATGATGATTTTTCGAACAAAATCATCTTCAGAGATGAGATCCATTTTCTTCTTAATGGCTTCGTTAATCGAAAAAATTATCTCATTTGGGATTCAAAAAGTCCATTGAGAAACAAATGCATCAAAACAACGTATCACTGTTGGGTGCCGATTTTGGGCTGAACACATTATTGGAGCATTCTTCTTTGAAAATGTGGTTGTTCGTACAATGACAGATAATGAAACTATATTAATTTCAAATTGTATTTCAAACAAAACGAAATATAAAGAATTATAAAAATCACATGCACAGTTTTTTAGATTTTATTAAAATTACATAAATAAAAATGCGGAATGCAATGCAGCTTAAAAAATTATTTTACTTGAAAACGGTGCATCTCAGTGCCATGACATTAAAATTAATTTTTAGGAAAAAAATTTGAAATTTCAAGCTTTGACAATGCTATATAAACAATATAGTAGTTGATACCCCACAGCTCCCTATTTTAACTTACTTGTGACGATTTTTGGTCGTCAACTTTGAACACCCAGTTCATTGAAATTTAAGCATTTTAGACATTTTTAATATGAATTTTCCTGTATAAAATTGATTTAGCGAATATTATTTTGCTTGTTTATAAAGGAATTATAAGGCTGTTGCTTCCTGTATACAGGGTAAGTCATTAATAATAGTACACAGCTTAATGGCAGATTGTTAACGTCAAAATATAGCGATTGAGCCAAACATGCCTTAATCAATTGTTGCTCCATTTCGTTTTACAGGGTGTTAAAGTTGAAAAAACATGTTTTTTTCTATATTTTAACTATGTATGGACCGATTGTTTTAAAAATTTCTAGTTTTACGTTTTTAGAGGTGGCAAATACGAATATGTAAATAGTGTTGGTGTCACGTCTAGGGGGCGCTAGTTGTACTGTCCTATCAATGTAAAAATATATCTAACTTTTTGTGTTTTACAATTTTGAACCTTTTAACTGGCAATTATTATTTTATTTACAATTGAACTACGTTCAGTTGTAAATAAAAAAGGTATACTTATTACAAATCGATAAACTCAACCTTTTCGAGATACGGGCGTTTTAAGTTTTTGAGATTCAGCGGGAATTAAATTAGAAAATTATTTTGTCTAAAGTAGTAGGCATTTATATAATAAATTGACAGCTTTCTCTACAATATGTTTCTGTTAATTCTATTCAATTTGATTAGAAAGTAGTTTTTTCCTTGTCGTTATTTTTTAGAGAAGTAAGAGAATATCTTAATAGAAATTTTCCGCACCGTTGGATTGGACGCGGTAGCGAAGTACCTTGGCCTGCACGTAGCCCTGATTCAAATCCGCTGGATTTTTACTTTTGGTCTATATTAAATCTTTAGTTTACAAAGACATTATTAATAGTCAAGAACAACTGTGAACAAATATTCAAGAATCAGTTCAGACTATCAAACAACTTAAAACAACTGTATCTCAAAAACGGTTTAGTTTATCGATTTGTAACTGGTATATCTTTTTTATTTAGAATTGAACGTTATTCAATAATTTGTAGTTAAAAAATTCAAAATTGTAAACTACAAAAAGTTACAGATATTTCTACATTGATAGGACAGTACAACTAGCGCCCCCTAGACGTGACCACAACACTGTTGGCATATTCGTATTTGCCACCTCATAAAACTACATACTTTTAAAACAATCGTTCCATACATACTTAAAACATAGAAAAAAATCGAAAATATTTATTTTAACTTTATCACCCTGTAAAACGAAAAGGAGCAACAATTGATTAAGGCATATTGGGCTCACTCGCTATATTTTGACGTTAACAATATGCTATTAAGCTGTGTACCATTGTTAATGATTCACCCTGTTTAGACATACATGGCGTTTTGTATGTACCATATTCATTTTACCTTAGTGCGAAAGTTAATAATAAAATAATAAGAATTAATAATCATTCAGCAGATCATAAATAAAAAAAAAATCGATTTCCTCAAAATTTTTTGACACAGTAAATATTTGGATAAAGTTTGATCTATATGCGTAATTCAAGTTTTTATCATATTTTGTAGGCTCGGCATGTAATGCACATATGAAAGATATCAACTTTTTTAATACTCGTAAGTGGTTTCTGATATTAGACAATGGTTCTTTATACTTTTCTACGAATAAAAGGTATTCTTAGTTGGCATTGCTAGGAGGAGTATTAATTTTCGAGAAAAATGTTTCTCTTTTTTATTTTATTTTATTCGTCATCAAATTTGCTAGTTACATATTTCTGAAGCGATATGTCTCACTCTTTATTAAAGTATTAAGTCAATTCAAACAAATCCTATCAAATGAAGTCAGACAACATTATTCGATACCAGAAATTTTGTCAAAACTGAAAGCAAGAATATAGGATGTTTCTCTGAATGATTGCATTATTTGAGAATGTAAACATATCAGGTATGTGTATTTCTATTAATTACACAGGCCGACAAAATTAAAAAAAAAAAAATTCCAGAGATCAGACACTACGCTTCCGAAGGCATTTGGCGCGCTGAATCCGAGTCTGGCCTCAGAATTGATACATCACCCTAGGTTTCCGAGATATTCTAACCTAAAAGTGCAAAAAACACGTACTTTTGGTATATTCAAGGTAACTTGGCGAAAAATTTTTTTTTCTCAAAACTGAAAACATCATTGGAAACGACTATCTTTCCCCTTTAAAACGCATTTTTTTATTTAGAAAAAGCTCAATTTTTCGCGGAGATATCGTCAATTTAATATGACCAGTATGGCTATATTATTACATCATGGCTAACCCCATAACACTGAGCGCTGCTAGCCCTAATTGTTAGGAACGTTAACCCCAAGCCCTATAACCCCACAACACTTAACCTTCCTGGCGATTAGGGCTCACAGCGCTTAGTGTTGTGGGGTTATAGGGCTTGGGATTAGCCTTCCAGACATATAGGGCTTGGGGTTAACCTTCCTGACGATGAGGGCTCGCTCCGCTTAGTGTTGTGGGGTTATAGGGCTTGGGGTTAACGTTCCTAACAATTAGGGCTAGCAGCGCTCAGTGTTATGGGGTTAGCCATGATGTAATAATATAGCCATACTGGTCATATTAAATTGACGATATCTCCGCGAAAAATTGAGCTTTTTCTAAATAAAAAAATGCGTTTTAAAGGGGAAAGATAGTCGTTTCCAATGATGTTTTCAGTTTTGAGAAAAAAAAATTTTTCGCCAAGTTACCTTGAATATACCAAAAGTACGTGTTTTTTGCACTTTTAGGTTAGAATATCTCGGAAACCTAGGGTGATGGATCAATTCTGAGGCCAGATTCGGATTCAGCGCGCCAAATGCCTTCGGAAACGTAGTGTCTGATCTCTGGAATTTTTTTCTTGTTGGCCTGTGTTATTATTTAACCATTTAATTTTATTTTACATAACTATTTTTTACTAACTGTTTAGTGTAATCCAATAATAAATTGGAGCATGTAGTCCAAAGTGTAGTACCAATAGTCCAGGGCGGATCTGTCGAAATATCCCACTTCTTGGAAGTAAGAGGGGGCAAGCTAATTTTTGCTGGAATAGGTACAACTCACATAATAGAAGCGTAGATCCCTAGATCTGGGCGAGGTCTGGAACATTTTCAAAATTGTAGGAATGTTTAAAAAATTTTTTACTTATATCTTGGAACCTACGCATTTTGGAAGAATATTGAAGAGCAAAAAAATTTTTAGAATTGAATTTTGCACAATATCTAATAATATTTCTTTAAATTAGTTTAATACCTTAATAAAGAGTAAAACGTGAGAGCTAATAATACAATGCATGTATTTGTGAAAGCTATATGTACAAAAAAATTTAATTTATGTGTTGTCAGTTACCTAATAAATTTAAAGGCAATATCTATTGAACGCAAATGCTGCTGAATACGGAATACGGCTAATGCTTTAAGAGTATTTCCATGTTTTACTTGACGGATGTCAAATCTGGTCCACTCATTTTGCTAAAGCCGATATTATTATAATATCCAATATGCATTGATACTAACTATACACGACAACACAGACCGGATAGATTTTTCATACATATATACAGTGTTTAAAATAATAAATTTAAATAAATATCTAAATAAAATAAATTAATAAATAATAAATAAAATAAATAAATAAATAAAAATCTAAATAAAAAGTACATACACTACGGAATGGTTTTTATTTTATTATATCATAAAAGAGCGGTTTCAATATCTGTCGTTGTTTTTGAGCATCCTTTTATTGGTTGCTGAATGAAAGTTGTTAATTTTTACTCTTCGACAACCTTTTTCATAAAATTGTGCACGTAATATTGTTCACACTGTAGGTATAACTGCTATCACATAAAGTAAACACAAATTTATTTCTGAGTGCTTTATTGTAATGTAAATCCTAATTTTCCGGTATGAGTTGAATTTACTATTCTCTATTTATAACTTGTATTAATCGCCGATAATTTTGCACAAATGTCACTCTTGTAGTGAAAAAACATTTACAACAGTAAATGCTATTTATTTTTGTTCTGTTTAATAACGACTCATCTGTTGTAGTTACCAGCTACTAATGAACTTATTAATGAATGAATAGCGTATTCAACATCGATTTTCTGTTTTGCATAATAAATCGACCAAAAAGTTATTTACATAATAAAGTTAAATGTCATTTAACGTAAAATTTACTTAAACTTTAGAAAACCTCTTACAGGAAGGCTCAAATAAATTTCCTGTCAACACAAAAAATAATTTTTATGTATAGGGTATACTTTAAGTCTATATCATAAATTAAGGGGGTGATTCTTTGCGCCATTTTCCAAGATAGAGGACGTTAATATTTTAGAATTCAATTAATTATTTCTGAAGTTTAAATTTGGGCAAATGATTAAAGGCAATAATTCGGTACATTTCTATGTAAATCTGTCAAACTAATGACGGAGATTGGGGTGAGCGTTGTCAGTAAAAGTTAGTTATAGATACTTACTATCTGTTATATTTCTAATAAAAAAGATATCTTGCATTTTCTTTATAGAATAGACCATATAATTTATTTTGTTCATAATTAATTTTAAATTTCTAACATTTCATATTATTTGGATAGTGGGCTATTCTTGTTATTTGATAATCGTCATATTAAGTTGATAAGTGATTAAATTACGCAGTTAAGAAGTTCTATTTACTTTTTGCGTTCCATTGTAACTTTAAATAGTTTAATTATGTACACCAATTTAGAAATGGCAGATATGCATGCTATTTATAGTAAAACAAATTGAAATGCAAACAGTTAAAAATTTATTTCAAGAAATATTTCCAAAGAGTTGCAGATGGACGCATATTTATTGAAACTCGGCGTCTTCTAGAAAATGGATCATTTTGACATCAGCAAAGAGCTGGGTATCCCATTACCATCAGAACATCAGTATTGGAAGATGCTGTATTAGTACAGATTGAAAATAATCCCCAAACTAGTACAAGAAACATTACATTACAATTTTGAAAGACCAATTATTATATCCAAAGTCCTAACTTTTATTTTTAAATTATCATAATATTCACTTTTATGTAGATGAAAATCCTCATGTGATAATTCAAAGTAGGAACCAGTATTAGTTTTCAGTAAATGTCTGTGTAGGTATTGTGGGTGATTTCTTAATTGATCCCGTTTTTCTACCATTGGGACTTAATGGCAATACTTATATGTAGAATGAATGAACTCCTGGAAGATATTCCAGTTGCAGCCAGACAGAAAATGAAGAGGGAGCACCAGTGGATATGCTCCGTTGACAAGTTGAAATTACGTTTCTTTCAAGTGATGGATTGGATGAAACGGACCCTGCCTTTGGCCTTACTTAAATCCACTTGATTTTTCTTTATGGGACCAACTGAAATCCACTACTTATGAAGCACCAGTAGAAAATGAAGCAGATTTCAGACAACGAATGATAAATGGATGTCAGAAAAATGTCAGGAATTTTTGAAAATTTGCTATAGTCATTGAGACGAACACTGGTGTTACTGCCAATATTGAACATTTTCAGTACCTACCTACTTTCTATAAACATAATTATATTTTTTTGTTTTTTTTTGATAATTAAGATATAGTCAAGTGTACTATTACCGTTAGGTATCTTTGGGATATTTTACTATGTTTATTTTAGTATAAATTTGGAATAGAAAAACAAACAGTAATTCAGAAATACTGCGCTTTGAATAGAAAATACAAGAAACCTTTTTTATTAGAAATATTACGATTTTTATTAGAATATTATTTTATTATTAAATATTATTTTTATTAGAAATTAGAGGCGCCTATTAATTTTTCTGAAAACCCAGTTGTGTGTTTTTCTGGGGATTGCCGAATTATTTTCTTTCATTAGTCTTTACTTTTCCTATTTTGAAATCTCACAGTGCTCACACAGAGCTCTTCTACTTTAATTTTAGAAAACATTTATTTACCTATTGATCTATTTCATAGACGAATGGGATATCTGTTTATTTAGCTACTACTATTCTAAATTTTTCTAACAGCAGTGTGGATAAATTCAAAAAAAAAGAGGAAGCACATTTAAGAATGCAACAAATAAATATTTCCAGACAATATTTCCATAATTACTCCCTACAGATAATTTTGGATATTTTTTTGAAATACATAATCATCGATAAGTAAAATAGCGCTTTTAATATTTTAGTTTAAATATACCTAATAAATTTTATCCACAATGAAGTGACTTTTTTTACAGAATGTAATAGCCCTCTCTTTTGTCATTATCTATAAAAAATATGGGATCGTTTAAAATTTTAAAATATTGACGCCGTGGGGAGAGAAGTAATAAAAAGTAAATTTTGTTCCCCTTAGTATAAGCCAGTTTTACGTGAACTGCCTGTATATAGTGTCCTTGGAGGGTGATTAAACTGATAATAAAGTTAAGTATATCAAATTAAAATGACAATTTTGGTTATTCAGATTATATCCCATCATTCATTAACATAGAAAATATTCTGAAATGAGGAAGCCCTAAGCATAGCTGTACCAACTACCTACCATAAAAATTCCTTCTAATAAGCTTTATTGAAATTTTAAATTTATAACATAACTAAACAGATAAGTTGCAAGATAAACTAGTTAAATTTTATTTTCTTTCCTGTATTTTTCTGGTCAGTTAGATATAAAATTTTTAGAAATAAAATCGAATCGTCTCTTATGTCGAGATACATTTATTTTTACAATGGTTTATAATAGAACAACTCCTAGAGTATTTTAAGGAGAGTTGGACTGGGATTTATTGGAGTTCAATTAAGAGTTACATTGACATTTCTCAAGAATTCCTCTTTCGGATCTAGTTTATTGTTAGAAAGCAATTTATTTTCGCTAGCAACAGTGAAGTAATTTGCTGTTTGTTTTTCTGTTGCTTAAACTGAATCTAATTGGAAAAAAGTTATTGCTTTTTCTAAAGAATGAGTTACAATTAAAAATAAATCTAAACTATTGCCATTAAAATATATTATCAGAAGGGTTTGTATTGAATATGTTACATCTTCGAAATTACCAAATTTATTATAATTTTTTGAGTCTGAACAGAATATTTTATTTTGAATAGAATGTTCCATTATTCTCTTTCAAAAATAAAAATCATATTTTTCTGAGCTTATAATTAATAGTTATATTGCTGTTATTAGTGACTTTAATTGTATTGACTTAGTTGAGTAAAAATAGACAGTTCTATTTGGTGGACAATATTAAATAATGTAACATTTCTTTTAGGCATAACACCACAGAAAATTCATATTAACTGACGTGAGAGGAAAACTGTTTTAATGTATCACTTGGCATATAACTCAAAACGAGAGAGGTTTAGACATTTTTGTTTCTGAGTTCCACATCAAAGAGTAACTTTTAATGAGTTTCATTTTAATTAATTTAATGAAGGGTAATTGTTTTGTCCCTAAAGGCGGCAATTGTTTGTCAATTTCTATCTATTTACATGAAAAACGTCATTTGTTTAACACTCCATTGATATTATTATCATTATTCAGTTCTCTATGGTATATTTATTAACAACCATATGACACATGGAGTTTTCTAAAAACAATATTCTAAATTTTTCTTAAAAGTGGTAATATGTCACAGCTGTGACTCATTTTTTTCTTATTTAATTAGTATTTTGCTATCTATGAAAAATTAAAAAAAAATAAATCAAATAAACCCTTTGCCAGAACTATAAAATTTTTACTTATTTCTTTAACTTTGAAGAATAAACCAACCACAAGAATTTCATATGCAGTTTGTGTGATGTTATCCACGGTTTCCCCAGCCACGGTTTATGACGTGCGGGAAATCATCTTTGGGATGGAGGAGCTCAGATCACCGAATTGCGGGCGGAAATTTATACCACTTTTGCATGTTCATTGCACCTCGCTTATAATAAAATAAAAATAGAAGGACTAGGGTGACCTATTAGCAACTCAGAACCACCCCCGTTATTGTCTGTCTGTCCGTCTAAGTGGTAGTAAAAAATTATTATTTAAAAATGTTTAGAGGAATATTCAACTTTATGTCGGAAATAAAATTCTACCCCATCTAAATATTCGTGTTCACAAAAATTTTGAAACACGGCGGCAAGAGGGACCTATAAGCGACTCAGAACTACCCTAGTTTTTCTTTGGTTGCCCGTTTAGGGGGGTTGTAAAATATTATTATTTAAATATGTACAGCAGAATTTTCAATTTTATAGCGTAAAAAATAATTCTACCCGATCTAATCGTTCCTGTTCACAAAAATTTCGAAATACGGCGGCAAGACGGACCTATAAGCGACTCAGAACTACCCTCGTTTTTCTTTGGTTGTCCGTCTAGGGGTTGTAAATATTATTATTTCATCTACAGCAGAATTTTCAACTTTATAGCGTAAAAAATAATTCTACCCCATCTAAATGTTCGTGTTCACAAAAATTTCGAAATACGGTGGCAAGAGGGACCTATAAGCGACTCAGAACTACCATCGTTTTTCTTTGGTTGCCCGTTTAGGGGGTTGTAAAATATTATTATTTGAAAATGTAGAGCAGAATTTTCAATTTTATAGCGTAAAAAATAATTCTACCCCATCTAATCGTTCATGTTCACAAAAATTTCGAAACAGAGCTGCAAGAGGGACCTATAAGCAACTCAGAACTACCTTCGTTTTTCTTTGGTTGCCCGTCTAGGGGTTATAAATATTATTATTTGAATATCTACAGCAGAATTTTCAATTGTAAGGCGTACAAAATAATTCTACCACCCCATCTAAATGTTCGTGTTCATAAAAATTTCGAAATACGGCGGCAAGAGGGACCTATAAGCGACTCAGAACTACCCTCGTTTTTCTTTGGTTGCCCGTTTAGGGGGCTGTAAAATATTGTTATTTGAATATGTAGAGCAGAATTTTCAATTTTGTGCCGTAAAAAATAATTCTACCCCATCTAAATGTTCGTGTTCACAAAAATTTCGAAATAGGGCTGCAAGAGGGACCTATAAGCGACTCAGAACTACCTTCGTTTTTCTTTGGTTGCCCGTCTAGGAGGTTGTAAAATATTATTATTTAAATATGTATAGCAGAATTTTCAATTTTATAGCGTAAAAAATAATTCTACCCCATCTAATCGTTCGTGTTCACAAAAATTTCGAAACAGAGCTGCAAGAGGGACCTATAAGCAACTCAGAACTACCTTCGTTTTTCTTTGGTTGCCCGTCTAGGGGTTGTAAATATTATTATTTGAATATCTACAGCAGAATTTTCAATTATATGGCGGACAAAATAATTCTACCACCCCATCTAAATGTTCGTGTTCATAAAAATTTCGAAATACGGCGGCAAGAGGGACCTATAAGCGACTCAGAATTACCCTTTTTCTTTGGTTGCCCGTCTAGGGGGTTGTAAATATTATTATTTCATCTACAGCAGAATTTTCAACTTTATAGCGTAAAAAATAATTCTACCCCATCTAATCGTTCGTGTTCACAAAAATTTCGAAACACAGCTGCAAGAGGGACCTATAAGCAACTCAGAACTACCTTCGTTTTTCTTTGGTTGCCCGTCTAGGGGTTGTAAATATTATTATTTCATCTACAGCAGAAATTTCAACTTTATAGCGTAAAAAATAATTCTACCCCATCTAATCGTTCGTGTTCATAAAAATTTCGACACACTATAAGCGACTCAGAACTACCATCGTTTTTCTTTGATTGCCCGTCTAGGGGGTTGTAAAATATTATCTGAATATCTACAGCAGAATTTTCAACTTTATAGCGTAAAAAATAATTCTACCCCATCTAAATGTTCGTGTTCACAAAAATTTCGAAATACGGCGGCAAGAGGGACCTATAAGCGACTCAGAACTATCCTCGTTTTTCTTTGGTTGCCCGTCTAGGGGGTTGTAAAATATTATTATTTGAATATCTACAACAGAATGTTCAACTTTATGTCGGAAAAAATAATTCTACCCCATTTAAACATTCGTGTTCACAAAAATTTCGAAATACAGCTGCAAGAGGGACCTATAAGCAACTCAGAACTACCTTCGTTTTTCTTTGGTTGCCCGTCTAGGGGCTGTAAATATTATTATTTGAATATCTACAGCAGAATTTTCAACTATATGGCGTACAAAATAATTCTACCACCCCATCTAAAAGTTCGTGTACAAAAAAATTTCGAAATACGGCGGCAAGAGGGACCTATAAGCGACTCAGAACTACCCTCGTTCTTCTTTGGTTGCCCGTCTAGGGGGCTGTAAAATATTATTATTTGAATATCTACAGCAGAATATTCAATTTTGTGCCGGAAAAAATAATTCTACCCCATCTAAATGTTCGTGTTCACAAAAATTTCGAAATACGGCGGCAAGAGGGACCTATAAGCAACTCAGAACTACCCTCGTTTTTCTTTGGTTGCCCGTCTAGGGGGTTGTAAAATATTATTATCTGAATATCTACAGCAGAATTTTCAACTTTATAGCGTAAAAAATAATTCTACCCCATCTAAATGTTCGTGTTCACAAAAATTTCGAAATACGGCGGCAAGAGGGACCTATAAGCAACTCAGAACTACCCTCGTTTTTCTTTGGTTGCCCGTCTAGGGGGTTGTAAAATATTATTATCTGAATATCTACAGCAGAATTTTCAACTTTATAGCGTAAAAAATAATTCTACCCCATCTAAATGTTCGTGTTCACAAAAATTTCGAAATACGGCGGCAAGAGGGACCTATAAGCAACTCAGAACTACCCTCGTTTTTCTTTGGTTGCCCGTCTAGGGGGTTGTAAAATATTATTATCTGAACATCTACAGCAGAATTTTCAACTTTATAGCGTAAAAAATAATTCTACCCCATCTAAATGTTCGTGTTCACAAAAATTTCGAAATACGGTGGCAAGAGGGACCTATAAGCGACTCAGAACTACCCTCGTTTTTCTTTGGTTGCCCGTTTAGGGGGTTGTAAAATATTATTATTTGAATATCTACAGCAGAATGTTCAACTTTATGCCGGAAAAAATAATTCTACCCCATTTAAACATTCGTGTTCACAAAAATTTCGAAATACAGCTGCAAGAGGGACCTATAAGCAACTCAGAACTACCTTCGTTTTTCTTTGGTTGCCCGTCTAGGGGTTGTAAATATTATTATTTGAATATCTACAAAAGAATTTTCAACTATATGGCGTACAAAATAATTCTACCACCCCATCTAAATGTTCGTGTTCATAAAAATTTCGAAATACGGCGGCAAGAGGGACCTATAAGCGACTCAGAACTACCCTCGTTTTTCTTTGGTTGCCCGTCTAGGGGGCTGTAAAATATTATTATTTGAATATCTACAGCAGAATATTCAATTTTGTGCCGGAAAAAATAATTCTACCCTATATAAATATATATAAATAAAAGGGATTTGGACTATATGAATGATAACGAAATTGAAACATCAACCCAGGAACAAGAAGCAGTTAAAAGGGACGGAATGAGAAGAACAGACATTTTACCCAACGGATTGGTGGCAGATATAAATTATTATAGAAATATCGATAAAAGGTACCACATAGCATTTTTTAAAAGTTTCCCTTGCGACGTTCAAGAAATAACTAGCGAAGACTTTGACATTTTATGTAGCCAGGAGTGGTTGTCGAATTTCATTGTTGATATTTGCTTAAATATAATAGTGAGAACGCAACAGTCTTACCAAATCGTAAATACACTATTGGCTACGAGAATATTTTTATTTGAAGAAGGCGAACATCATCCATCAATAGATTCGGTCAATTTAATAGGAAACTATCTGATAATGCCTGTGCTACAGAATTTTTCTGACATAAATCCCCGTCCATCTTCACACCACTTTTGTCTTGCAATTGCAAATTTAAAAAGTAAAGAATTCACATTTTTAAATCCTTACGGAAGTAGCAGGCAAGAGACGAAAAAGTATTTAAATAAATTTTTGGTTTTCCTAAAGTATCGCAATTGTAAAACAACACCTAATACAGCAAACTGGCACACAAATATACTCAGGCATGACAAAAAATCTGATGGATATAACTGTGGTGTGTATATCATATATTTCTTTAAAAATATCGTCAATGGGAGCTCATTGCAAAATAAAGTTGACATTAATGAATTTAGAAAACATTTAAAAACATTATTAATTGAAGAATCGGATGACGTCAGAGAAAACTGTTTTTTCTGTGGCAACAATATAAATACTTCTCGTAAAAGCGTAAAATGTTACCGATGTGAGAGAACAAGCCATGTTAATTGTGTGATACCGCAAGAAACCAACCACGCAATAAAACAAAATTATGAATACCATAAGGGCCAGTGCGAGTTGTGTTCTGTAAATACAAAAAATTAATGAAGCAAAATCCTATTATTCTCTTTTTTAATCCTCTGTGAAAACGTATGTTTAGTTCAGATAAAAAGATTCATTTAAAAAAAAGGAGAATCTCAAATATTTGCAATCAGACAAACAAATATAAGGACGGCTTGAACTAGAAAACAAACAAAAACAGGGGTAGTTCTGAGTTGCCCATAGATGCCTCTCGCCGACGTTATCTCCAAATTTTTATTCACACGAACGTTTAGATGGGGTAGAATTATTTTTTCCGGCATAAAGTTGAATATTCTGCTCTAGTTATTTAAATAATAATATTTTACAACCCTCTAGACGGACAACCAAAGAAAAACGAGGGTAGTTCTGAGTACCTCTTGCCGCCGTATTTCGAAATTTTTGTGAACACGAAAATTTAGATGGGGTAGAATTATTTTTTCCGGCATAAAGTTGAATATTCTGCTCTAGTTATTTAAATAATAATATTTTACAACCCTCTAGACGGACAACCAAAGAAAAACGAGGGTAGTTCTGAGTACCTCTTGCCGCCGTATTTCGAAATTTTTGTGAACACGAACGTTTAGATGGGGTAGAATTATTTTTTACCCTATAAAGTTGAAAATTCTGCTCTGCATATTTAAATAATAATATTTTACAGCCCCCTAGACGGGCAACCAAAGAAAAACGAGGGTAGTTCTGAGTCGCTTATAGGTCCCTCTTGCCGCCGTATTTCGAAATTTTTATGAACACGAACATTTAGATGGAGTGGTAGAATTATTTTGTACGCCTTACAGTTGAAAATTCTGCTGTAGATATTCAAATAATAATATTTATAACCCCTAGACGGGCAACCAAAGAAAAACGAAGGTAGTTCTGAGTTGCTTATAGGTCCCTCTTGCAGCTCTGTTTGGAAATTTTTGCGAACATGAACGATTAGATGGGGTAGAATTATTTTTTACGCTATAAAATTGAAAATTCTGCTCTACATATTCAAATAATAATATTTTACAACCCCCTAGATGGGCAACCAAAGAAAAACGAGGGTAGTTCTGAGTTGCTTATAGCTCCCTCTTGCCTCGGTATTTTGAAATTTTTGTGAACACGAACGTTTAGATGGGGTAGATTTATTTTTTACCCTATAAAGTTGAAAATTCTGCTCTGCATACTTAAATAATAATATTTTACGACCCCCTAAACGGGCAACCAAAGAAAAACTAGGGTAGTTCTGAGTCGCTTATAGGTCCCTCTTGCCGCCGTGTTTCAAAATTTTTGTGAACACGAATATTTAGATGGGGTAGAATTTTATTTCCGACATAAAGTTGAATATTCCTCTAAACATTTTTAAATAATAATTTTTTACTACCACTTAGACGGACAGACAGACAATAACGGGGGTGGTTCTGAGTTGCTAATAGGTCACCCTAGTCCTTCTATTTTTATTTTTTTATAAGCGAGGTGCAGTGAACATGCAAAAGTGGTATAAATTTCCGCCCGCAATTCGGTGATCTGAGCTCCTCCATCCCAAAGATGATTTCCCGCACGTCATAAACCGTGGCTGGGGAAACCGTGGATAACATCACACAAACTCATATGCATATAGATAAGAGCACAAAACCCCTACCTTTTTGCAGATGTTAAGGATAAAAGTTACGGTTCTGTAAGGGTTCCCTGCACAGTTCAATGAAAAACTCCTAGTTACCATGCAGTACCTCAACCTCTACTTCAACAAGGTGTAAAATTTTTTCGTCTGCTTAAAGACCAACTTCTCACTGCCGATTATGTTCTTGAAATCTAGGATCAAAGAATCTAGATGAACTTAAAACGTCTTTCTAGATTAAGTTAACCTTAATTTATTAATAAATTTTAATTTGAATAAATTATTTAAAAACTGTCTAGTTTTGGATATATCTGGATTTTCGTTTTATCAGTCCCTTAAACATAAGTAGGTAGGCTAAACGATAATCATATGTTACCTATTCGTTTTTCATTGGCACGCACGCATAATTTTTAATATACTTACGTGAATTAAAAAAAAAACTAAAAAGGGATTTATTTATTGAAAATCACAAATCAAAAGCAGTTGGCTGAAATAATAACAAAAAAATATTTAATTAGTTGTTTGAAAAATTTTTGATTTTTCTATTAATGACAACAATTTTTCATGAAGGGATGCTTTTATATGCACAATTTTTCGTTTAGCATTTTAGATAATGTAAGCAAGTTAGAAGTAATATTTCTTCACAGTACACTATTTGTATAAGTTTTCTTTAGGGTATAAGACAACTGTCAATAAAGGAAATATCATATTTTACCTCGTATGCTTACCTTATATTTCCTGAAGTTTGCACGTCTGTTAAACATACAGAAAATCGCGTACGGTACTATAAACATAATCACACCCCGCAGAAAGCTTTTAGGAAACTATTGACACATGCATTAATCACAATTATTGAGTATCTTTACAAATTTGCTGGACAAAACAGGAAAGGTACATTTTGTGATGTTTACATGTTCTCCGTGATCTTTCAATACGAAAAATTAAAGGAAATTGCTCCTGTTTAGAGTTACGCTTCTATTTCTTTGGGGGACGTAGAATAGTGATACGATGTTCTGATTTTGATTTCATGGCATTTTACAATTAGATATGTACCACAAGGTTTTTTAGTTTTAGTTATTTCCTAAACACCCTATATAGGCACATTTAATTAACGGTAAGCATGTATTGATTTATTTGAAAATATGATTCTAGATGAAATTAATTTTTCCTCACTAGGGAATTTCCAGATTCCATGTCTCGTCTGATAACAGAGATGGGTTAAAGTTATAAGATTATTTTGTGTTAGCTTTATCTGGAATTAATTAAATTCCACTTAGATTAAGGCAAAATATATTTTAGCAAATTTAATAGGGACAAATAAGCATAAATAACCTAAACAAATACTTCATTTAATTAATTACCTGCCATTCTTTTCTGATTTATGTCTACTACTCCAATATAATATGTAAGATTTTTCAGACTTCCCGTTTTGTTTTCTGTATTTAAACATAGTGTGTTTCTGCATTTAAGCCTAAAATGTGTGTACTTGAACTCTGTCTTGATGACTAGAAATCGGACCCTTCAAATTTAGCAAAATATTGAGCAAATCTAATTTGATCGGAATGGATTGTATTCTTAATGCTTTTAGGAAACCATGGCTATTAAAAGTTTTTCTAATATATTTTCTCCAGGGAGAATCTTGAATATAAATCCTTTAAATAGACTTTCCATCAGCATTTTTTTGCCAATGTTTTAAGTCTAAGGGTTATATGGTAAACGAGATTTAGGCAGTTTCATTATACGTGATTGATAGCGAGGGAGCCCGCATGTGTTTTTGTTTAATTTTATCTTTCCAGTGACGTAGTATAAATATACTTTATTTTTAACATCATTCAGTAGCTATGTTCAAAATATTTAAAATAATGGCAATTACAATGACTGCCTATATTTCTTAGAAAACCGTATTATTAAAAATACAAGTACATCTATATTTTCATCTAAAAAATTAACCCTATTCTTCAAAATATCTCACAATCATGAAAAGGTTGCAGTTAGTCCAGAAATTTTATTTATAAATTAAGCTTTTACGACTCATGGATAATAGTTATTCACGTATTAGGCGTGTAATATAATATCAAAATTTATAAAACAGCACATAATGCAAAAAAATCTTCATTTTGTACCCGATCATAGGTGATAGTTATGATTGTAAAGGGTGTCCTAAAAGTAACGCAGTAACTGTGCACCATTTTCATTTCGAAGAATTGGCAGCATTGTGAAAGATCAAATGCTGTAACAAACACGTTGCAGTTAATCAAAATGAATCGCTATACGATGCATGAGCGAGTGAAGATTGTGAAAATTCTATAAAGTACGGAGAGTCTGTAGCTGAGACTGTGCGCAAATTACGTGGAAATTTCGGTAGACGGAACGCCCCGAATGAAACAACTGTGAAAAGATTAGTTGCCAAATTAGAACAAAAAGGTTCGGTTGCAGACAATAAAAAACAGGCGGGCCTCGTACTAATCGGTCAGCCGGTAAGTGATAGTGTGGAGGAAATTCCCTTAACCTCACTGCGGTGTTGATAACTGCAATTAAACATTTTAAAAAGCACAAGGCAGCGGATTTTAACAATCCATTCAAGATTCAGCTGATGGAATTTCAGGAATTGTAACCATAGAACCATTTAATACACCGGATATTCGTTGTTTGGATGTTATAGAATAGAATAAATAGAATAATAGGTCCAATATCCTCTTTCATATTTGACAATGTCTACCCTTTAAAAACATGTAACAACTTTGCCAATCTTTTAATTAATAAAATCTTTTTTCCTCATGAAATCCTGCGTTTCTTTTGGGACGCCATTTATTAAGAATGTAAAATATGTGTTTGTATGAATTTGTTTTCTTAGAATACCTCATGTTAAAGTTAGACTTAGTACTCAAAAAGTGGTCTTTAACATCTGTTTGTGGATAATAGTTATTCTTAAAAATGTAAAGACGTAATGTAACGTGTTAGTTAACCATAATGTAAAGTAGTAGTATAAGGATAATAACCGATAAACCATTTTATAAATAGATTTATAAATGTATGAAATGGTACACCATTTTCTTTCAAGTAGACCAACCACAGGTTTACTGCGGACCTCCATAATCCCGTAGTTCCTAATACAATTTAGTCTTCCAATTAGACTTCACAGCCTTTGCAGACTATTTTATATAGGTTGATTAATTTCCTGGCTGGTCGTCATCTCGTTAGTTTGAACTTCTTGCCATTTCGACAAACATATCATTCTTTTCGTCAGAGAAAACTCTTAAACTGGAGATTAAGTCCTCTGGGTGGCATTTATATTAGCTGTGTGTTGATCCATGGCGTTCCGGTGTATGGCTTACCTTCCTTTCTGCAGACGCTTGTCCATTTCTCTCTCTGTCTCTCTCAGCAGAATTGTGGTATTACTTAGGTCCATTGTTAGTTCTGCACTTGCCATGTGCTCTGCAATTGCAGATTTTTTGTTGTTATTCTTAAGACTCAACCTACCTTGTCACTACATTCTCGTATAAAACTCACACAGCTTTTTATTTGAACAGTAAACAGCGCTTGTGGAGTTTTCACATTCCCAGATACAAGAGCTGTAGTCTCCTCTTCCTCCTGGCAGAACTCATACAACTATCTTCTACCATACTAATAGCACGCAGATATTTGCCACCATTTTTGGGTTTTATCTTCCCTTCATTTCTACACGAGTCTCTGAACAACACAACTAACAAGACAATGTGAGAGTTCGGGCCTCTGTAGTATTCTAGATAGGTTACTTTTCATTCTCTCAATATGGTATTCAAGCTAGGGATCTTGAAGTCCTAGCCTAAATTTTATTTGACATGAGTTGATTGCCTTTAGACTGACTGTTAGAGTAAACTGCAATTTGCTAGCTCCTTAAGATCTTTACGGGATTATGAAGCTATCGGGTTGGGTTATAGATTTACGAAGTTATTATGCAGTGAGATCAGAGATATTATGAATTCGATGGTTTTTCCCATTAATTACTACTAAAGTCAGTTAAAAATCTTGAAAACCGGTTTCTGAATGTTAGGGTCAAAAAAGGAACCAGTGCGGGAACCCCAATTTTAGATTCGGATTCAGACTGCAGTGGTCCACGTCCCAGCCCACTTTTTTTTGTGGTGCTGTTTAAATAATTTAGGACGTCCTTCAGGATTCATACGAAAGTATATTTCGGAAATACCCAATATAACACCTCACACAAAATTAACTTTTAAGTCTACTTTCAACTCACATTCCATGTCTGTTGATGGTATTATCACAGACAAAATATCTATCGCCACAGACCGCTACTGGAATAGGCCAGCAGTTTTAAATTGCCGAATTGCCGGTAGAGTACACCACCAGCAGAATTTTAGGAAGAATCAAATGCAGCGGCCCGCATTGCTACGCGTATCCTAGCAACATATAAACAAGACTTTGGTAATGTTGCCAGGCGTACTTACGGATTTCTTTTTTACACTTTTTTATCAATATCTGTTTTTTGCATTACTGTATGTACTTAAATGTATGATGTAGGTATTGACAAAAATGTTTTTAAAGAATCAACGAATATCTATGTAGTTTCATTATGATATTCTGCAGCGGTGTTACAATTAAGTTATTTAATCATAATTTCGTTAATTAGCTACCTACTATTTTCATTTTTTGGTATTGAAATACTGCAGAAAATATATTTCCAAATAAACAAAATTCGTAATGATATTTTAAACAGCTTGTAATATAATTTTTTTAATATTTCATGATGACGATAAATTTATTTAATATACAAGGTGGGTTATTAGTACGTCGCGGAATGTAGGTACAGGTTTTTTTTTTGTATTTTGACATCCACTTATAGGTTTAATAATTAAAGATAGAAAGAAACTGTAAATACAACTGTACCTGTTTCCTTTATTTCTTTTGACATCAAAATTTGCTGGCATAAAATATATATATTTAAAATAAAAAAAATCATTAAAAAATTAAAATTCATCCTTATGAAAATAACAAACAACGATTTTTATAACTAACCTTTACAGCAGCATAAGGAGAATACCTAAAAATGAAATAACATTAAAATACCTACAATTTTTACAAATCAGCATGCAAGTAATTGTGATGATACACTTGAAAATATGTTTTAATTTACTATTAATTGCTTCAAAAACAAATTCAAAATTATCAAACATTTCGTCCCGTATTTTTCTTTCAGTGCTTGTAAATTTTCAGGTCTTTAATAATATATTTTGTTGAAGTGTCCTCAAAATATATGTCTAAAGGACTGAGATCTGGGCTGTTTTCTGGCCACCTAAGGTTTCTAATAATATTTTTTAGTGTTCGTTGACGGGATTCTTCCTCCAAAATAAATTTGCCAATATTCCTGAAGAACTTTTGCACATTATTGTTATTTGAATAATACAGTTAATTATATTTTATTTTTCGTCATCAGAATAATAACCCATTGTAATTTTTTTTAATTTTTTAAATTAAAATGGGTTATTCTAATAATGATAAATCCCATGTATTTTTAAAAGAAGGTTCGTTTCTGTCGTTTTTGTCTGATTGTGTGCGAGAGAGATAGAGTTATAGTGTGCGATAGAGTAGTGACTGTCCTCATAGAGGGCTTCTATTTCTCTCTCTCTCTGCTGTCTTCAGGAGTCTTTGGGGCTTCCTCAGCAATTTCAGGACACTTAGGGAGGGAGCGTGGGGTAGAGCGCGTGGCCTTTTTAGCCTTCATTATCGATCGATGATGTCACACAGTATGAGAAAAAAAAACAGTTTTTGCTCGTAACTCGGAAATGGCTGGAAATATAAACAAATTTCCCCTTGGTTCTGAGTAGATCACTCGGTGGTGACGCAGAGCGGGGTGTCACAATATACGAAAAAAAAAAGTGTTTGCTTGGACTGTAAGTATCAAAAAATCTTCGATGGTTCTGATTGGTGATCGAGTGAAAAACGTTAAAACCCGCATGTCAAAAAAAAAATCGGGACCAACGGTGTGTGACATCATATGATACAAAAATGTTTATAACTCGAAAACGGTGTATTGAATCGAAAAAATAATTGAAAAATCTCCCCACCCCCCTGGTTTTGTATGTTCCTTCTGCTTTGAATGGAAAAGGTCCGAAGTCCATATGTGGAAAACAAATTTCGGAAAGAAGAGATGTGTGAGGTGATACAGTAAAAATGGTCTTATAATTAGGAAACGGTGCGTTGAATCGAAAAAATAATTTAAAAAATCTCCCCACCCCTCTGGTTCTAAATGTCCGTTCTGCGTCGAATGCAAAAGGTCCGTCAGTATGTCGAAAAACAAAAAAGTTAGTAACAAATTACAACAGCAGTGGCGAACGCATTATCTTATGTCTGTATTGATTGATGATTTGTTGCTTTTTTTTAAATAAATTTCGTATTCAACTACTTCTTGCCAGCAATTTTATATTGTGTTAATTTTTTTGAACACATTGTGTCACAAATATCACTACCAATGGCATCCATGATATGCAACACTTGTGTCAATAATTATTTTACCTATCTAAAGAAATCAACAATAAGAGTGCAGTACCCATCTAGGGATACACAACCTGTATAATGCAATTTAAAAAAAAAAGATGTTAATATCGTACCATATTGGAAGTCGACGCACAAATCTAAAAACATTAATTTCAAGTTTTTGAATTTTCCCATTCCAAATTGATATAAAATAAATAATTAATTAGGTAGGTAAATTAATAGTTTTAATTCTAACTTGATTTATTTTATTTAGCATTTAAGGCAAATGTGATTTCCAAACAGAAGATAAGTTCCATATCTCTTTAATTACATAATTTAAAGGTTTAAATTTATTTAGCAGTTATTATTTGGCAACAAAGCCACCGCTGGAACTGCCGCCTATTACCAAGTAGAAGAGTTATCACGCCAAATTTTATAGCTGGAAGCCGGCTAAAGAGATCCTGCATCCATTTCGGGTTGCCAATTTCCAGCATTTAAGTAGCAGTCTGTAGCGATTAAGCTATATTGTCTGTGGTATTATCCGGGTATCATTTTTCTACTCCGCCGCTGACAAATTAATGTAATTTCAAACAACGGCGCGTGTAAGTCCCAGCGCATGCACAATTGAGAACTGGGCTATGCATTGTTGTCAAATCTCATGATTTAAAGGAACGATTGTTAAAAAGCAAATTTCCATACCACCTATCGTGAGGTACTGCTCTTTGGGATAATCCATCTGATTTGATATCGTCTTCTTGCAGCAGAATCGTTTTCTCCGGACAAACAGTAGGCTCTAATCATATCAACACTTTAGTTTGTTTCTTGGTGAACACCTTTGACTTTATTTCATTCTCAGTCTTTCCATACTCAATGGATTTTGTTACTCAGACGCAGTAAGGGTGGTTTTTAAAAGCGAAAACTAATTTTCGAATCTCGCCGACACCTGAGATTTCTTTTCAATGGGAAGAACGCGTCGACACGGGGGTGTAACTTTTTGTGTTGCGCCGGTCGCGGCACGTGGATTCCTAGAGCTTTAAGCTGCAATGGAAACTCAGTTGTGCAGCATCCGCCGAGCATTGCTCTATCCACCGCAGCTTCGAAGGCTCGGTGTATTTCCAGACGAGCAACAGGCGGGCGCGCTCGCGGGGTTTTGTTAATTTTTGTTTTTCTTTATTTTTGCGTTTGGGATTGCTTAATTCACGATTATAAACGAAATGTTTGAAAGTCGAAAACTTTTTTATTTTGTTTTTGAGACTGGTTTTGTTAAATAGAGAGTTTGGAAAGTTATTCTGAACGTACATTTTTTTCTGTCTCTTAATTTTTGCTTATAATGTAAATGTTACTAATTGGTGGTGATGTTAGCAATGACAGCTGTTCTAATAATGTGTGACATTTTTATAAAAAAGTTAAATTTTCTATTGAGATTTGTATGCAAAGAAATAAATATATTCTGGGTAAGTTTCCTGTAGCTGCTAAAGTATTTTTAGTGCTAGTTTTTAAAGAACATTGCATAAAAAATTTGAATTTATTTTTATGGAATTCGACGAAAATACATTTTTGATATACTATTGTCAAATAATTTTCGAATTTTTAAGATCAATTTCAACGAACAATAACAATAGTTAGTATTTTAGTTTAACTTACTTATATAATATTCAGTGGTACCGAACGATTAAAAAAGTTATAATTATTTTTAAAATTCTATGAAGATAGTTGTCAAATATTATTAAGCCAATTAAATTTAAAAAAGTACGAATAAATAATTACCAATAATACTGTTTACTATAACTTACAATTAGACATGTTATTTTCAATTCATACAATTTAATTATTAAGGTGTAAAAGATTTACTAAATATGAGACATTTTTGGATTAAAGCAACTTTTTCTATTAGCAATTATGTACAAAAAAGGAAATAAATATATTTGATTGTTTATAATCTTCACAATGAAGTTAAACAACGACATAATTATATTTAAATTTTACATTAAAGCCAATACCTACCTACATCTACATATCTACTTCTTCAGATATAAGGTAATTGAAGAAATATTTAACAAACTTCTAGGAAAGAAAGCACATTTACAAAATACGACAGATGAATTTATAATTAATATGGGATCTAAAATAACCACATCTGATTGTCTAATAATTTGTGTTATATTAATATTTTCCAATGCCCCTTATATTAATTAGGTAGGTATTTACTTAATTTTCGTAGCCAAATGTTTGTTTGTTACTGTTATCATAAAAAGATAATGACAAAATATAACTTGGATGTATTCTATGTTAATATCCCATGTTTATTAGGGGTTTCAATACAACTTTTTAAGTTTGTGAAAATGTTAAATTTTTTTACAGGATTCTTATATAGATTTTTTAGAATTGAATGACGTACGTTATAATTTTTATAGACTAGGCAGTATCTGTTTTGGTTCGGGTGAATCGTATATCCACGGAGATTTTTGACTTTTTGGCTTTCAAATATCACTAGAAATGAAAATTTTTCTATGCGCATAAAAAAAAAGCGGGCTTAACTTTTGGCGGCACAGTATGTTAAAAAAAATCGAAAAATGTCATATTTTTCTTCCTCTTTAATTATGTATCTTTTCAAGAGTTGATTTTAGGCGAAAATGGAAGAGGAAAAAAATTTTTATAATTAAATTTTTTACAAAACATGACAAGTTACAAATCGAGTGAATCATGACTATTATGGTAAAAATCGCAAAAATGGGATTAAAAAAACAATACTTTTTAGGGAATTTTTTTGGGGTATTTAAATTGGGTATAGGACCTTTATACTTGGCTCAAGAAAACTTCATGTTATGTAGAATTATCACACCAAATTTCATCAAAATCGGTTAGATAGATGTTGCATAATAATTTTGCAATTCAGATTTAAAAAAAAATTGCAAATTTTCAAAATTTTGCACAGCAAAAGCCAAGGCCCTTTACAAGGCGGTTTAATTACATATAGAAGGGCTCTCAAGCTTTCAAACTTTTTTTGAAAATTTCGAATCCGTTAATTAGGAGAGGTCTGGCGCTTGTTTAAACATTGGTCGAATTTTATTTGTACTTATAAACAATTAAAATAACTTTGTGAATATTCAAACAAATCAAATTTTTTAAAGCAGGTTTTAAAAGTTCTTGGAAAGACGCTTCTTTAAAAAAACAGATCGATTGATCAATCAGTTACGTAGTTATAACCGATTCAATTTCGAGCAGGCCGAAGCGGCCGCGCTCTCTGCTCCCCCACCACCACCACCCGTACGATATTCTTCAATTTCTCGCTTGCATAAATAACTTTAAACACGTTTTAAAGTAGGTTGCCAATGAAGAAAAGTATTGTAATCTTAGACACTCGGAATACCAAAGGTATTTTTCGAAAAATTAGGCCGGATGTCCCAGTACATTTAGTGTAAATGACGGTTACCTTTGATCGGCTATAACTACGTAACTAATTGATCAATCGATCTTTTTTTTAAAAGAAGCGTCTTTCCAAGAACTTTTAAAACCTGCTTTAATTTGATTGAATATTCACAAAGTTATTCTAATTGTTTATAAGTACAAAAATTCGACCAATGTTTAAACAAGCGCCAGAGCTCTCCGAATGACGGATTCGAAATTTTCAAAAAAAGTTTGAAAGCTTGAGAGCCCTTCTATATGTGATTAAATTTTCCAGTATCTAAGGGTCTTGGTTTTTGCTGTGCAAAATTTTGAAAATTTGCAAATTATTTTTCAAAATCTGGATTGCAAAATTATTATGCAAAATCTATAGAACCGATTTTGATGAAATTTGGTGTGATGATTCTACATAACATGAAGTTTTCTTGAGCCAAGTATAAAGGTCTTATACCCAATTTAAATCCCCAAACATCTCTGTAGTGGGGTCTCTTTAAAACATAAATTTGCGTTACGTCTGAAAAACAAGCACCTAATTATAGAAAAATATTGTGTACACTCTTCTTAAAAAACTGTATCTACCTGTATATTAATATCTCTGTAAAAATTCAATATTTTCACAAACAAAGAATGTATGGTGCATCATGGGAAATGCTTAAAATTGAAAAATGTCTCATGCCTCTTAAAAGATTGAAGGTATCGGGATGCAGTCTCGTTATTAAACTTTTTTCGGAGTTCGTAGCTTTAAATCTAAAAATCTTTTTTATTCCGTTGAGAAATTGAAGAAATAAAAGAAACCGGCAAAAAATTTCAAAATTGTCATATTTTTCGAGGATACAGACAAAAAAGTAATTAAGATATCTCTAATCGCTTTTCTGGAAAAATTGAGCAATGAAAATCCCAATTTATCTTGACCTGTTTATGAAGTTACTTTTCATTATTGTCCATTGTCCACTTAACTTAACTTGTGATGTTAAACACTTAAAACCTTCTTACCTTCTTATAAGTAATTTTTTTCGAAATTGGTCCGCTCTGTTCATGTCTTTAAAACTACCTATGTAAAATATTGTTAAAATACATTTGTATATAAAATCAGTATATCAATAATTGATATATTCACTTGCTGTTATTAAAAATTTTAAATCATGTTTATTAACCATTATTCCTCAAAACGATAACCATAAGCAATTCTGCTACAATCAGCATCACGCAGTTTTAATAAGCGGCTTACGAAGTTTGCCAAAAAATAAATGATTTATGTGAACTTAATCCTTTCGGGTTTATGAAACGGTCCCCTTTGATTCACGGTCTATAATGGCTGTGGACTGTATAAGGTCACTCTCAGAGATCATCCTGCGATCTGCTTTTGACAGGGAAATTGAAAAAAATACGAACTGACCCACCCTTTATCGGATACAGGCTTTTTGATAGGAAATGTAATTTAAATTTGGCAGCAAATAATCAAGCGATTTACTTCCAATCTAATGTGTATGTAATTTGTATAATTACTAATTTACTACCATATATGTACTAAAATATATTTTATATATTTTTTTTGTATTTCAAAATGACTTGAGCAGTCAGTGATTGGAAAAACATTCGAATTTATATTTCATTGCATCATAACCCTAAAACCCTTTGGGTTCATAACCCTATAAACCCATAGCATCTAACTCTATAACTTTGTGACTCCGGTAGTGTACGAGAGTTTACACTCTCCATGAAACTCTATGCTAACTTGGGTCTTAGTCCAGTAACTTTATACATCACAGCATGCGTCAAATCCGGTAGTTCTGATTTTTTGCAGATTCAAGTTTGTGACCTCGATCGCCGAACGCAACTTTGTCAAAAATCGAAAAAACCGCAAAAAAATCGTTTTTTTTTTCAAATTTTGGCGATTATAACCCTAAAGGACTAGTTTTTGAAAAAACTTTCTTGGGACGTTTTTAAGGTAGACTAAATTTGCTACAATATGATACAGAACTGTCTCTGTAGACCCAATAGTTTCCGAGATTAAGCCTTTCAAAGCTTATCATTTTTTTCTAACTTCGCAATTTTTTGCAATTCTGTCGTTCTGAACGAATTTTGACCCTGATTATACTATCGAAGCCCTGTACTTTTATGATGGGATGTTAAAAAAGAAAATGAGAAGTGTGAACGATGATGTTTAAGCTAAGCTACGCATAATGAAGTAAAAAAGATAAGTACAACAAAAGGTAATAAGTTTATTTGTTAGGAAATTGAGTAATATTCAAAAAATTAAATTAATTTAGCCCTCCTGGAAGGTTGAGGTTCGTCCGTATCTGGATCGACGTATTGGGATGGCATATCCCCATCAGAGGATGGTGATGAATCGTCGACGTCTTGTGCCCACAAGTCATCCTCCATTTCGACATCGGACAGATCGTCGCCTTCTGGGATATCTACTATTGCAACATAAGGTATATTGTCACAAGAGGCCCCGCTGCAGTGCCTGCAGACTGATGAGCATTTTAATGAACGAGCGAGGCCTGGCTGCCGATATTATTGAATGTGCAAGAGCAACGCACTTCTTTCTATAGGAATCCAAGCAGCTTCGTCTGTCTTTTAAAATTACTGCTTCGAGCAACAGTTTCAAAGAATCAGGAATAACTGAATTTACATTCTGGAAGAAGTGGTCGGATGGTGTGAATTGTGTTGTGTCGTACACTTGCGACCGTATATCCTCTCGTATGACTTCAGCAGCTGCTTTCACCACGCGTAGTCTTTCTGCTTGAGGATCTGAACTTCTACTGTCATACTATGTACTGGTGAGAATTTTGTGACCTGTGTTTTTAAAACAAACAGTCGTGTGTTTGTGGGGCCTCTCAACGATCACAATGTCCTCCCCATACTTTGCAAACAAGCGATTTTTGACTGTTCGTAGTTGAGGTCGTTCTCCTTCTATCTGGTCCATGAGTTCATCTAGAGAGAACTTACACTCCTCACTGTTCTCTTCCAGAAATGAATAAATCTTTTCCATGGCCTCATCAACTGTGGGATACTGACGATTTCCCCTGGACTTTCCTGTTGGTGGTGCCTGGTAGAGCTTTGTTTGGCAAAACCGATTATATTTGGCATCAAGGGCTACCAAATCTGTGTTCTCAGATATACGCTCTTTTATTTTAAGAGCCCATTCATCACCACGTTTCTCAGCTGCTCTCAAGATTGTTGCACTGAGAGACTTTTCCGCAGTAATGATATTGTCCCGTTTTTCTGGCTTCTTCTTCCTTTCTGCCACAAGGAACTGTTCAGTTATTTTGTCTCCACATAGACAACAACAGTGTTCTCTGAAATTGAAATGCTCTGAGACTGATCTCGTGGCCCTTGATGGCGTAATATTTGATTTTCCACTGCTAACAGCTGCTTTGATCAACTTCGGATTGTTGTATTTTATCTGACAAGCACTGTGCACATATATCTCATTTACACCCTTCAATAAACGCTGATTTTCTATGTTCTTAAGGGAAATACTCGACGCAAGAAGGGTTTTTACACCTCTCTCCTTCACTAGGCGCACTTGACCTTCACTTAAAGTCTCCTTACATATAAAACACAAACCCACGCTGGGACTGGGATCAGACATTCTGTAGATTTTGAGTTCAAACGACACTCACGTTATAGGCAGCAGGCCAGTCAACAACTGAAATGAAAAAAAAATTAAAATAGGGAAGGTTAAAAACGTGCTACAGGAGGGGTCGCATTCGTGACTTCACACGAGCAATACTAGCACAGTCCGTCGGAGGTAATTGGAACTTCATCCCGCTAGAGTTATTCGAGTGACGTCTAAAATTGCAAAAAATTGCGAAGTTCGAAAAAAATGATAAGTTTTGAAAGGCTCAATCTCGGAAACTATTGGGTCTACAGAGACAGTTCTAGTATCATATTGTAGCAAATTTAGTCTACTTTAAAAACGTCCACAGAAAGTTTTTTCAAAAACTAGTCCTTTAGGGTTATAATCGCCAAAATCTGAAAAAAAAACGATTATTTTGTGGTTTTCTCGATTTTTGACAAAGTTGCGTTCGGCGCTCGAGGTCACAAACTTGGATTATTCATTAGGCCAACATCATAAACAAGTCTGCAAAAAATCGGAACTACCGGATTTGACGCATACTACCCCATACTTTCAGGCGACAAAGTTACTGGATTATCTCACATATCTGACTAGATTCGGATTCAGCGGATTAAAATATCACAGGATCGTCTGGTCTACGCTCTAGTCCACTTATTTTTGTAGAAGTTTGTTGCTAATTAATTGTAATACCTAATAATTTAACATATAGTGTGTTTTTACTTATAAATTTATTAGAAAATATCATTATTTATAAAAGTTTCTGCATTCTTTCAGATTCTAAAAAATATTACTATTCATTTTATGGTTTCCTATACAGGGTGTTATATTTTTTGAAAAATTTAAAAGTAATCCCAGGCAAAGTACACTAATCATTTGAAACATAGAAAATTATTAAACATATTGTTAGGAAATCGGAAGATCGAAAATGTCAAGTTTTAATTGTTTTATAATATAATAATTACTTAATTTCATATTAGTTTTATATGGCTTGGACACACTTATGACTCCCGTAATTAAAACATAATGTTATTAACACATGATAATTAAAATACATTGAATCGGTTTTGAGAGGTAATAAAATTTTGCTGTATTTTCGTGTTACATTATTGAATTATTATGAATGATTAAGTTATTCCGAATTCTGAAATGGTACCTGCCATTATAACCTTAAAATTTTGGATCCTTTCAATGCTATAAAATTAGGCAAAATATGAAACAATGTATTTTTTTTCAATAAAATAATTAAAACATATTTATACATCCCTAGTCAGTGATATGTTTCGACATTTCAAAAAACTAGGAGTCACTTCTAAATTTACATAAAGTATAAAAATTACTGATAGTCCAATTATATGGGCCTTTAAATCTCAATGTTGGTTAACTTGCCTGAATTTTTGATATAAGTTAGTTTGAGGTATATAATAACAATAAATGACAGTAACTTTTTTTATCCCCACGCCAGGTGTCAAAAAATATAAAATAAAGGGGTTTTGCAAGATAACTCAAAAGGGGTAAGAGCTAGAAAAAAAAGTTCCGTATAAAAGTTTTAGAGCATAAAATTATACATAAAAACGATCAATTGACTTTTTCTTGCACTATTAAAATTAACAGAGTTTGGGAGACTAGAAGTTAAGGAATGATTTCAGAAATTTTAAAAATCATACAAGCAGAAAAATGAATGAATTTTATAAATTTTTGTGCCAGTCTACTCTAAAAAAATGTAAACTATCATTTTAGAGAAATAGATATATTTTTTAATTTTTAACAAAAAAGTGATTTATTAATGTCTGAAAATGGCAATAGATTACAGATATAAATTTTCTATAAATAGTTCGTTATTCAAATGAAACATCGTTAAATACAGAAAAAATTACTTTGCATCTTTTCCCGAAGAATAGAGAAACTTGGTTGAAATAAAACGCATCGTTATGAATATGCACTTAGATACGGATTTGCATACGAAGTGTTGACGGTTATTTTCTTATAGGAAAAGATAACGGTCGAAAATGGTATGAACAGAAGTGTATATCCCTGTTCTTGATGTAACAGACCCTGAATTTATTATCATCCATCGTTAAATATTTATTCTGAAACTAATTTGGCAAGTAGGACTGTCATTCCTCATCGTTTTATAAATTGCTGGTGTAATGAATGGAACGTAATGAATGAATGAATTAGTGACAGGTGCAATAAATTTAAATATCCATTACAATGTTAGAATTCTATTCTAATTCTATTTCTATTTATGTCAATAAATGATTCCCATTTGAAAATGAAACGGTTTATATTTTTTTTTGCTTGTTTATTTATGTAGGCCATGCATAAAATTAAAAATAAAATGTTTACCATTATTTATGTGAAAAATATCAGACTATATGTTAAGCTCACATCGTTCGCTGTAATTATAAGAAAAACAGTCATAGTTTGAACACAGTGGTTAGTGAAAGTGTTAGTGAAAGTATGCAACGGTAAAGTTAAATAAAATTGTTTTTATAGTTTCTATTTCTAATTTCGATTTATTCGGTTCAGCTCAGTTCAGTTCAGTTATTTCAAGGATATAACAATATAACAATGTTAAGTAAGTATTTGTAATTATTACTTGAAATTTTGTTTTGACATTTTATTTTTTGCATTTCTGTTTTTGTTTAATATATTTAATTTTCTTTCGACAAATTCTCCAAACAAAAAAATAAAAAATACAAAACTGTAATACGCACAAAGAACAAAAAAAATGATTAGGATGTTCAAATTTGATTCAGAATATCTCTGCCAAATTTTAGTGCGTTGTACCATTTCCATGATTATTTTTTAATATACAGTGTGTGGTGTGTATAATCTATAAATAAATAAACTACAGCTTCCTAACGATATTTGTAATAGAAAAGTCTTATACAAAAAAGTTCTATTTTTGCGTTTTTTTTGTAAATTAAAGTTCAATTATGGATAAAAATATTTTCTCTGGAACGGTCCTGTCCGTGTGCTGTACGATGACTTACGTGCTGTAGACCAGCCGCGTAAACAAACCGTCTTGAAAGATAGAAAGATACTTCTTAATTTTTGAGGAATTTTTCAGTGCAAAAGTATAAACTAAGAAAAATAGGTTAAAAAACTGATAATTTCTTATTATAATAATTAATAAAGAGACTGTAAGAGTTCGCAAACAAAACCACATCCGTAAGCATCTGTAGCTGCCAACTGCGTGCACTAAACTCCATTAAAATATGGAACAAAATGAAATAAAATTTACCATAATTGATCCCCGTTAGTGCGGATACAGGCATGGCACCGACGCATCCAATTTTGGCGAATATTTTCCCAAATTCCAGGTATTCCCCTAATTGTGTCAGCAACTTCAATATACGGTTTCGCAATTCTTCCACCATAGCAATTGGAGTATTGTAAACCTATGACTTCAAGTGACTCCAAAGACAAAAGTCCATTGGAGTTGATCGGGTGACCGAGGTGGCCACGGCACAGGACCAAAGCGTCCAATCCATCGCTGAGGACATATTTCATTCAAAAGTGTCGTTATCTACTTCTCGAGTACTGTGTGGACGAGCCCCATCTTGAAGATAAAACATGCGTGCCCGAACTTGTAATGCCACATCGTCCAATAATTCAGGCAACGGGCTCTTCAAAAAGTCAGCCTATCTTGGTCCATTTAATCGTCCTTCAAAGAAATAGGGACCCACAAGTACATCGCCTATTATGCCAGCCCAAACATTTACCGAGAACCGATGTTGAAAATGAGTTTCCCTAATCGCGTAAGGATCTTCGTCGGCCCATATGTGCATATTATGGAAATTCACTTCATCACGAGTAAATGTCGCCTCATCTCTTACATAAACATAGGCAGGAAAGTCTACTTGATGGACACAGTGCCGTAAAAACCATCTGCAAAAACGCATTCGTTGATCACAATCCGGGGGTAAAATCTGTTGAACTGTTTGCAGATGATAGGGTTGCAACAGCTGGCGCCTTAAGATGAAGTTCCAACTTGCTGTGCGAGTCGTCGAGCACTAATTGTGGGGTCTTCGTCAAGATTTTCCAGCACTGCATCTTCAACATTAAGGTTCACTTGCTGACCACGTCCTTCGCCTCGAGGAATTACACTTCCCGTATCTCGCAGCCGCTGAACGCACTGTAGGATTTATTTGCACATGGGGGAGTGATGTTGTAGCCATCATTCCCGGTACAACCTAGTCGCCGCCAGCGCATTTCCTTCGGCTGCACCATACACTAAGACCATATCGACACGTTTAGAAATAGAAAATTATTCCGTAGAATGTACGCACATTACGATAACTAGAGATCAAATATATGTTATAGAAATATGTATAATAAAAATATTATGGGGCATTTAACATCAGGATATCATTTTACCAAATCTCTCCCAGTTGATAGCATTTACGAACACTAATATAAATTGTACGCGGGAGCCAATGGCTCCATCTGTCGTGCAGACTCCCAACTGTGCCATTCAAATGACTACAGTACGAAGCGACCTGCTAACTGCAGGTACTTTGTAGCACGACTGCCACCCACACAGGGCGTAACACAATGTTTTGAGTTGTCAGTGCCGCGAGAAACAACTACTCCGATAGCTATTTGCCCCTACCGGCATTAAATTGTATTCGCGACACCTAATGCAACAGCTAGGATCGTTTGTCAGTTTAACTCACCAGGCACAGATCGATTTCGGACTTATTAGTTGCAGTTAGCAGGTCGCTTCCTACTGTAGTCATTTGAATGGCACAGTTGGGAGTCTGCACGACATATGGAGCCATTGGCTCCCGCGTACAATGTATTTCCTCTTCGTGATGATAAGACGAAGAACAGCTGGGTCGTTTGTCGGTTGTCGCACCTATGACACACTGATGAGGACTAATAAGTCCGAAACCAATCTGTGCCTGGTGGGTTAAACTGACAAACGATGCTAGCTGTTGCACTAGGTGTTGCGAGTATAATTCAATTCCGGTAGGGGCAAATAGCTCTCGGAGTAGTTGTTTCTCGCGGCACTGACAACTCAAAACACTAATATAAATTAACATAGAAGGCCTTCATAAATAATTACAAGCCACGTGACCGCCCCATATAGGTAACCAACATTGCAGGCACTGTCAACTAAAGATTCCTAAATGTTAACGTCATCAGTAATAATTACTGATTTACAATGAATCAGTAATTATTGATTTACAATGAATAATGAGAGACTATTGCTCGGGACAATGAGATCGTGGTGTAATACAATACATATAACCCATGGAGTAGTTGCTTCCCGCAGTAGGAATCAGCACTTAGCAGTCTGTGAGGTTGAACATCTTTTGCATACCTAGAACCTTAAACAATGAGTAAAAAATAAGCTACTGGGTATGAGAATTACGTTTACAGAATTAAAAAACCGCTTTCTATAAAAAAATTGTCGACATTAGGGGGAGCATTTTTAGCAGTGGATTGTAAATCACAATTCAAATCAATTGAAATGTTGAACAAATTCGTATTTATTAGAATAAAATGTATGTAGTTAAACAAATAGATTCAGGTTTTCAACAGTTATGTAATTTCTTCATGGAAATTGTTGCCCTTAAAAAACTATATGGATGCCATGCTTATTTATCAAAATATAACCCCCATTTTGGCGATCCTTCGCTGTGTGGTTCTGTTATGGACTTGAAAGTTTGTCGGAACGTTATTGTTTCACTCTGTATGTACCAGCAACATAATACAATTAAATACTAAAATTTATTTGAATTATAAATTTTAAGAAGAAACATAATTTGATCCTTCTGACGCCATCTAACGTCTCAAAGAAATAATTTCTTAGATAGCAGATTTAATTAGTTTGTATTATTTTCATCCTAAAAATATGTTGTATGTACACCCTGGTCAATTTTAGCGATTTGAAAAAAAAAAACAAAATATTAAGCACATATAAAGAATAATAATTTTTATTCGAACAGACTACCTATACAAGACAGCATAGGAAATAGTACATATAATATGTATTTTAAATTTAATAAAGGCTCAATAAGTTACATTATAGAATTGAACCTAAATTTTTGCGTGTAAGTCCTCTTCAAGTTAAACATTTAAGCTCGATTATTTCAAGTTAAAACTAAAACTTCCATTGTTAATTGCTACTCTTTTTAAAGACGATGGATTTAAGGAATCTTATACGAGAGACGTAGTACTGGATAGTAGAGCACTGGGAGTGCTTCAGTGCATTAAATTGGTTCACTGCTCGAAAGTCCTTGCAGTAATGCCCCTGTTACGTTGAATTTAGCTAATGATTTAGAAGAATCTGACCTCAATCTCGGATCAGATATCAACGAAAAATATACAATTCGGTAAAACTATTCGCTAATTCTTTTCAGTGGCAATGGAATTAAAAATTGTAAAATTATAAAAATAGTAGTAGCATCCATCTATACGTATTCATTTTATCAAAAAATGGGCTATTAGTGTGAAAAAGTAAAATAACTCCCTTGTTATTCATAATACAGAAAAAAAGTCTATATAAAAGTTGTACAGAATCAAAAAACCTAAAGAACAAAATTAATTTGAAACACACAGGGCGATGAGTAAAACGGGACACGCCAAAAATATTACATTTTTTAAATGGAACACCCTGTATATTTAAACATATGGATTTCTGAGAAAATTCTATATATGACAATATAAACAGTTTAACATTTTAGTGCGAAGTTGCCAAGTTATGTAGAAAATTCTTCGAATTTTCGAAAAAACATGACACCGAAGAAGTTGTATTAACTTTCAACTACTAACAGTTGGAGAAAAAATATTTGACGGAGTTATAGGCAAATGTTAGGCAA
Source organism: Anoplophora glabripennis (assembly GCF_000390285.2). Taxonomy (NCBI): domain Eukaryota; kingdom Metazoa; phylum Arthropoda; class Insecta; order Coleoptera; family Cerambycidae; genus Anoplophora; species Anoplophora glabripennis. The sequence goes on along the minus strand of NW_019416579.1, from coordinate 208,482 downwards.
AGACTCAGCCAATATTGATATTTTATACAGGGCATTTTTTATAATACGTTCATTTTGATAAAGTTCAAACTTGAAGTCCACTTCAACTTTTATTAAGTATGTTCTACACCTAAAGTTGTTAGTTTTTAAGATATAACAGCATTTATGGAAAAACATAATTTTTATTATTTTCGGTCGCATGAAATAGCTTTGGAAAAAACTGTCACATTGTGTCAACTTGTCAGTTCATAATTTATCATTCCATTTTGAGTTAATTTTATTAGTTAATACATATTTACTTGTGGTATTCTATAAAATAATAAAAATTAAGTTTTTTCAGAATTGTTGCTATATCTTAAAAGCTAACAATTTTAGATATAGCACATGCTTAATAAAAGTTAAAATGGACCGATATGTGAATAAAATAGAATAATAAAATACAGTTCGTTCCATTTGAGAAAATTTAGAAAAACAAGTTTAAACTTTCTAAAAATGATGGTATTATAAAAAATGCCCTGTATAAAATATCGATATTAGAGCTAATATATAGGAGTATTTATCTAACATTTGCCTATAACTCTATCAAATATTTATGCTCCAAGTGAAAATTCTTAGTTGAAAATTAATACAACTTCTTGGAGGTAATGTTTTTTTCAAAATTCGAAGAATTTTCTGCATAACTTGGCAACCTCGCACTAAAATGATAAACTGTTTATATTGCCATATATAGAATTTTCTTGGAAATCCATATGCTTAAAAATATACGGGATGTCCCATTTAAGAAATGTAATATTTGGCGTAACCCGATTTTACTCATCACCCTGTATGTATCAAATTAATTTTGTAGTTTAGGCTTCTTCATTCTGTATAACTTTTATATGAACTTTTTTTCTGTATTATGAGTAACAAGGGAGTTATTTTACTTTCTCACACTAATGGCCCATTCTGTATGTAGTAGTCTTGTCAGAATTTCATAAGCAATAAGCAATTAAGATGTTTTATTTATAATTCTTTGTCTAGAAACATTTTGAAATATGGAAATATTTTATTGATTTTCTCATATATGACTACCACATTAATCATATCGAATGAGTGCAAAAAAGGGTTTGTACGTTTTTTTTGCGTGCGCTTAATCTAAACTCCTACGATTTCTTGTTTCAGAAGATTGGATTTACTTGGCGTAGAGTCTATCGAACGCCTACAATTCATATACAGGGTGTTTTTGAATGGAGTAGCATAAATGATACCAGTGAATCTACATTTCAAAAGAACACGATCTGCAAAAACTCGCCTTAGTAAAATGTTCACCCCTGAAGAGATATGGGCCATCAAAGTTTCCAAACAAATTATGAAAATTGGCTGTAATTTGAAAACCGAACGAGGTACAAATAACAAATTTTTTACAGGTTGTTTACTAATACAGATGCGAGTTTTCAACTATTTTTCGAAAATTTTAACCCCTCGAAAGGGGTTGAAATAACCACCCCTCAAGCCATTTTTTGCCATAACTTTTATATTTCGTAAAAACTCGATATCCAAAAATACGCATTAGATAAACTGGTTCTTTTAGAAACTTTTACCTCTCTAGCAATTTTCCTTTAAAACTTTTCGTTTATTAATAAAAAAATAAAATGTATTACCATTCACCTCACACCGTATATGATTGCAATCAATCAAAGAAAAACTAAGTGTGCTGCTGTCATGCCAGTTGTCACAATTAACTCTTCTGTAAGTTGTCACTGTTATCAGCTAAATACTTTTTGGGTGTAAATTAACAAGAATTATGCCAAATTTTACTAATGATGAATATGTGGACATGCTACAAGTGTTTTTTTCTACGATCGTGCAAAATTTACTACTTATTGCACTACCTACTGTGCCAAAAGTTTAACTTTTTTTACAGTAGTACAAAAAAAATATTGATTACAAGTTTAATCTAAGCATATCCATAAGTACCTAACGTCTGACATTGACAATTTGCGCAATTAATTTCCAGTTGTCAGTTAAAATTTTAATATTATGTAAAATACTGTTAAATAAAATTTGAAATAAAAACAATCGTAGAAAAAATGTTGCGTGCAACATGTGCAAAAAGCATATTTGTTGCACTTAACATGATTGCAGCTCTCAACTTCGTCTCGAGCTGCAAACTTCATGCATCGTACAACAAATACACACTCTTTACAGTAGTTGCACAAATAACTGTTTGAATGTCGCAGAAACTTTTATTAAATAGAAGTACAATGAAAACGAAACTAAGAAATAATTTATTATCAAAAAGAGAAAAAACAAAAAACTTAGTTAAAGGACATTTTCAAAATAATTGCCATTTCTTTCTAAACACAACCTAACACGTTTATCAAAGTTGTTACGGACTCGAGCAAAAATTATGGGATTGTTGCGAATCTCATCAGCCGCCGCGAATATTCTTTCCTGTAGCTCTTCAACACTGTCAACTGGGGTCGCATAAACAATACTTTTTATATGTCCCCAAAAGAAAAAATCCATGGGCGTTAGATCGGGAGAACGTGCAGGCCAAGAGATAGGTGCCTCATTGCCGCGACCTATCCAACGATTCGGGTAATTTAAATTAAGCCACCGCCTAACTACTACAGTGCTGTGAGCAGGAGCCCCGTCATGCATGTACCACATGGCCTGACGTACATTTAATGGTACTTCCTCCAGAAGTGGTGGTAGATGCTCATTTAAGAACTGCAAATATTCAACAGCACCAAGTCGATGAGGTAAAACAAAAGGGCCGACAAGCACATTTTCTACAATTCCTGCCCAAATGTTTAAACTAAAATTATGTTGAAATGTTGTCATAGATACTTCGTGAGGATTTTCATGAGCCCAGGAATGAAGATTGTGTATATTGGTTAAACCACGTCTTTGAAAAGTTGCTTCATCTGTGAAAAGTATCTTTGAGGCAAAATTCAAATTATTTCTTAGAATATTAATATACGATTCGCAAAAAACAACTCGCTTATGCATGTCTGGTTCAAGTAGAGCTTGAACCGGCCGGTAGTGAAAACGATATAATAAATTATCATGGACAAAATTCCAAACAACACTATGGGACACATTTAAGTGCATTGCTGTTTTTCTCTACTAGTCTGACGATTTTCGTCAAACTCTTCAAGTACTGCATCCTCAAAATAAATAGTATGAACAGTAGGTCTTCGGCCGGTAACCTCAATATGCGATTGTATTTTTCCAGTTTCCCGAAGTCTTCGTTCTACCGCCAAAAAAGTTTGTCTGTGGGGAACTTGACGATTTGGATATCTCTCGTTATACGCTCTTGTTGCCGCAGCACAGTTTTTGTGACATTCAAAATACACTTGTAGCATGTCCACATATTCATCATTAGTAAAATTTGGCATAATTCTTGTTAATTTACACCCAAAAAGTATTTAGCTGATAACAGTGACAACTTACAGAAGAGTTAATTGTGACAACTGGCATGACAGCAGCACACTTAGTTTTTCTTTGATTGATTGCAATCATATACGGTGTGAGGTGAATGGTAATACATTTTATTTTTTTATTAATAAACGAAAAGTTTTAAAGGAAAATTGCTAGAGAGATAAAAGTTTCTAAAATAACCAGTTTATCTAATGCGTATTTTTGGATATCGAGTTTTTACGAAATATAAAAGTTATGGCAAAAAATGGCTTGAGGGATGGTTATTTCAACCCCTTTCGAGGGGTTAAAATTTTCGAAAAATAGTTGAAAACTCGCATCTGTATTAGTAAACAACCTGTAAAAAATTTGTTTTGTTATTTGTACCTCGTTCGGTTTTCAAATTACAGCCAATTTTCATAATTTTTTTGGAAACTGATGGCATCTCTTCAGGGGTGAACATTTTACTAAGGCGATTTTTTGCAGATTGTATTCTTTTGAAATGTAGATTCACTGGTATCATTTATGCTACTCCATTCAAAAACACCCTGTATACATAGTGTTCAAAATTTTAAGTAGAAAGGGAAGGTTCAATTTGCAAGTAAGGAAATAAAATATTTGAATATGTTTGAATGAACTCTTTTTATTCCTTAAAGATCCTAGAGGTCATAATCCTGATCAGAATGGGTTAATATGGTTATGAACTGCTCTAGTCAGTAAATCTCATATGGTATTGATGGGATTTGTATCGGGGCAATTGACTGACCAATCCAATTTTGTGATGCGTTCCCTGAACCAAACCATATTGCGCAATATGGTCGAGCTTTGTCATCCGTAAAGATAAATTTTCCAATTCGTTATCTAAAGGGTTGATAACGGTCTTAATGATGTTTTGACTTGGCGTATTTCTGTGGTATGCAAATTAATGGGGTACCATTAGTTCTCCTCACAACACTTTGGTGGCCCCTTCCTAGAAAGCAACTTTGTTTACGATCTGGCTCTCTTCATATTGGTTCCTTATTGTCATTACTCACCATTCTAGTTCTAGTTTCATCTGAAAACAAGACCCACTGCCGTTCATGCAAAAGCAAATTCCTACCCTTCTGCGTCCATTTAAGAAGAACAGCAAGGTCTGATGGAGAAGGGAAAGGTCTTCTAGCACGTAGATCCACAAGGTGGAGTCGCCTTATAATTCAAAGTAACTAGGAGAAAGATACCTTGAAGGTGTACCCTAAGATCTAAAGCCGAGATGTTGTGGCGTCTAGGGACATATTCAACCAAATAATGAGTCGCTCCCTAATTAGACACTCGAGGACGCCCACTATGAGTTTGTTTTCTACTGTTCAAGACTTTTGACTTTGTGACTATCTATGATTAAAAAATCTACTCATGTTTCGTGTCAAACGATTTTTTTATTTTACTGATTGATATTCCGGAAATTATATTAAATATCTGATCTATCAGTTGAGTTTGTCTTATCAATTCATTTTGAAAACGTGTTATTAGGTTTGCATTATCAGTCTATACAAAAAAGATAGAAAAGAAGACAAGTTGCAATAAGTATAAATTTTCATACGAATTCTACAAAATTCAAAATTCAAATTCACATTCAAAATTCAAAAATAGTTTATTCTTATAGGACATATAACAATGTATAAGAAAATTCAAGTCACATCAAACAGCACGTAGGTATACAGGCTGTTACAAATTCGCTTCTCATTACAGGGATCTTGGAAACGGTAACAGGTACGAAGTAGCTTAAATGGGGGCAAAGTTGCGTAATCAGGGGATCAACATTATGCCTCCAAAAATTCAAGGCTAACATGATTAGTTTTCGAAATATTTGAAAAAAACCGAAATTTTGGAAATCCGTTTTTGTTTCATTTCAGCCTTGTTTGAGGTGATATTGAAAAAAGAAGAACACTTTCTCATGGCAACTTTTTGCCCTCTATCGAATGGCATAATCAATTTTTATATGTGACGTTTCGACTCTCCAGGACCATCATCAACTCCTTATTTTTTTAAATACGACCCTACAAATTTTATTACATTTTTTGCAAGCGTTGATGATCACCAATACTTTACTGCCTCAGCCCGAACTAGATTCAGACGTTTTGTCTCGAAAAATGCATCTTCAGTGTATTCGTTCCAAATTTATCTAAATTTTTTATTTAGATTTGTTTGTTTATTGAATTATCGTACACTGTAAGTGTCGTTAGACCCTGTGAAATCCATTTATTTATTTAAACTATTACCACCACGCGTTACGATAAAACATTTATTATTATCAACTATTACCATCACTTGGTCATACATAACTCAATAAGTTGTTGAGTCAAAATTAAAACATTACAATTTTAATTTTATTATGACAAATTAATTCTAAAAAATGCATATGAAAAACCAAAACGCCTTATGAATATTATTCTTTAAAAAAATTTAGTAAATGTTCAAAAACATTTTCGTTTTGGCAAAGGTTGAAAATGAAGATCAGCGTAATATTATGAGAATTTATTATATCTGTAACCGCAACTGTAAAAGAGCATGTCAGATGTATTTGTATGAATATCATGAAAAAAATAGATAGGAATTTGTTTTAATTTTGAGCACTCGAGAAGCCTAGAAATAACTATGGGCACGGGAATAAAACAGTACAGGCAGTACAGTATTGGGGATCATGACGGCTTGCAAAAAATTTAATAAAATTTTTAGGGTCGTATTTAAAAAATGAAGTTAATGATGGTCCTGGAGGGACGAAACGTTACATATAAAAATTGATTATGCCATTCGATAGAGGGAAAAAAGTGGCCATGAGAAAGTGTTCTTCTTTTTTCAATATCACTTCAAACAAGGCTGATATGGGAAAAAAAACGGATTTCCAAAATTTCGGTTTTTTTCAAATATTTCGATATCTAATCATGTTAGCCTTGATTTTTTAGAGGCATAATGTTGATCCCCTGATTACGCAACTTTGCCCCGATTTAAGCTACTTCCTATCTCTTACCGTTTTCGAGATCCCTGTAGTGAGAAGCGAATTTGTAACAGCCTGTATACAAAAATATGCACACATATATTAAATCAATGCCCAATATTATTTGTTTTACACCAATATTTCAGATGTAATTTTTATTGGTAATTATAGTCAGTCCTATATTCTTTTTAAAATATACTATAATGTTACGATTATACCTATAAATTATTATTAATAAAATTAGAACTTTTTTCCGTGTAACCAAACCAAAAAGTTAGGTGCTTAAACTGATGCGTTATTGGCAACACAAAAACGGAAGCGAAGAGTCGATGAGATTAATGTCAGAGAGGGGCTTCTGAAACTGACCTGTGGAACTCTGATGGATTTTACGCTGCAACCATAATATGTTTCATTACTTTTAAGATTACTTCTCTTGTTTCATAAATTTCTGTTAGGACTGGACACTTCAAAGAAAAAAGAGGGATTCCAGATGATTTATGTTGTGTTTATGCTCTAAGCGAGAACGTTTTTGTAAAAAGAAAAAGATTACATTTCAGAGAAGGTGTCGTCACTTCTATAAAGGCATTTTAACTAGAAGATTATAAGGGGTGATTATATTTTATTTCCATTAGATGTAATTTTCATTTTGTTTCGAGGTTTTCGCTTCTTATTAATATAATAGAAATGAGTTACAGGTATCTACACAATCCTAAGCAATTTAATTTTTCATAAATATATTGCATTTGCAAATTTTTAGTAACTACATACAGGGTGGGCCATTAGTGTGAGAAAGTACACTAACTCCCTTGTAGTAACAAGTATTATAAGTATATAATACAGAAAAAAAATTATATAAAAGTTGTAAAGAATCAAGAAACCTAAACTACAAAATTAATTTCAAACATACAGGGCGATGAGTAAAAACGGGACACGCCAAACATTACATTTTTTAAATGGAACACCCTGTATATTTTTAAACAGTTGGATTTCTGAGAAAATTCTGTATATGACATTTTTTAAATGGAACACCCTGTATATTTTTAAACAGTTGGATTTCTGAGATGCGGGGTTGCCAAGTTATGTAATAGTTATTCTTCGAATTTTGGAAAAAACATGACCTCGAAGAAGTTGTATTAACTTTCAACTACTTACACTTGGAGTAAAAATATTTGACAAAGTTATAGGCAAATGTTATACAAAGGCTCCTATATTAGCTAATATCGATATTTTATACAGGGCATGGTTTTATAAGCGATAATTTTTAGAAAGTTCAAACTTGATTTTCTAAAATTTTTCAAATGGAACACCCTATATTGTATTGTTTTATTTTATTCGCAAATCACTCCACTTCAACTTTTATTAAACATGTTCTATACCTAAAATTGTTAGTTTTTAAGATATGGCAACATTTCTGAAAATACTTAATTTTTATTATTTTCGGTCGCACGAGATGGCTTTGGAAAAAACTGTCACATTGTGTCAACTTGTCTATACTATGAAATAATTTAATTATACTACATATTTGTGTATAACAAAATCTTAATAGAACATAACAACATAGTTTATTTATTAAATGGAAATAAAATAACAAAATAGATACGAAAATAAATCAAATATTTAATTTTACAACAAGTGTTCAAAATGACGACCGTATTGGTTTAGACATAGCTCTACACGTCGTTCAAATGTGGTGTTAACATTATTCAGAATATCAATGTTGATATTTTGAAAAACTCGTCGAATTCGGTTTTTCATATCCTCTTTAGTAGTAGGGGGAGTTTAATATACCCGATCTTTTACATATCCCCACAGAAAATTGTCCATTTTTGTCAGATCAGGCGACCTAGCAGGCCAACTAATTGGTCCACCTCTTCCAACCCACTTCCCTGGAAATTCATTGTTTAAGTTGTTTAATTGTTAATATTTAGCGGTATATTTTCTAATAAATTTTCCATGGTATTTTGTAGAAAATGAAGATATAGTTGCCCTGTTAAATGTTCGTTGAAAAAATAAGGCCCAATAACGTAATGAAACGTATTTTCAGAAGCATAATAATGAAAATTGTGTCTGTTCACGCTTCCATTTTTGTGAAACGTTGCCTCATCAGTAAAAAGCACACAATTAAAAAAAGCCTATCTTCATTGATTTTTCTCTGGGCCCAATTACAAAATTCCAAGCGACTTTCATAGTCGTGGTCATTCAATTCTTAGTAAAACTGGATATGATATGGATGCATCCTGTGCTTCTTTAAAATCCGCCTTACCGATGTCCTGCTTATGTTTGCCTTGAAATTGCTCTAGTGCTTATATGCGGATCTTCAGTAACACTTAACAGAACATTTAGTTCATTCTCATCATTTACAATAGTATTTTTTCTATCAAGTTTTTCATAAGAAACATTGCCAGTAGTATCAAAACGTACCATTAATTTTTCAAAGGTCTTTGCACGTGGTTGTCTTCTGTCTGGATATCTCTGCTTATAAATTCTTGTTGTGAGTAAACAATTTCTATCAGCAGCTCCCAATACATAAATCATATCCACCGTTTCTTCTTTAGAAAATTCATTGTAATATAAAATTATAACTAATAAATAACTAATAGATACTAATAAACTAATAAAATGAAAGCAATTTTAGGTATAGAACATGCTTCATAAAAGTTGAAGTGGAGTGATATGCGAATAAAATTAAACAATAAAATATAGGGTGTTCCATTTGAAAAATTTTAGAAAATCAAGTTTGAATTTTTTAAAAATTATCGTCTTATAAAAAAATGCCCTGTATAAAATATCGATATTAGCTAATATAGGAGCCTTTGTATAACATTTGCCTACAACTCTGTCAAATATTTTTGCTCCAAGTGTTAGTAGTGAAAGTTAATACAACTTCTTCCAGGTCATGTTTTTTCCAAAATTCGAACAATTTTCTACATAGCTTGGCAACCCCGCACTAAAATGATAAACTGTTCATATTGCCATATGTAGAATTTTCTCAGAAATTCAGCTGTTTAAAAATATACAGGATGTTCCATTTAAAAAATGTAATGTTTGGCGTGTCCCGTTTTTACTCATCACCCTGTATGTTTCAAATTAATTTTATAGTTTAGGTGTCTTGATCCTGTACAACTTTTATATAAACTTTTTTTCTGTATTACAAGTAATAAGGGAGTTAGTGCACTTTCTCACGCTAATGGCCCACCCTATATATGATGATTTATTTGATTTTGGTGAAATATACTTACAGAGAAATGTCCAAAATGCAATAAAACAAAAACTGCATACTTAAGAGATTTCTATCGATGCGTCACCGACCAATATCATTTGCTTAAAATAATTTTCCACGGCATGAGCAAATCGCCCACAAATCAAATTGGCAAGAGGCAAGGAGAGGCTCGGAGTTCATCTAGTTGTGATTGAGTCAAAGTAGAACAATGTCAGTTGATGTGGCCTATAAGAATAGGAAATAGGTACTTTCAGTAGAAATATCAAAGGTTTATCTATTATATATCACGAATAAGTTATTCGAGTTGCCCTGTTGCTAACGAATTATGTTTGTGGCATTGTCGATTATTCGCACTAGATATTGTTCACTATTAATTAGATGAGCATACCAACCTCTATATCGCTACAGAAATAAGTCTACAGACGCGAAGCCTGAATTCTTTAGGTACCAAGGCTGGAGACATTCGCCATCTAAAGGATACGAATTTCACCATAATATGTCAAAGGGCTAAAATATTTATTGAAAACGGGCGTTGTGCCTTGTAAAATTTGTGAATTTTCTTGGTATGTTTCTAGTACTAAAAATTCTTTGAATTTTAAACACAGCCTTATTTGTCCAAAAAAATCAGTCCCGTACACTTCAATGGTCATTCACAAATTTGTACTTGTTAGTCAAGTCACTGACTAAAGTAGTGGTTACCAAATTGTGGGTGGCGGCCCTTCAAGATGGATTTTTATGAAACCCAATAATACAAATTTATTGTTATATGTTAAAAAAAATAATAATGAGAAATATTGAAATTATAGTCGTTTATGGTTATATTCCGTCTCAGATGTGGCATTCCTGTGTTCCTCACAAATTTCAATTTGTACTTAAACATTATTTAAGCCTACGTTTTTTTCTGCTGCTATAAGGGCACTAAATATCTCCTATGATTTCCTGTTGACTTGTTGGAAATTATGCCTTTAAGTTACTATATTGAATAGGAGATACGTCAGTGTAGTTCAACCCCAATTTTTATTTGAAACATGAGAGAACATCCTGAATTTGGGCATAGCATCCTACATACATTGACCATTTGTGACAAACGAATTAAGTTTTCAGGAATCTTCATTTCTTTAATTGGCTCATATAATTGGTTTAAAGATGTCTCGATATTATTTGATTGTGTTTTAAATTACTTAATTGACATGGATGAAAACTGATCGGTTGTCCCTGCTTCCAATATTTTTGTTTTACTTTATGGGAAAGTACTGCGTGCGTTACATGGGACTGTTATTTCTCTTTAATTTTCGCAATTCAACTGATCTTCCTTTTTTTAATTGGACCAGATCCTTTTGATTCTTAAATAAATGTCTTCCAGTGTTCACCTTCCATGATTTTTTAGTTCTGAAGAGATTCAATCCCATTATGGAGATTTATGATTTTCCAATTTCTTCTCGTACTCCATCTATTGTTTGAGAGTTTCTATTTCTAGTCAGATATTTTGTGGTTCTATTTTACCTCCGAAGAGTTTAGTAAAGGTTTCAACCCATTTTTGTAGAATTTTCTCGATTCATTCTGGATTCTAAGCATTTTTAATTCTTCGAATGCTTTATTCTCACTTTGTTTTTTCTAGCAACCACCAATACGCTGTTCATTTGGTATCTGGATTCGACCGTGTCGGAGTGTTTTTGCGTGTACCACTATTTCCTTTTCTTGAGGTGTTTTCCAGCGATTGCGCGAAAATTGGATTCGAAGGTGTCGTGCGTGCATCGAAAATGGTGGTGGACATTTTGAGCATATGTTGTAGTTTGTTTTGTGGTTGTGCGTTTAAAAATTACTGCATTTTGTTTTTTGGTAAGTACCTAAATTATTTTTATTACGTATGACTATTTGGACGACGTGAATCTTTGGGTACTTTAATTACATATTTTTCAAATACGTAATTTGATTCAAAGTTAATTTCCTGTTTTAAGATATTCATAATTACTAAAATTCGAGCTAAAATTTAAGCACAACACCATCTTCGTACTACAAAATTGATACATTTTATTTTATTTATTTAAAAATTGGAAAGCAATTGTCTTGAAATTTACTAAATGTTTCACAATAATAGTTGTTTACATTTTTTCCGTAGGACAAGTGGTATGCACCAGCTGTGTAGCGTTAGGTTAAGCGCTGTTATCACGTTGTGATGACACTCCCTAATATTAATACTTGCAGTATTTTGAAAACCGTTAACCTTACGCCCCTGTAATATACAACTTTTTTGTTCATTTATGATTACTCTATCTCATGCTGAAGTAATAGCAGCCAAACTACTTACCCCCTGTGTATTCAGTGTACCATGACTTTCGGGTTGTTATAGCGTGATCTACGTAAATGGTCGCTACCAGTTACAGATTTACAGTGCAGTTCCTCAGTCGTATCTATGAATATTTGTCCTACACTTGTTGTTCTCGGGTTAGACTCTGTGGGGACGGACTTACTCTCGGAATCCCTAGGCCCTGATTTCGGTTCTTGTTGTTGGTTTTGAGGCCACTACGGACGGAACTTCTCTCAGACAATTGTGGTCTCTCAGTTCTATAGTGACCTCTGTAAGTGGAAGCTTTCAAAGCTTCCAAACGTTTTGCCGTTCTCCGCTGATGGCATCTTTAGTGATGGATCTGCAAAAGTAAAAACTTCTGGATCGTGAAAACCTTAATACCAGAAACTTAAATAGTTTAGTGTTCTAATTGAAAATCACAAATTTGACATTCTTATTTTCATATACAGAGAGAAAAAATGTAATTTCAAACAGGGTGCATCGATGTATAACTCTATGGTTCATTACATAAAAAGTAAATAGTAAATAATAATAATAATAATAATAATAATAGCATTTATTGCCCAACAGAGTTATCCATTTACAGAGCAATTGTAACAAAACAAAATGTCTAGTGATAATTTGTACAGATAAGACATTATTTTCAAATACAAAATATTCAAAACAATAGAAAAATCAGTAAACATTAAGCACAGATAAAATCCAGATACAGAATAAAAACAGCCAAAAAAAAAAATAAAAAAAAATCAATAAACATTAAATAAGACTTAAAATTTTATAAAATTAAATTAAATAATATGTACATGTTTAAGCACTACATTATAAAATCGTAAGACATACAGCTTTCAATTGAGAAATACTACAACAGAATATATCACACATATCAGAGACCCTATTGGCATTGCTACACATCACATTAATTGGCGCCTTTAATAATAAATTCGTTTTAGCTCTTTTGCAAAAAAAAGTGTCATGATATCTTGAGGAAATTCTAGGAACTAAAATATTTACGTAGGATAATAACTCAGGGCAGTCAATTTTACTGTGTAAAAGTTTGTACAAGAATAAAACAGAGGCTAGATTCCTACGTTTCTCCAAGGAAACGAAATTAAATGTGAGCAACAATTCTGGATAATTGCATCCTCTCGGGGGATATATTCCGTTTATTTTAAAACTTAAAAATTTCAAGAATGACTTTTGAATTCTTTCAATAATTAGAGAATAGTGAATATAAATAGGATTCCATATGATGCTTGCATACTCTAACTTCGTTCGGACTAGACTAAAATATAAACATTTAAGAGCTAATATATCTTGAAAATTTCTGCAATTTCTGATAATAAATCCAAGAGTACGAAATGCTGAATTGACAATCGTGTTGATGTGACTATTAAAAGTAAGCCCAATGTCGAAATAAACCCCTAAGTCTTTAACAGTTTCGCACCGTTCAAGAACTGTGCCATCAATACGATAGGGATACTCAATGTTACTGGATTTGCGGCTGAACGATAAAATCTTACATTTAGTGGGATTTAAATAAAGCTTGTTTTCCTCACACCAATTTTCTAAAATGTTGATCTGTTCCTGTAATGCTAAACAATCTTCAAAACAAGAAATAGATGAGTATAGCTTCAAGTCATCAGCAAACATTAAGACATTACAGTTTAATGTATCACTTATGTCATTTACAAATAACAAAAAAAGCAAGGGACCCAAGTTTGATCCCTGTGGGACTCCACTTGTTGAACAGTAAGTATCTGAGCAGAACCCGTTGTAATATACATATTGTTGACGATTGTGTAAATATGAATTTAGCAGGGTTAAATAAGTGTTATTGAATCCTAAGCTTGAAAGTTTGCAAAGAAGTATATTGTGATCAATCCTGTCAAAAGCCTTAGAAAAATCCGTGTACACTGCATCCGCTTGCCCTCGATTATCCAAAGTTTCACACAAAAACTGACTAAAAACTGCAAGGTTACTCGTAGTTGATCTGTAATTCATAAATCCATGTTGGCGAATAGATATTTTGTTACTTACTGCCGTATATAAGCGGTTGTAAAGTACACTCTCAAAGACTTTTGCAACATTGTTTAAGATGGATATTGGCATATAATTGCTAACCTAGGCACGATCCTGAGATTTATGCACCGGGCAAATTTTCGCAATTTTCCAGGCATCAGGGAAAACTGATGTTTTCAAAATTAAATTAAAAATGATTTGCAAGGCACTCTTAAGCAATCTTTCAAAAGAAAAGATGGAATTTTATCTGGTCCTGCAGTCATTTTATTTTTCAACTTTTTTCCCGCCTCCAAAATCTCGTTCTCGGTTATCGGCTCACAATTAATTTGAATTACGTTATTAATATTAGTTCGAAAATTTAAGTTACCACCATTGGGGTCAGGGAGAGAATAAACACTTTTGAAGAATCTACTAAAGGCCTTTACTATTAACAAGGGATCATCGATTAACTCATTTTCGTAGGTCATTTGACCTGGTATTCTTGATTTTTTGTTCTTGTCATTTAGAAATGCCCAAAAATATTTGGGTTCATGTTTTAACTGGACTTGAACATTTTGCAAATATAGCATATACGCATCTTTAATTTTATTTTTTACTAACGCCCTTATTCTACTGAATTCTTGATAGTACACAACATTGCCTGTTTTTTTGAATTTCATATGCAATTTAGCTTTATCTTTTATAAGTTTAATGGTTTCGGTTGTATACCAAGATGGATATTTGTGACTAAAATTTTTGTACAGTGGAACACGCTTATCAAGGATCTCATAGAATTTGGCATAAAAACTTTCAACTGCCCTATTAGTTTCGGTTAGATTTTCTAGGAAATCCCAATTGCATTCTAAAAAATCATTATATAGCGAGAGAAAATCAGCCCTTTTGAAATTATATGCCTTATTGCCACCGTTTATTTCGAAATTGCAATGTTTAATGTAGATACCATTTAGTTTAATAGACAAAGAAGGATGGTGTGCATCCTCAGGTACTAATGTTACATAATCTCGATCTACAGTACAATTAAAATTACTCACCACTAGGTCTAACATCTTACTATCGTTATTAAGAATAGAATTAAACTGCTGCATATCTAACAAAGCCAACCAATGATTAAGTGTGCGAGTTTTTCCGTCATCAAGATTAACATGTACAAAATTGGGACAATTGAAGTCTCCTATAAACACTACATGAGAGGAGTGAGATACCTCCCAACCTTCAAGTACCTCAAAAAAATTTTCGAACTTATCATAAGAGAGTGATGGCGGTATGTAAACAAGAGCTACGTGAAATGTTTTGAATGAGACAGAACACTTGCACACTATAAAATCAATTTCCGGAAATAGTTCACCATACTGAGAAGTGTCAATAATGGAAGATTTTATTGAAGCATCAATGGCCAATAAGACACCACCACCAGTTGTTAAGTTTAGACTTATCACTTCGATAAACATCATAATTGGACGGAAACAGTTCATATGAGTTAAAATCCGGCTTCAACCACGTCTCACTAAGAGCCACTATGTTGTATTCACATTCACTTACACTTGGATAAAATTCATTTATTTTACTGTTGAGTCCTCTAACATTCTGGTAATAAACAGAAATGGATTCATTGTTGTTACTGGACCTGTTGGGCTTTTTTAGTTTAAAGAAATTACTCTTGGCACTCCATTAATGTACTTAATCCGACAATTAGCCTCTCCAGAATTAGTACGAGTTTCTAGTTCTTGCTTGACTTGCTTGCTGAAATGAAGCCCAAATAGTTTTTTTTGTGAATTATGGATATATGATTAAAATTATGTTGACTATTTTCCTTTTCAGTTTAATACAATAAATTTTAAACTGCCATTATCTCCTCAACTGAGTTTATAATTTCGCATGGAAAAACTCTATTCCGTAACCTTCACCCGTAAGTTTAATATAAAACAGCTTGAGGAGATCGATAAGCACGTACCCCTGACAAAAGTATAGAATACTAAAGAACTTAGTGGAACTTAAATCGATTCCAAACTTGCATTATACATTTTCCGATTAAATATATCAAATAGTCACGGAAAGCTTTTTAGTAGATGTAAAAATATTATTGTAACGCTCTAAGAAGTTGAAAACGAAATGATTCACGCATGTGTGTGCATATAAAAGGGGGATGTTTGTAAGGACATATTGCTGATGACTGTAGTTGACAGTTTTAAAATATTGTATATGTTAAGGCACGCGGTTAATTTAACAGAGTAGGTATGTACCACTGACACGGAATGGTATCTTTAAAATATGTTTTTTTTTTGTTTATTATAGTACGTATTTAGGTATACTGAGTTCTGTATTATTTAGATCAAATTACATACTATTTGGTGATTTATTTCACTTTGGCAAAAAGTATAAACGATATCAATGCACGCATTGATAACTCAACACGGGTTTTTGAAAACGAATTCCAGTGGTAAACTTGTGAGGCCTACCAAAATCCGAAAGACTGCCAACTATTTCTTGGACACTTTGTATGTAAAACTTAGAATTCCAACATCTTTTCATGTCAAAAAAGTAAACAAACGTCACTATAGAGGGGCTGCCATTTAAAACTTTCTATGTCTGTATCTCCTACAATTTTTAAGATATTATAACAGTCAGGGTATCAAATGTGTAGATACCTTCTGAACTAATTGTTTATTAAAAAAAAACAATTATTTAGGTATAAGAAAATGTTGAAAATACGTTTTACCTAGTGGATTTTTCTAAACAGTGTAAAAATTTGTAATTCTACTGAATAGGTAATTAAAATTGATTCAACCCCCATTATTTTTGTGAGTTCTTTATGACGAAGGACACAGTTCTCAATCTACATGGACACAAACATTTTGCTTAACTTCTGAAACATGTTCTACCAACTATCGACCAATTATTAGTAAATTAAATATTCTTGGCAAAATTTTTGAACCTGTATGTTATAAGCTTTTACTTAGCTCAGTTAAATCCTCAATAATTCCTAAGCAACATGGATTTTTTCCAAATGGGTCTATTGAATCCAATTTAGTGATATACTCTCAATATACTACAAGTACTATGGATGGTTAGACCCAGGTTGATGCCATGTACACCGAATTCAGCAAAACATTTGATAAAATTAATCATAACATATCTAAGTTGTCTGAAATTGGTGTACATGGTAACTTATAGAGGTGGCTTACCTCTTATGTCTTCAATAGGTCGGAACTAGTAACTATTAGTGATTACAAATCTTCCCTGTACGTTGCAATGTCAGGTGTTCCTCGGGGATCATATTTGGGACCATTACTATTTTTAATTTATATCAATGACATCCGTCACTGTTTTAAATTTTACAGAAATATACTCTATGCAGACGATTTAAAAATTTACTCTCAAATAAGTAATTTTTATAATTTTTTGTCTTCCAGGAAGATTTAAACTCTTTTTTTGATTACTGTAAACAAGCCTGAATTAAATTTACATTTGTGTTCCTATATTTGTTTTACCCGCAGCCAAAACATATGTATACTCTAATAATTATACCTTTAACAGAAAAAATTTATTGAATTGTTGAATTGAAAAATGAGTTTCTCTATCAGAGTTTGCAAAAACTTTAAGTCGTTCTTTCCTACTAAATCTATATATTTTGACCATGTGCACATTATAATCAACTTTGCTTCCATAGTATGGAGTCCTCTATATTCCATATACAAGTCTCGACTTGAGTCCGTACATAATAGATTTATAAGATATTTACACTACCAGGAATGTGGTGTGTATTCTTTCAATGTAGCACGTTGTTAAGAAATCAACTTAATATTATTTCATTTGGCAATCGAAGAATGATTGCCAAAACAATATTTCTATGCAGGGTGTTAATGAACTTACGTGAAATATTTTTGCAAAATGTCGTTATGTCAAAATGAGGTAAATACACGGATTTGTATTGAGTAAAATGTAATTTTAAAATTTGACTTACCTCAACATTGCGAGGGGCCACCTTTTAAGAACTGCTGATTTTCATAGAAGATGTTGGATGTAGGTACCCACCATTTGCTTGCATACAAGCTTCAACGCAACGTATCCAATTCGTTCGCACGCGTTGCAGTGTTGCCACAATCTCTCGAATCGTATTACAAGTTTCGGCAATACGATGTTGCAGTTGGTTGATGTCACGAACTTCCATGGAATACACAACACATTTCACATATCGCCACAAAAAGATGTCTAAAGGGGGTGAGGTCCGGGGACCGGGGCATCTAAATAGGCTGAAGCGGCCTTTCCACCGATTGGGAAAAGTAATGTTTAGAAAGTCGCGCACTCTCCGAAAAAAGTGAGCGGGGGCTCCGTCAGGCAGTAACCACATATTTTGCCGAACAGTGGCATGTCTTCCAATAACTCTGGCAAGCGATTTTGCAAAAAATGTAGATATGAAACACCATCCAAGCGTCTAGGCAATTCAAAAGGTCCTATTGAAGCGTCATTAACGATACTCGACGTCGTTCAGGATATCTTGCATGGTACACTTGACAAGGTCTGTGGGCAACACTTGGAAATACGGCTATTAAATGTACTGTCGAAAAACAGCACAGCAATCACTACAACAATGTATTACAAACTGACTTTCAAATACAGTCCGGATTCATAAGAAACCTACAAACTCGTAAAAAGTGTTACAGAATTTTTTGTATTGCAGCAGTTCCAAAACAGTTTTAAACACATTTTTTATTAGCTTTTTTCTCTATAACCTTAAACTTTGTGACATCAGTTAACTCCGTTTTTGCTCCTTTTCACCCCTTTAAATTTTCTGTATAAACTTCTTAATAGTTTCATCGATTCTCCAGATTTACTAGCCTTGATCGGTTTACGTGTACCACAAACATGGCTTTAGAATTAATGCATTTTTTCATAAGACTTTTTACCGAACTAACTCTGGTCTCCCATAAATAGGATATGTAGACAGTATAATTTGTACTATAATAGTCCTCTAGATATCTTTCACTCATCGCTCGTTGGTTTTAAAAACTATTAGATTAATATTTTTTGTCATAACAATTACTTCTATACTTCTATATTTTTGCTTTAAGTATTTTGAGGACATTGTTCTGGGCTATAAAGCCTGTGTTTGTCCCTTTCTCCACAAATAAATAAATTACGATTACGATACCTACAAAAAGTTAAATGAAAGAAAAATAAATATGCACTCAAGTTTGCTTGTAACACGAATTTCTGTTGGTCTTCAAGTTTATCCCTTCTTATGGTATAATTGAATAGAAAGAAAAATAGAAAGTTTCTTCAATGAGGTAGGTATATACTTCATCTACTTCTACCTTGTACAAATATTCAGAAAAATAGCAAACTGTTAAAAGTTACATGTTTCGATACTAATTTAATTAGAAAACTTGCCGTTTAATATATCTTTATACTTATAGTAATAAGTTTCTACCAAACAACTCGTATGTAATGCTTAAACATTGGAAACATATAAATCTTATTTATATTCAGTAAATCCGGCACTATCTACTTGGGCATAGAGTGGTTATTATTTAACGTTTTCATAAGCCGATGGCCCATTAGTGGGTACACATTTCTAATCTGATAAAGTGACCCTTTCTGTAAATCCTGGAAGTGTTTTCTGAGATAGGAATAACTCAGTGGTCACAAAACATGTAGTTCGTGAATGTATTCCGCACACGAGAGAACACAAAAAACGGAATTGTAGAAAAAATAGCTCTTTTTGTTACAATTCCTGAAGAAGCACCTTTAATATGTATAAATGTATTTTCTTTCATGAATAGTCATAAGCAATGCTTCCTTATTTTTTGGAATATAAAAAACATGAAAATAATTAACGAATAAAACTTTTTTAAATTTCCCTTGGTTGCGAAATTAATTGAGCAATGAGTTACAGGATTATAGGGTTAACGTGATTTTTTTAAATTAATTAATTTTGATTTTTTTAACATTTGGATAAAAAGCCATTGCACAGATATAAGATCTAATCGATATGATACAAATAATAAGGGAAATTTTGTTAAAAGAATGTGCTGCAGAGGAAATTTCTTGTTTCTTTTGCATGATGTTTAGACAGGAAACTTTTTGAGAACCACTGAGAACCTCAAATAACGGCGCGTTAGTCACTGCGCATAAACACTTGTGACCTGTGGTATGCATTGTCAAATCCCATAATTTAAAGATTTAAGGAAAAGGTAGAGAATTTTATTAAATTTCCACAATATCCACTATACTACTTCCATTTAACGAGTTACTTTTATTGAGTAGGTTCGCCATGAATGCAATCATCACACAGAATCTAAAATTTAATTCTTTTAAATTAGATAAACTATGAAACAGTATCTAACAAATAATTTCACAGTAAACTGAAACAGTAATAAATAAATAATGATAAATGAAATACACAAAAATACGTTCATAATACGTTTCCTCACCTAACTTTTACAGCATATTAAATACTTGAAATCTTGTAGATTAATGTTAGAGTACTGGTACCAGGATCTTCTTCGTCGGCTTTTAAAATTTCTGGTTTTAATTTTTTTACTATCTGAATTTATTCCCGTTCAATTAACGTATTAACGTTCAAAGTCCTGTTAACGTTTTCTTATCTTGTACTTAACGGAAAGGATAATCTATGTAATATCGCCTTCTTGCAGCAGCATCGCTTTCTCCTGGCAAAAGGTAAACTCTACTATATCAACTATTTCGTGATGCGTACATAATGTCACAAAAAAATACACAAAAATACGCTATACCGTCACTAAAAACTGAAATAAAAAACTAATACTTAAAATACGCACACTTCACTTCACAAATACCTTCTCGTAAACCAATAAACTGAGACTAAAATATTGAATGAACAATAGATTGAAGGAAACATTAACTAAAATTAAATTAATAAAATAGAACAGCAGAAGTCAATACATTGTATTTTTTTATATATTTTAAAAATGGATTTTTATATAGATTCATACAGGGAGAGATTGTGAATGTGTAGAATAACTTGATATTATTAGATTTCGAATAAAAAAATTGTAATACAATTTTTCAAAATTTGAAAAAAAAACGAGCACAGTAGGACTTGAGGAAATTATAATTTCTATCTGCGTTTGTTAAAAATATACAGTGTGTAATTTTAAGTGGGGTCAGCTTTTTTAGGAGTAATAGTACCTGTTCCCCAGAATACAAATCTGAAATGCTTTTTTTTAATCAAATAAATAGTCGAGTAATAATATATTTTTTTTAATTCACTTTAATAATTGTATACGCCGCCACTGTAATCATGTATTACAAAAACATGAATTGTAGGCAACCTACAGTGCATGTATTTACGACAATTTGAAAAAACAAACTATTGATACTTGTTCTAAAGGTCGAAAGAAGCCTCTGTATAAATATGTCTCCCACTCAAAGTTACACCCTGTATTTTAGGTTTTTTCTTCATATATGTTTATAATTTGGAATACCCTATATAAATATTTTAATGCATTCGTTAAGTAGAACCTACAGTGGTTTATGCAGACGTATAAAACTCTAGATTAGTTCGGCTATACCAGCGAGTAGGATTTTGATTTCGTTGCATATGGATAGACAGACTAAAAAAAATATTTCCGTTATCATTCGTATTTGAAAAATGGCATTTGTGCTATGAATTATATCCACAATTAAAATATTTAATATTTTAATGCTTACACTTTTTTATGTCGAAAAATAACTCAGAAAATAGAAGCTGACACTTATTATAATCTATAATTAAAAATAAAAACGCTATGTAAAAACCTTTTGGTAGTCAAATATACAACAGCTAATTCTGAAACTAAATTTAACGACTTTGTCTTGATTAACAAACTAATCGTCTTACTAAAATAATCAATTTAAGCCCACAACTTCTATTCTTGAACTAGCTCGGCGATTGTGCTGTTGAAGTTATGTCGTGATTAATAGTTTTATTTCTGGTTTCAGAACAACGATTAGATAACAAATTTGAAGTCTAGCCTTGAGAATAATAACAAACCTATATTTTTACATTAATAGTATATGAAGTTGTTTTAAAAAATTAATATTATTTTTCTTGCATTACAGATGCGTTGGAAACCTATATTTCATTAAATAAATTTATTTCATTTTATGGACATGTTTTAGAAATACTTTATAGTCTACGCTTAAATTACGAATTTAATGGGCAAAGTTAGGACTTAATCCAGGGGAGGAGAAAAAGGGCAAATAAACAGTGACTTTTATAGGGAGAATTTAAGACATTAATGTATACAATTAAATTCAATGTAAAATAGAAGGGGTACCATGAATATTTCACTTAATTTTGTTAAAGTGATTCGAAAGAATTTATTTACTCTTTTACTAAAAATACATGGTATTACGTATTCAAATGGATATTTCCTCAACTGATTATTTTATTGCTAAAAAATCGAATAAATATTTTTTATTTACAACTATATAATTATGTAATGTTGATATTTCAAACTTACAGTAAATTTGAAAGAAACATTTCTGGTTTTGACATATACATATACCAGGGTGGACCTTCCACCCAGACAAATATCACTTTTAACCCAGGTCAACATTCATTGAATAACTAAAATGTTTGTTTCAAAAAATATCTTTATGTACAACCATTTACTTTGCTAACTAGGAAAAAGGCACAATGGAAATGGACCGTTTAACAAGACACTTGCGTGATATTTTGACCCCTTTAACTTTTTTAAGAGTTACAAAATAATGTAAAATAGAAAAGTTCCACGATTTTTTATAAATTTTTCGAAAATGATATTTGAAAAACAAATGAAACCCAAACAAAATGGCCGCCGACGTTAACTTTGTTAATTTAAATGGAACACCCTGTATATTTTTACATATTTGGATAGAACGTTCCCTGTCGAGCATAGTCATATAGGGTTTATTGGGTCCATCTCTAACAATAAGCGAGATACTATTAAAAAGGAAAATAATGCTTTTTATTAAGGGCGCCATATTCTTTAAATAGTGTTTTCCACAAAGACAAATAATTTCAAACATTTAATAATTGAATAATCTAAAGCTTATCAAATAATAGGAATGTTATGTCATGCCATCTGGGTATTTTCAAAGACGCCGAAAGTAAAACGAATAAACAGGTGCAAAAAACGATCAAACCTTCAAAGTTTTAGGTACTGAAATCTACGAAAATACTAACTTTTTATATGCAACTCCACATGTAAATATTCTTATAACATTTACTTGCTTAGTCCTTCATATAAAATTGTTTACATTTATTTACAAGTACGTGACAATAATTCTTAAAATGTGGGGTTAGGATAACAGCAAACGCATGTTTTACAAACGATTTTTTTAGTTATTATTTTATTTGAGTAAATTTAAATAGTAACAATGAATAAACAGAACATCAAGGATTTTATGTTTGTGCTTACTTTTGTTCTACACGTTTTACTTTTCAAGATTTCAGTACCTAAAAACGCCAGAAATTTGACTATTTCTCTTCCAGGGATAAGGTCACCTTAAGAAAATAAGATATCTTGTAATTGTTAGACCTCTTTCAGGCATTTCTGCCTTTTTTCCAATTACGTAAGGATTTACAGATTTAGTTGCAATATATCATATAGGACATTGATTGATATGGCCCAAAATGCTATAGGTATTCTAACTAAATCTCACTAATTAGGCCGTGAGAGGCCTAATTACTCTTGGACAATGTTATATGGTAGACCGTGTCAGAGACAGGTAATGTCATGATAACATTGTTATTTATTAACAATTACAAGATATCTTATTTTCTTGATAAAAAACTTCTTTTCTTGTTTTAATATAGATGGACAACAAACCCTCTATGACTATGCTCCAAATATGTAAAAATACACAGGGTGTTCAATTTAAATTAACAAAGTTATCATCCATTTTGTTTGGACTTCATTTGTTTTTTAAATATCATTTTCGAAAAATTCATAAAAAATCGCGCAACTTTTCTATGTCACATTTTTTTTATAACTCTAAAAACAAAAAAGTTAATGGGGAGTCAAAATATAGTGAATCACCCTGTACATTAAAACAATCTCAACAAATTGTATTCATATTAAGTATTACAATTTATTTTATATTGTAACATTCGATTGGTTATAAGCGGCAACATAAATTGTAAATGTTAATGTTAAAACATAAATAGTAAACTATCATAAATGCGAAACAAGGAATTAAATAAAGCAATATTAGTAAGTAATAACGATTTAAATATAGTTTTAGAAATTCTGTATCTACAAATTTTAAATGTATTAGTAACGACTACTAGTTTTATAAAATGCTTATACAAAATTTTATAGTAGTAAGTAATACCTAAACCCAATTTATTTCTAAAAGTTTCTTGTCGCTGCAAAGGAGTTGATTGTGAAGAAAAGTGTATATAGTGCAAAGTTTGTGCTCAAATAAAACCACTTTTAATAAAAAATCATTGGAACGTTAAAGTCTAGTAAAGCACTGGGACCAAAAGTTTGAACTTTGTAAACCTCTAAATACATTTTAAAAGCTATTGAGAAGCAAAAAGGCTGAAAATGGAAACATTGGTTTTTAATATCCTTAAATTGATTGAACCGTAGTTCTAGATATTTAAATCTGTATTTAATAGACGTTATTTATTATTATTATTATTATTATTATTATTATTATTATTATTATTATTATTATTTATTATTATTATTATTATTTTATTA